>NC_091987.1:70008312-70308312 GCF_044704955.1 Pristiophorus japonicus | reverse complement strand
CAATAGTGACAATGATATAATACGCTTGAAGATGATAATTGAGAAGGACATAATTATGACAAAAATCAGGGTAATAGATTGGAGAAAAGCTGATTTTGAGGGGCTGAGAATAGAACTTGAGAAAATAAAATGGGCAACAATATTGGCAAAAAACGATGTAGAACAGCAATGGGAAACATTTAAAACGGTGTTCAACATAGTGCAGGAACAATATATTCCGCTAAAAGGAAAGAACAAACTAAACACTAATGAGACTCTATGGATGAATAAAGCCATAAGAGAACAATGAGGGTAAGGAAAGAGGCATACATTAAGTACACAAACAGCAGGGGAGTGCATGATAAGGGAGAATACGAAAAGATTAGGAGAGAAGTCAAAAAAACAATTAGGAAGGCAAAGAGAAACTATGAAATTAAATTATCAAGGAACATAAAACAAAGTAGCAAAATATTTTACAGGCACATCAATAAAAAAGGAAGGTTGGGATGGGAATAGGACCATTAAGGGATAGACAGGATAATACCACAGGTAATGATAGAAAGATGACAGAAATATTAAATAATTATTTTGCTTCAGTATTTACCAGGGAGATAAAACAGGTGGACTTGACATTGGATCATAAGATTAGTAATGAGATAAGTGCATTTAGAATAAAAAGAAGGGATATATTAAATAAACTAATCAAACTCAAAGAGGATAAAACCCCTGGTCCGGATAGATTGTATCGACGCAATTTAAAAGAATCTAGTGAAGAGATAGCAGAGGCATTACTGCACATATTTAATAATTCATTAGAAAAAGTTGTAGTGCCAGAGGACTGGCGGATAGCTAACGTAATACCTATATTTAGGAAGGGCCTGCGAGCACCATCGGAGCAGGCCGGGGAACGGAAGGAGCAGCATGGCGGTATACCACTCCAGGGAGCAGCACGTGCTGGAGCAGGAGAGCAACGGCAGTGAAAAGGGACGTCACCAAGATCCAGCTCAGTGATTGGAGCATGGGCAGGTACAGCAGGAACAGCGCGGTCAGGGCGAAGGAGCGGCGAACGATTGTAGAGGGACATGATCGAGGCCCAGGAGAGGTGTGAGTTTGAGGCGAGGGCCCAGGGGCAGCACGGGACAGCCCACACTGCAATATGTGTGTGCACTAGGTCCATGCAGCAGAGCTGGTCTCCAATCATCTTGGCTAATCCTTGCCACTGTACCAAGCCCTAGATCTCTCAAGCCCGTGTGGTGGCTGGTATGCAACGGTCATCACAGATTAAAAAATCCACGCACAAGCATCTTCAAGATTTAGTTCGGGACCTGGAATTTTATGCCGCTCATTGAAACACCTGTGAACATTTTGACGTGGAAGCAAGTCATCCTCGGTTCGAGGGACTGCCTATGATGATGGTGATGATTTAAGAAGGGGGATAGAACATGTCCAGGGAATTATAGACCAGTCAGCTTAACATCGGTGGTAGGAAAAATAATGGAATCCCGGCTAAAGGAGAAAATAGAAGAACATCTAGACACCAAAAATATAATAATGAATAATAATCAAAAGGAAAAGTCTTGCTTCACCAACTTCATTGAATTTTTTGAAGAGGTATCAGAGAGAGTAGACAATGATAATGTGGTAGATGTAATTTATCTATATTTTCAAAAGGCCTTCGATAAGGAAACCCATAATAGACAAATGAGCAAGGTCAGAGAATGCAGAATCAGGGGACAAGTAGCAGAATGGATAGCTAACCGGCTTCAAGACAGAAAGCAGAGAGTAGGGGTAAAAGGTAGTTATTCATAGTGGCAGAAGGTGGGTACTGGTGTTCCACAAGGATCAGTGTTGTTCACAATTTATATTAACAATTTTTGCTTGCTGAAATTCGGTTGTTACTGCCAGCCGATACCACTGAGGAAAGGTGGGAACTGGGCGCAAACGGCTGAGCGCCGGAGTTAGTTTGCCGCCTGCTGGGAAATTCAGCTGAGTTTTTTCAGCGGTGCAAAGAATTACCTCCTCACCTACTACCACCATGGAAATAATGACATCAGTGTGCTTGCAATGCCTCGCTGGCGCCGGTCATGCAAAATTCCATTTTTGCGCCTCACTTACCAGCTGGCGGAGAATAAGATACAAAAAGCAGATGTTTACAAGTCGAGGTTAGGATGCCAGGGTGGTATTTAACAGGAGTTGCAGTCGGGGCACAGAGGTCGTAGTGAGTGCTGTGTTTTCTCCTAGCACCATGCTAGTCAGAGTAGAAATAGCAGGATAGCTAAGATGAATACGTGGCTTGAGGAGTGGTGCAAGAGGGAGGGATTCAAATCCCTGGGATATTGGAACCGGTTCTGGGGGAGGTGGGACCAGTACAAACCGGACGGTCTGCACCTGGGCAGGACCGGAACCAATGTCCTAGGGGGAATGTTTGCCAGTGCTGTTGGGGAGGAGTTAAACTAATAGGGCAGGGCGATGGGAACCTATGCAGGGAGACAGAGGGAAATAAATGGGGACAGAAGCAAAAGATAGAAAGGAGATGAGTAAAAGTGGAGGGCAGAGAAACCCAAGGCAAAAATCAAAAAGGGCCACATTACAGCAAAATTCTAAAGGGACAAAGAGTGTTAAAAAGATAAGCCTGAAGGCTCTGTTACTCCATGCAAGGAGTATTCGTAATAAGGTGGATGAATTAACTGCGCAGGCAGCTATTAACGATTATATAATTGGGATTACGGAGTCATGGCTCCAGGGTGACCAAGACTGGAAATTCAACATTCAGGATGGATAGACAGAAAGGAAAAAGAAGTGGAGTAGCGTTGCTGGTTAAAGAGGAAATTAACACAACAGTAAGAAAGGATATCAGCTTGGATGATGTGGAATCTGTATGGGTAGAGCTGCGGAATACCAAAGGGCAGAAAACGCTCGTGGGAGTTGTATACAAACCACCAAACAGTAGCAGTGAGATTGGGGATGGCATCAAACAAAAAATTAGGAATGCGTGCAATAAAGGTACAGCAGTTATCATGGGCGACTTTAATCTACATATAGATTGGGCTAACCAAGCTGGTAGTAATGCAGTGGAGGAGGATTTCCTAGAGTGTATTAAGATGGCTTTCTAGACCAATATATCGAGGAACCAATTAGAGGGCTGACCATCCTAGACTGGGTGTTGTGTAATGAGAGAGGACTAATTAGCAATCTTTTTGTGCGAGATCCCCTGGGGAAGAGTGACCATAATATGGTAGAACTCTTTATTAAGATGGAGAGTGACAGTGTTAGTTCAGAGACTAGGGTCCTGAACTTAAGGAAAGGTAACTTCGATGGTATGAGTCGTGAATTGGCTAGGATAGACTGGCAAATGATACTTAAAGGGTTGACAGTGGATAGGCAATGGCAGATATTTATAGATTAAATGGATGAACTTCGACAATTGTACATCCCTGTCTGGCGTAAAAATAAAATGGGGAAGGTAGCTCAACCATGGCTAACAAGGGAAATTAGGGATACTGTTAAATCCAAGGAAGAGGCATATAAATTGGCCACAAAAAGCAGCAAATCTGAGGACTGGGAGAAATTTAGAATTCAGCAGAGGAGGAAAAAGGGTCGAATTTGGAGGGGGAAAATATGAGAGGAAGCTTGCAGGGAACATAAAAACTGACTGCAAAAGCTTCTATAGATATGTGAAGAGAAAAAGATTAGTGAAGACCAATGTAGGTCCTTTGCAGTCAGAATCAGATGAATTTATAATGGGGAACAAAGAAATGGCAGACCAATTGAACAAATACTTTGGATCTGTCTTCACAAAGGAAGACACAAATAACCTTCCGGAAATACTAGTGATTCGAGGGTCTAGCGAAAAGGAGGAACTGAAGGAAATCCTTATTAGTCAGGAAATTGTGTTAGGGAAATTGATGGGATTGAAGGCCGATAAATCCCCAGGAACTGATAGCCTTCATCCGCGAGTACTTAAGGATGAAGATAGAAATAGTGGATGCATTGGTGATCATTTTCCAACAGTCTATCAACTCTGGATCAGTTCCTATGGACTGGAGAGTAGCTATAGAGTTGTGTACAGACCTCAAAACAGTAGTAGTGATGTTGGGGAGGGTATCAAACAGGAAATTAGGGGTGCATGCAATAAAGGTGCAGCAGTTATCATGGGTGACTTTAATATGCATATAGATTGGGCTAACCAAACTAGAAGCAATACGGTGGAGGAGGATTTCCTGGAATGCATAAGGGATGGTTTTCTAGACCAACATGTCAAGGAACCAATTAGGGGGGAGGCCATCTTAGACTGGGTGTTGTGTAATGAGAGAGGATTAATTAGCAATCTTGTTGTGCGAGGCCCCTTGGGGAAGAGTGACCATAATATGGTGGAATTCTACATTAGGATGGAGAATGAAACAGTTAATTCAGAGACCATGGGCTAGAACTTAAAGAAGGGTAACTTTGAAGGTATGCGATGTGAATTGGCTAGGATAGATTGGCGAATGATACGTAAGAGGTTGACTGTGGATGGGCAATGGCAGACATTTAGAGACTGCATGGATGAACTACAACAATTGTACATCCCTGTCTGGCGTAAAAATAAAAAAGGGAAGGTGGCTCAACCGTGGCTATCAAGGGAAATCAGAGATAGTATTAAAACCAAGGAAGTGGCATACAAATTGGCCAGAAATAGCAGCGAACCTGGGGACTGGGAGAAATTTAGAACTCAGCAGAGGAGGACAAAGGGTTTGATTAGGGCAGGGAAAATAGAGTACGAGAGGAAGCTTGCAGGGAACATTAAGACGGACTGCAAAAGCTTCTATAGATATGTAAAGAGAAAAAGGTTAGTAAAGCAAACGTAGGTCCCCTGCAGTCAGAATCAGGGGAAGTCATAACGGGAAACAAAGAAATGACAGACCAATTGAACAAGTACTTTGGTTCGGCATTCGCTAAGGAGGACACAAACAACCTTCCGGATATAAAAGGGGTCAGAGGATCTAGTAAGAAGGAGGAACTGAAGGAAATCCTTATTAGTCGAGAAATTGTGTTGGGGAAATTGATGGGATTGAAGGCCGATAAATCCCCAGGGCCTGATGGTCTGCATCCCAGAGTACTTAAGGAGGTGGCCTTGGAAATAGCGGCTGCATTGACAGTCATTTTCCAACATTCCATAGGCTCTGGATCAGTTCCTATGGAGTGGAGGGTAGCCAATGTAACCCCACTTTTTAAAAAAGGAGGGAGAGAGAAAACAGGGAATTATAGACCGGTCAGCCTGACATCGGGAGTGAGTAAAATGATGGAATCAATTATTAAGGATGTCATAGCAGCGCATTTGGAAAGAGGTGACATGATAGGTCCAAGTCAGCATGGATTTGTGAAAGGGAAATCATGTTTGACAAATCTTCTAGAATTTTTTGAGGATGTTTTCAGTAGAGTGGACAAAGGAGAACCAGTTGATGTGTATTTGGACTTTCAGAAGGCTTTCAACAAGGTCCCACACAAGAGATTAATGTGCAAAGTTAAAGTCCATGGGATTGGGGGTAGTGTGCTGACGTGGATTGAGAACTGGTTGGCAAACAGGAAGCAAAGAGTAGGAGTAAATGGGTACTTTTCAGAATGGCTGACAGTGACTGGTGGGGTACCGCAAGGTTCTGTACTGGGGCCCCAGCTGTTTACATTGTACATTAATGAGTTAAATGAGGGGATTAAATGTAGTATCTCCAAATTTGCGGATGACACTAAGTTGGGTGGCAGTGTGAGCTGCGAGGAGGATGCTATGAGGTTGCAGAGTGACTTGGATAGATTAGGTGAGTGGGAAAATGCATGGCAGATGAAGTATAATGTGGATAAATGTGAGGTTATCCACTTTGGTGGTAAAAACAGAGAGACAAACTATTATCTGAATGGTGGCAGATTAGGAAAAGGGGAGGTGCAACGAGACCTGTGTGTCATGGTACATCAGTCATTGAAGTTTGGTATGCAGGTACAGCAGGCGGTTAAGAAAGCAAATGGCATGTTGGCCTTCATAGCGAGATGATTTGAGTACAGAGGCAGGGAGGTGTTACTACAGTTGTACAGGGCCTTGGTGAGGCCACACTTGGAGTATTGTGTACAGTTTTGTTCTCCTAACTTGAGGAAGGACATTCTTGCTATTGAGGGAGTGCAGCGAAGGTTCACCAGACTGATTCTCAGGATGGCGGGACTGACATATCAAGAAAGACTGGATCAACTGAGCTTGTATTCACTGGAGTTCAGAAGAATGAGAGGGGATCTCATAGAAACATTTAAAATTCTGACGGGTTTAGACAGGTTAGATGCAGGAAGAATGTTCCCAATGTCGAGGAAGTCCAGAACCAGGGGTCACAGTCTAAGGATAAGGGTTAAGCCATTTAGGACCGAGATGAGGAGAAACTTCTTCACCCAGAGAGTGGTGAACCTGTGGAATTCTCTACCACAGAAAGTTGTTGAGGCCAATTCACTAAATATATTCAAAAAGGAGTTAGATGTGGTCCTTACTACTAGGGGGATCAAGGGATATGGCGAGAAAGCAGGAATGGTGTACTGAAGTTGCATATTCAGCCATGAACTCATTGAATGGCGGTGCAGGCTCGAAGGGCCGAATGGACTACTCGTGCACCTATTTTCTATGTTTCTATGTCTATGTTTCTAATGTAACCCCACTTTTTAAAAAAGGAGGGAGAGAGAAAGTAGGGAATTATAGACCGGTTAGTCTGACATCGGTAGTGGGGAAAATGTTGGAATCAATTATTAAAGATGTAATAGCAGCGCATTTGGAAAGCAGTGACAGGATCGGTCCAAGTTAGCATGGATTTATGTTCCTTGATAATTTAATTTCATTGTTCCTCTTTGCCTTCCTAATTGTTTTTTTGACTACTCTCCTTATCTTTTCGTATTCTCCCTTATCATGCACTCCCCTGCTGTCTGTGTACTTAATGTATGCCTCTTTCCTTACCCTCATTGTTGTCTTATGGCTTTATTCATTCATAGAGTCTCATTAGTGTTTAGTTTGTTCTTTCCTTTTAGCGGCATATATTGTTCCTGCACTCTGTTGAACACCGTTTTAAATGTTTCCCATTGCTGTTCTACATTGTTGTTTGCCAATATTGTTGCCCCTTTTATTTTCCCAAGTACTATTCTCAGCTCCTCAAAATCAGCATTTCTCCAATCGATTACCCTGGATTTCATCATAATTATGTCCTTCTCAATTATCATCTTCAAGCGTATTATATTATTGTCACTATTGTCTCGATATTCCCCTACTTTTACTTCTCTTTTTAGTCATTTATGTTGTGTCTCCGAGGGGTTCCAATGCCGTAGTTATGGCAGTAGTTTGGGAAATCTGGACTGTCATATGAGGAGAGACTGGATCAACTGGACCTTTATACACTGGAGTTTAGAAGGATGAGAGGGGATCTCATAGAAATATATAAGATTCTGACTGGACTGGACAGGTTAGATGTGGGAAGAATGTTCCCGATATTGGGGAAGTCCAGAACCAGGGGACGTCCAGAACCAGGGGACACAGTCTAAGGATAAGGGGCAGGCCATTTAGGACTGAGATGAGGAGAAACTTCTTCACTCAGAGAGTTGTTAACCTGTGGAATTCCCTACCGCAGAGATTTGTTGATGCCAGTTCATTGGATATATTCAAGAGGGAGTTAGATATGGCCCTTGCGGCTAAAGGGATCAAGGGGTATGGACCGAAAGCAGGAAAGGGGTACTGATCAGCCCTGATCTTATTGAATGGTGGTGCAGGCTTGAAGGGCCGGGTGGCCTACTCCTGCACTTATTTTCTATGTTTCTATGTTTCTGTGTTTCTTATGGACTGGAGGGTAGCTAATGTAACACCACTTTTTAAAAAAGGAGGGAGAGAGAAAATGGGTAATTATAGACCGGTTAGCCTGACATCAATAGTGGGGAAAATGTTGGAATCAATTATTAAAGATGAAATAGCAGCGCATTTGGAAAGCAGTGACAGGATCGGTCCAAGTCAGCATGGATTTATGAAAGGGAAATCATGCTTGACAAATCTTCTAGAATTTTTTGAGGATGTAACTAGTAGAATGGACAAGGGAGAACCAGTGGATGTGGTGTATTTGGACTTTCAAAAGGCTTTTGACAAGGTCCCACACAAGAGATTAGTGTGCAAAATTAAAGCACATTGGGGATAATATATTGACGTGGATAGAGAACTGTTTGGCAGACAGGAAGCAGACAGTCGGAATAAACGGAGCCTTTTCAGAATGGCAGGCAGTGACTAGTGGGGTGCCGCAGGGCTCAGTGCTGGGACCCCAGCTATTTACAATATACATCAATGATTTAGATGAAGGAATTGAGTGTAATATCTCCAAGTTTGCAGATGACACTAAGCTGGGTGGCGTGTGATCTGTGAGAAGGACGCTAAGAGGCTGCAGGGTGACTTGGACTGGTTAGGTGAGTGGGCAAATGCATGGCATATGCAGTATAATGTGGATAAATGTGAGTTCATCCACTTTGGTGGCAAAGACAGGAAGACACAATATTATCTGAATGGTGACAGATTAGGAAAAGGGGAGGTGCAACGAGACCTGGGTGTATGGTACATCAGTCATTAAAGGTTGGCATGCAGGTACAGCAGGCGGTGAAGAAGGCAAATGGCATGTTGGCCTTCATATCTAGAGGATTTGAGTATAGGAGCAGGGAGGTCTTCCTGCAGTTGTACAGAGCCTTGGTGAGGCCACAACTGGAATATTGTGTTCAGTTTTGATCTCCTAATCTGAGGAAGGACGTTCTTGCTATTGAAGGAGTACAGCGAAGGTTCACCAGATTGATTCCTGGGATGGCAGGACTGACATATGAGGAGAGACTGGATCAACTGGGCCTTTATTCACTGGCGTTTAGAAGGATGAGAGGGGACCTCATAGAAACATATAAAATTCTGATGAGATTGGACAGGTTAGATGCAGGAAGAATGTTCCCAATGTTGGGGAAGTCCAGAACCAGGGGTCACAGTCTAAGAATAAGAGGTAAGCCATTTAGGACCGAGATGAGGAGAAACTTCTTCACTCAGAGAGTGGTTAACCTGTGGAATTCTGTACTGCAGAAAGTTGTTGAGGCCAGTTCGTTAGATATATTCAAAAAGGAGTTACATATGGCCCTTACGGCCAAAGGGATCAAGGAGTATGGAGAGAAAGCAGGAAAGGGGTCCTGAGGTTGAATGATCAGCCATGATCTTATTGAATGGTGGTGCAGGCACGAAGGGCTGAATGGCCTGCTCCTGCACCTAATTTCTATGCTTCTTTGTTTCTATGTTTCTATGTAAGTGTTGACGTGCTGCAGCTGGTGACTACTCAGCTTGCCTACTACCATTTCGGCAACATTGTTGGGTTGCAGGTCGGATAAATTGGCGACTAGTATCTCGCTGTTACCTTCCGCAACTCAATGGGGGCAGTGATGGCACACCATGTTGTCCTGCGGCAAAGACTTCAAAGGCACCGGCTGCACAGACGAGTTATGGCCAATGTGGGTCCCTGCCAGAGGAGACGCCGCAGACCTCGGGGCAGGAGGCTGTAAACACGCAGGGTTTACCATGCAAATTACTCTTACCTTGATATGTCCGAGGAGCTGTGCATAAGAAGGCTGCGGTTCTGCAAGGAGGTGGTCACCGAGCTCTGCCACCTCCTGCACACAGACCTCGAAGCTGATATTGGCACCAGGACCTCGCGAAAGTGACAGTATTGCTGAACATCTACGTTAGTGGGTCCTTCTAGGGTCCTGTAGGCGATATATGCAACATCTCGCAGTTTGCTGTATATTGCTGCATTTGCCAGGTGACCGACTCTCTACAGCTGTCGAATGGATTACATCAAGTTCAGCATGTCCAGGGAGAACCAGGATGAGCGCTCCTGCAGCTTCGCCTGGATAGCGGACTTCCCCATGGTTCAGGGGGCCTTTGATTGTACACATGTGGCATTGCGGGCCCTGCCTCACAATGGAGAGGTGTTTCAGAATCGCAAAGGCTATCACTCCCTCAACGTTCAGCTGGTGTGCGACCACAGGCAGATTATCCTCACTGTCAATGCCCGCTATCCTGGCAGCTGCCACGATGCCTTCATCCTACGGGAGAGCAGTGTGCCATGACTGTTCCAGCCAACGCATGAAGGATGTGGCTGGCTCATTGGAGACAAAGGCTATGGTCTCAGCATGTGGCTGATGACCCCCTCCGCAATCCCACCACATCTGCCGAGCAGCCACAACACCAGCCATACCGCAGTCAGGACCATCGTAGTGCAAACTATCGGGGTTCTGAAGCAGCGTTTCCGTTGCCTTGTCCGCTCTGGAGGGGCATTTCACTGAGAGAGTGTCCATGTTCACGATTGTGTGCTGCATGCTGCACAACATGGCCATCATGAGGGGCCAGCCATTACCACCAGGGATGGCAGATCCATCTCAGGAGGAGGACGATGATGAGGAAGAAGATGAGGAGCTTCAGCCAAGGAGGAGGCAGCCTGACACAGTTGCGGCTGCAAGGGCTGCTTGTCAGAAACTCATCGTGCATCGATTCCAGTGAATGACATAAGATGTGCCGAATGGCCAGCCTATACACCAGGCATTCTGCTGAAGACATCGCGCCCCACCCTCCAAGCCTCAGTATATATAAATCGCACCACAACGTTTATTAACGACAAAAACATAGTGTGGCGTAAAAAAGCACAACAGAAAGCCAGCATCAACAGCAAAATATTAATAAAACAAGACCCCTTCAAACATCATCACCCACATCCAAGGGCTACTAGTGACATGTCTTCAAATTGCAACAAGGTCAGCATCTCTGACCATTACCGCATAATTGTTTAGTGGATCTTATGCAGTGATTTCCTGCCCTTCCCTCTCCCCCTCCCACGTATATTGCTCCTCCTCAATGGGGCCTCAGTGCCTGCAGCAAGGCTGCTTGAAAATTGCTTAGTTGGGTCCGCTGACACAACTGATGGGCTAGCAGCACGTCCCCGACCAGCTCGGGCCTTGGAAGGGCGTGCTGCGGACTGCACCACCTCAACATGGGCGGCAGCACTCTGGTCCGGATGGATTGCAGAGAGCGGCAGGTGCAAAGGCGGAATGATATCATCCTGAGAAAGGATGTCACATTCCATAAGGCTCGACATGCTGCTAATCCCCTGAGGCAGAGCCTCAGCATCTGGAGCAATCTGGGTGAGCACAGATTGCTGCCCTGCTTCGGCACCTAGGTCCCCGTTGGACTGATGGAGCCCCAGACACGATGGCGGCGTGGCATCATGTTGACTCTGCATTAGCACAGAGTGCGATTGCAGCACAACACAGAGTTGATTGATGCCACCACACACTGACGACATGACAGAATGCAGGCCTTGCGTGGCTTCGGCCTGGTGTTCAATGGCTACTGCCACATCAGCCATAGCCCATGCCATAATGTGGGTGACCCCATGGTCACTTCTGGCTTCCAACATCCATTGGTATCTACCAAGGAGGGGCTGCTGAGACACAAGAGCAAAAGTTGAGGCGGACTCCTCCATCCTCACAGCAAGTGCATCGAGACTCTCGGGCACCCTTGGCAATGCACCCAACAGATCGTTGTGCAGCCACAATGATTGTCTTGCACCAACCTCCAATTCAGTCTCCTCACCAGAGTGCTGCTGAACACCACCGAGGTGCGCACTCACCCTCCGGGGAGCTGGTCTCTGGGCTTCCCCTCCCCCATGGTATTGCTGCAGGCCACTGGGTCCCGGAGCATCACCCACCTCTAACTCCCCAACCATGCCTTCCTCCACTGAGGTGTTGGCCCCGCTCTCTGAGGCCGCTGCCTCCTTGCTAATTGCCAGAGAGGTGTCCTCCGTCTCCACCTCCTCGCCACCATCGCCGGCACTGGACAGCTGACGTATAGGCTGTTGAGTGTCTGGTTCATCATCTGAAAGCACAAAGCCAGAGAAGAGTAGTTACCTGCAGGAGAGGGGTGCAGGAATGTAAGGTGTCAGGACTAAGTGGCCTGTTAAAGGCTGCAAAGGTCCTTAACATATCATCACTGTCCCAAGGGGGTTCAGCCTGACCCACCACCACCGTACCCACTTGTGCGCCCATCAGGGCCGAGATGGGTTCCTCCACTGCACTGAGTGGTTGCAGGTCAAGGTCCCCTCCTCCGGTCTACATTTGCTCCCTTCGGTTATTCGCTAGCTTGGTCTGCAAGATTAAACAGAACATCAGAGTTAGTGCACTTCTATCCGTCTGTCTGAAGTGCCTTACATAGTTGAATATATGTCACTGTATGGGAGTCTTCACAGGTCGATGTAATTTAGAATAGCTGCATGCACTTGGTGTGGCAATGCTTGAATGAGGGGGCCAGGATGTAAGAACATAAGAACATAAGAAATAGGAGCAGGAGTAGGCCATAGGGCTCCTTGAGCCTGCTCGCCATTTAATAAGATCATGGCTGATCCGTTCATGGAGTCAGGTCCACTTCCCTGCCCGCTTCCCATAGCCCCTTATTCCCTTTCAGGACCTAACAGTTATGGTGAGGTTACTGTCTTCCACACGCATATGAAGACTGAGGATGCAATCAAATGAGGGGTGGGTCTCAACAACGGAGTAGAAAGGTTAACAGCGCAATGCAGGACCTTGGAGTGGGTGAGGCTGCAAATGCAAACCTTGCATCTGTCCTCATCCACGTAGATCATGGGGTCAGACACATTCCGATTGAAGAGAGAGTGTGCATTGAGCTCAGAGCATAGCGTGCTCAGGCTAATGTCAAAGATACTCATCCTCACCATCCACGTCATGTCATTCCACTTCTTCCTATGTTGGGTGGCTGTCCTGGGCACCGTGCTTTTAGCAGAAATGCTTTGCGCAACTTCCCTCCATAATCTCCGAAAGGTCTGTGGCTGTGACCTCCTGCCAGTCTCGGTCCGCAGCAACTCACATCGCCTCTCCAGTGCATCAAGGAATGCACCCACAGTGGCAGTGGAGAACTGGTGAGCACAATGACAAGCTGCCACATCTGCCATTTCCCCCCTGAGTAAGAGTGCGTAGGAAGCGAATATAAGCATGAGGCAGTGCCATGCCCTATCACCGCCTGAATTGAATCCAGATGGCGGCAGTATGTCTGTGACGCAGTTACAAATGCTGATTACAGCCTGGATGTTACTGCCCCAATTACCGCCATTTACCGCCTCGAGAGTAGCGTGCATTGCCTGATTTACCGTTCCAATCCCCCCTTCAGGTGGAAAAACTGAATTTCGCAATTGGTGGCAGTAATTACCGCCTGGCGGTAAAATCACAGACCAGGCGGTGTCCCTGCCTCAAAATTGGCTGTACCAAATTTAAACCCCTTAGACTTTGGAATCAAAAACACAATTTCTAAATTTGCGGATGACACCAATTGGGGGGTCAATGATAGTCAATACCTGTACTAAGGAAGACTGCAACAAATTACAGGAGGACATTAATAAACTTGCAAAATGGGCATATAATTGGCAAATGAAGTTCAACACAAATAAATGTGAGGTATTACATTTTGATAGGAAGAATAGTGAGGTCACTTATTACTTGAAGGGTGTGAGTCTGGGTGGGGTAGAGGAACAAAGGGATCTCGGAGTACAAATACACAAATCACTAAAAGTTGCAACACAGTTGCGCAAGGCCATAAAAAAAAGCAAACCAAGCATAAGAGTTTATTTTTAGAGGTATAGAATTGAAAAGTAGGGAAGTTATGCTAAACCTGTATCGAACTTTGATTAGGCCACACTTAGAGTACTGCGTTTATTATAAAAAGGATAGATTTTTGAATATTAAGGGAATCAAGGGATATGGGGATAGTGCAGGAATGTGGAGTTGAGGTAGAAGATCAGCCATGATCTTATTGAATAGCGGAGCAGGCTCCAGGGGGCGAATGGCCTACTCCTGCTCTTAATTCTTATGTTTTTAGGATATAGAGGCACTGGAGAGGGGCAGAGAAGATTTACAAGGATGATACCAGAAATGCAAGGGTATACATATCAGGAAAGGATGAACAGGCTGGGTCTCTTTTCTCTTGAAAAATGAAGGCCCAGGGTTGACCTAATAGAGCTCTTTAAAATTACGAAAGGTTTTGATAGAGTGGATACAGAGAGAATGTTTCCACTTGTTGGGAAGAGCATAACTAGAGGCCATCAAATATAAGATAGTCACCAAGAAATCCAATAGGGAATTCAAAAGAAACTTCTTTACCCAAAGAGTGATGAGAATGTGGAACTCGCTACCACAGGGAGTGGTTGAAGTGAATAGTATAGCTGCATTTAAGGGGAGGCTAGACAAGCATATGAGGGAGATGGGAATAGAGAGTTATGCTGATGGATTTAGATGAGGAAAGACGAGTGGCGGCTCGAGTGAAGCATAAATGCTGGTATCGACTAGTTGGGCTGCAAGGCCTGTTTGTGTTGTATATCCTATGTAATCCTATGTAAATATGTCCATTCACTCCATTTCTCCAGGGTTTCTGTAACAGATCAAGAGAGCCCAGGATATTTTACAGCAGTCAGGCCTTGGTTTAACATATCAATTAAACCTCCCACCATAAAGCACCCCTACAATGACCAGGCCATTCCTTTCACAGTGACTGCCATTGTTGGAGGTAACATTGGGTTCAAGTTTCGGCTCGAGTTGCTCCTATTTTTTTGGAGCAACTAGTTTAGTATGGAGTTTCTTAGAAATTGCAATTCTCGGCATTTAGTTTGCTCCAATTCTAGTTAGTTAGAATAGTTTCGTTTTAGAACAGTTTTTTTTCAAAAGGGGACGTTACCAGCCACTTACGCCTGTTTTGCAAGTTTAGGCAGCGAAAACTTATTCCAAACTAACTTAGAATGGAGTAAGTGTAGACTTTTGTACACTCCGAAAAACCTTGCCTACATTTTAGGAATTAGGCGCGGGAGCGAGAGATGGGGGCGGGGGAGGGAGGTTAGAGGGAATTTAGGGGATTTTACAAGCATTAAACACTACACTTTTATATAAATAAAAAATTAAAAGCTTCTACTCACTTACTGCAGCACCGGGAGCCCTCCAACAGCGTGCTGAAGAGCTGTTCGGGCGGGGCCCACCCCCAGGAGATGCCGGCCGGGCCCATCGCCACCGAGGACTTCGGGCGAAGCCCGCCCCCAGGAGATGCCGGCCGGGCCCGCCGCTGACGAGGTAAGGGCAGTCAGGCCACTCGGCCCAGGATAGGGGCGATGTCCCTTCGGCCAGGGATAGGGTCGTCGCCTGGAGATAGGGCGCGCTGGGAAGGCCAGGAGCTACTGCGCATGCGCGCAGCCTCCACTGCGCACGCGCGCAGCTGCCGGCACTCATTTTGGCGCAGGGCTGTAGCTCTGCCCCCAACAACCCCTACTGCGCCGCGCTGAGCTGCAAACAGGCCTACAGATATCGGAGAATCGTGAGCAAAGTATTTGGCGCTTTTCCTCTTCCACAAATTAGGCGGGCCTCTCTGATTTGCGCCGTTCTAGCGGGTGTCCGAAACTTGAGCCCATTATGTCTCACCATTCACTCACTAAACCACTCCCAAGGTAGCAGACAAAATTGGGCATGTGGTGAAAGTTTTGAACAGAAATAATTTTATGTGTGACATAAG
Organism: Pristiophorus japonicus; assembly: GCF_044704955.1. NCBI lineage: Eukaryota > Metazoa > Chordata > Chondrichthyes > Pristiophoridae > Pristiophorus > Pristiophorus japonicus. The sequence continues at coordinate 70,292,723 of NC_091987.1, read as the reverse complement.
AGTAACAGAGCCTTAACAGAAACACTTATTTAAACACCCATGTGTTTACCCCTGTGTGCTTTTCTGCTGGCAGAAATCCTCTGGGTTTTGGAGCCTGTGCAGGGGCAGACTTGGCCATTGCGATCCGAGGGGGCATCTGGGGCTCTGACTGAGGGAGAGGCAACGGAGGAAAATTGTGAGTGCTTTGAGAGGAGCCCCCACTTCCCTGTCCCCTATCACCATCATCGCTGTTAGTAAAGAGCTGGAGAGCAACTTGCTGCACAGCAGTGGGGTCATGAGGACCCAAGTTTACATTGACATCCCTCCAGGAGTGGAGGTCTATGAGCCTATGCCACCTGTTCATCCATAGATAACATGTGCTCCTGTGAGTGACACATTAGCTGCTCCAGGCAGGTGGCCATCCTTTCCATGGAAGAGCATACAGTCGCCATCGCTTGCAACACGGTGGTGCTCATGTTGGAGATGGACTCCTCCATTCTCTGCACATTGCAGACAGTACAGTCACAAAACCTGGCCGAGCCTACAGCACTGATTCCTTCACCTCCAGGATCGCCCTTTTTCTGGATGGCCTCCAAGGTTCAGCATGCAGCTCAGCAGAACTGGGAGCATCCTGTGCCCTCCGGCGAGGAGTCTCCAACTGCTATCCCTTCTCCACCATCCCCTCTTTCTCATTTGTGACTTGTGAGACACCAGGTGACAACACTACTCTATCTTGCATTGTACCTGTTATGCTCATAATAAAGTGATGTAACAGAGTACTGTAGACATGAGTAAGTGTGATCTTAGTTCCTTCATTCTAACTCCAGAGTGTTGGTACAGCATGGGAGGTCTGCTTATATAAAGATGCTGGGATCCCTTGGGACTTCAAAAGGTACGCCCTCTGGTGGCAGTAGAATACTGGTTACAAGGTGTTGCATACATAACATCACTCCCTCCCAAAGTCAATAGTGCATTTATTTACAGGGTGAGACGATCTGGGGCCTTTCGCTCCCTTGTCAATCGTCTCAGTACAAATGCAGGTGTAGGTGAGTTGGTTGGTTCTTCGCTGGGCTGCTGTGCAGCGGGCCTTGCTGGGCTGCTGGGGATGATGAGTTCAGCTTCGTGGTCAACCGTGATGTCGGTTACCACTTGTATGTGTGTCGGAGGGTCAAAGATGGTGGTGTCCTCTTCGGGTTGCTCGTGGCTGTCTGTGAATCGCAGTCTGGTTTGGTCCAAATGCTTTCTGCAAGTTAGTCCATTAGCGAGTTTTACCTGAAACACCCTACTCCCTTCTTTGGCTATGACAGTGCCAGCAAGCCATTTGGGACCATGTCCATAGTCGAGTACAAATACAGGGTCATTGACTTCAATATTGCGTGACAAGTTTGCGTGATCATGGTGCATGCTTTGTTGATGCCGCCTGTCCTCGACGTAATCATGGAGATCCGGGTGGACAAGAGAGAGCTTGTTTTGAGCACCCTTTTCATGAGCAGCTCGGCTGGGGAAACCCCGGTGAGCGGGTGGGTTCTGGTGTGGTAGCTGAGCAGGACTGCAGGGAGCCTTTCGACACGCGTTTCAAGCTTTGCTTGATGGTTTGGACTGCCCGTTCTGCCTGGCCATTGGATGCGGACTTGAACGGGGCAGATGTGACATGCTTGATCCCATTGCGGGTCATGAATTCCTTGAATTCAGCGCTAGTGAAGCACGGCCCATTGTCGCTGACAAGGACATCAGGCAGGCCGTGCATGGCAAACATGGCTCGTAGGTTTTCGATGGTGGCAGTGGATATGCTTACAGACATTATTACACACTCAATCCATTTTGAATAAGTATCCTCAACAACCAAAAACATTTTGCCTAGAAACGGGCCAGCAAAGTCAACGTGGATCCTAGACCACGGTTTGGAGGGCCATGACCACAAACTTATCAGTGCCTCCCTGGGTGCATTGCTCAGTTGATAGCAAGTGTTGCATTGGTGCACGCAAGGCTCCAAATCTAAGTCGATGCCGGGCCATCACACATGGGATCTGGCTATAGCTTTCATCATTACTATGCCTGGGTGGATACTGTGTAGGTCACGTATGAACGTTTCCCTGCCTTTCTTAGGAAAAGCCACGCAATTACCCCACAAAAAACAGTCCACCTCTATGGACATTTTGTCTTTGCGCCGCTGGAACGGCTTGATCTCTTCATGCATCTCCGCTGGGACGCTGGACCAGCTCCCATGGAGGACACAGTTTTTTACAAGGGACAATAAAGGATCCTGGCTGGTCCAGGTCCTGATTTGGCCGTAACAGGTGACTTTTCGTTTTCAAATGCATCCATCACTAAGAGCAAGTCTGCAGACTGTGCCACTTCCACCCCGGTGGTGGGCAATGGTAGCCGACTGAGGGCATCAGCGCAGTTCTCTGTGCCTGGTCTGTGGCGGATTACATAGTTATATGCAGACAGCGTGAGCGCCCATCTTTGGATGCGAGCAGAGGCATTAGTATTAATCCCTTTGCTTCCTGAGAATAGCGATATGAGCGGCTTATGGTCAGTTTCTAACTCAATTTGAGACAAAACAGGTACTGGTGCATTTTGTTTACCCTGTAAACGCATGCCAGAGCTTCTTTTTCAATCATGCTGTAGGCCTTTTCGGCCTTGGACAAACTCCTGGATGCATATGCAACCGGGTGCAATGTTCCCGATTCGTTTGCTTGTTGTAACACACACCTGACCCCATAAAAAGATGCATCGCAAGCTAGCACTAAACGTTTACATGGGTTATATAGAACAAGCAGTTTGTTGGAACATAACAGATTTATGGCTTTCTCAAAAGCCCCCCATACCCAGTCTTCTCCCTTGCGCAGCAACACATATAGGGGTTCTAGCAAGGTGCTTAACCCGGGTAGGAAATTAGAAACATAAAAACATAGAAACATAGAAATTAGGTGCCGGAGCAGGCTATTCGGCCCTTCAAGCCTGCACCACCATTCAATAAGATCATGGCTGATCATTCAACCTCAGTATCCCTTTTCTGTTTTCTCTCCATACCCCTTGATCCCTTTGGCCGTAATGGCCATATCTAACTCCCTTTTGAATATATCTAACGAACTGGCCTCAACAACTTTCTGCGGTAGAGAATTCCATAAGTTAACCACTCTCTGTGTGAAGAAGTTTCTCCTCATCTTGGTCCTAAATGGCTTACCCCTTATTCTTAGACTGTGACCCTTGGTTCTGGAACTCCCCAGCAACGGGAACATTCTTCCTGCCTCTAACCTGTCTAATCCCGTCAGAATTTTATATATTTCGATGAGACCCCCTTCATTCTTCTAAATTCCAGTGGATACAAACCCAGCTGATCCACTCTCCTCATATGTCAGTCATGCCATCCCGGGAATCAGTCTGGTGAACCTTCGCTGCACTCCCTCAACAGCAAGAATGTCCTTCCTCAGATTAGGAGACCAAAACTGAACACAATACTCCAGGTGTGGCCTCACCAAGGCTCTGTACAACTGCAGTAAGACCTCCCTGCTCCTATACTCAAATCCTCTAGCTATGTAGGCGAATATACCATTTGCCTTCTTCACCGCCTGCTGTACCTGCATGCCAACCTTCAATGTCTGATGTACCATGACACCCAGGTCTCGTTGCACCTCTCCTTTTCCTAATCTGACATCATTCAGATAATATTCTGTCTTCCTGTTTTTGCCACCAAAGTGGATAACCTCACATCTATCCACATTATACTACAACTGCCATGCATTTGCCCACTCACCTAACCTGTCCAAGTCACCCTGCAGCCTCTTAGCATCCTCCTCACAGCTCACACCACCACCCAGCTTAGTGTCATCTGCAAACTTGGAGATATTACATTCAATTCCTTCATCTAAATCATTGATGTATATTGCAAATACCAAAATAATTGAGGAGTTCCAGGAACGACCACAGCTCCTTCGCAAACTATTGACTGTTGAAACACCAAACCTGAACAAAGCCATAACGATAGCCCAGGCATTTATGTCCACCAGCGATAACACCAAACAAATTTTGCAGCAGAAAGAGGATTCAGCAAGTACTGTACACAAAGTAATGTAGTTTTCAGGCAGGAATGCATATAGCAGAAAGTACATGCCTGCAGCTGCATGACCTCAGATGACCCAGAGTCCGCCATCAAACGTTAATGCGAGGCAGTTATCACCTTGTTGGTGCTGCAGAGGTGATCATCGAGCCCATAAATGCTGCTTCAAACACTTTGTGTGCAAAGGCTGTGGAACAATGGGACACCACCAGCAAATGTGCAGACGAGCTGCAAACCCTGCAAACCACCACGTTGCAGAGGAAGATCGATCCATGGTGGATCAAACTGAACTAGAGACTTGAACAAGGAGGCAGAAGTGTACAGGATGCACACCTTCATCACGAAATGTCCACCAATCATGTTAAAAGTTGAACTGGATAGAATTTCGGTATCCATGGAACTGAACACGGGTGCGAGTCAGTTTATCATGAGCAAAAAGGCCTTTGACAGGCTGTGGTGCAACAAGGCACACAGGCCCAAGCTTGCCCCATTCATATCAAGCTGAGAACTTACACCAAAGAGCTGATCCCTGTAATTGGCAGCGCAGCAGTAAAAGTCTCCTATGATGGAGCAGTGCACGAACTCCCACTATGAATTGTACCAGGAGATGGTCCCACACTGTTCGGCAGAAGCTAGCTGGGGAAAATCCGTTGGAACTGGGATGACATCCGAGCACACTGGTCCGTCGACGATGCCTCATGTGCCCAGGTTCTGAGCAAGTTTCCGTTGTTGTTTGAGCTAGGCATCGGAAGTTTCTCGGGGGCGAAGGTGCAGATCCACTTAGTTCCTGATACACGACCCATCCACCACAAGGCACGTGTGGTGCCATACATAATGCGAGAGAAAGTGGAGGTCGAGCTGGACAGGCTGCAGCAAGAAGGCATCATCACACCGGTGGAGTTCGAGTGGGCCAGTCCGATTGTTCCGGTCCTCAAGGGTGATGGCCCGGTTAGCATTTGTGGGGACCAAAAGTAACTGTAAAGTCCTGTCCCCTCAGTACAGATTCACACGAGGCATGTAGTGAAGTGAAGGTCACTCTGGACCTGCACCTTTATTTCACAGCTCTGGAATGCTGCACTTGCCTGAGACCTGTCCTTATATACCTGTCTCTTGCAAATGCACCCCTGGTGATAAGGTATGCTGGTGGTTACAGGTCATATCTTATTACAGTCATGTATAGCATGTTAGGATACAGTTACATATAATAATGTAAGATACATGACATCACCCTCCCCCAAGATCTTATTGTCTTTATAGGTCCAGTCTCTCAGGTGGTCTACGCTCTCGCGTGGAGCGTCTGAGTTGTGGTTCAGTTGTTTGCCTTGGTGTCTGTTTTTCTTTGGGTGTGGTTGCTGGTATCTCACCTGGGCTGTCTGTTTCGATTGGTGTGATTGTTGTTGACTCACCTGGGCTATCTGTTGGGATTGCCCTTTCCTCAGGTTGTTCCCTCTGTCTGTCCACCAGGTGTGGTGCGAGTTCCACATTGTAGTCTGCCTCTGGTTCCGCAGTGTTGTTGGTAAATCTGCTTTTGATTGGTCCGCATGCCTCCGGCAGGTTTTGCCATTGTCCATTTGTACTACCAGTAGCCTGTTTCCTTCCTTGCCCGTTACTGTCCCTGCAAGCCATTTGGGACCCCTGCCATAGTTTAGTACAAACACTTTGTCCCCTATCTCATTCCATCTCCCCCTCGAATTTCTGTCATGGTACTCAGTCAGCTTATGGCGCTTTGCCTCAATGATTTCGTGCATGTCTGGGAGGATTAATGAGAGCTTTGTTTTTAAAGTCCTTTTCATCTACAGTTGCACGGGAGGGAGCCCAGTCAGTGAGTGCGGACGAGATCTGTATGCCAGCAGCAGTCGCGACAGGCGACCCTGCAGCGTGGGACCTTGGATTTTAAGCATGCCTTGTTTAATGATTTGCACTGCTCTCTCCGCCTAGCCGTTGGAGGCCGGCTTGAAAGGTGCCGTCTTGACGTGAGTTATGCTATGGTCAATTATAAAGTCTTGGAATTCTGCGCTGGTGAAGCACGGACCATTGTCACTGACCAATATGTCAGGGATTCCGTGTGTTGCAAACATGATTGCGAGGCTCTCCACAGTGGTGGAGATTGTGCTCGAGTTTAAAATGGTGCATTCGATCCACTTTGAAAATGCATCTACAACTACAAGGAACATTTTGCCCATGAATGGGCCCGCATAGTCTACGTGCACTCGCGACCACGGTTTGGTAGGCCAGGGCCAAGGGCTCAGTGGAGCCTCCCTGGGGGCATTGCTGAGTTGGGCACAAATGGTGCACCTTCGGACGCAGAGCTCCAAGTCCGCGTCAATACCAGGCCACCAGACGTGGGATCTGGCTATGGCCTTCATGAGAACGATCCCCGGGTGCTCGCGGTGGAGCTCCCGGACAAATGCCTCTCTGCCTCGCAGAGGCATGACTACTCGGCTGCCCCACATCAGGCAGTCTGCTTGTAGTGATAGCTCATGCATGTGCCTGTGAAAGGGTTTTAATTCCGCGGGACAGGCATCGCGAGCCTCTGCCCAGTCACCGGTTAGGACACATCTTTTTATTAAGGATAACGTGGGGTCGCTGGCCGTCCAGGCTCTGATTTGGCGAGCCGTCATGGGCGAACCTGTGGACTCAAAGGCATTGATTGCCATGACTATCTCACAGTCCTGTTCGTCAGACCCTTCCGTGGTCGCCAGGGGTAGCTTGCTGAGCGCGTCGGCACAGTTGTCTGTGCCTGGTCTGTGCCTTATGGTATAGTCGTAGGACGCCAGCATGAGTGCCCACCGTTGAATTCGCGCCAAGGCATTGGCGTTTATTGGCTTGCTCTCGGATAGGAGGGACGTGAGGGGCTTGTGGTCGGTTTCTAACGCGAACTTGGCCCTGAAAAGGTATTGGTGCATCTTTTTGACACCGTACACGCACTCGAGCGCCTCCTTCTCTACCATTCCATACCCGCGCTCCGCCCGCGAAAGTGACCTGGAGGCATAAGCTATGGATTGTAATTTGCCCGCACTATTGACATGTTGCAAAATGCACCCAACCCCATACGCTGACGCATCGCATGTGAGAACTAGCTTTTTACCTGGGTCAAAGAAAGTCAAAACACTGTTGGAACACAGAAGGTTGCGTGCCTTATTGAAGGTGCGTTCCTGGGCGTCCCCCCAAAACCAATCGCACCCCTTCCTGAGTAGCACGTGGAGAGGCTCCACCAGCCTGCTTAAGTTCTGCATAAAGTTCCCAAAGCAATTGAGTAGCCCGAGAAAGGTGCGCAGTTCTGAGACATTCTGAGGCCTGGGTGCCAGACGAATTGCTTCTGTTTTGTACTCTGTTGTGCGGATTCCATCAGCGGCAATCCTTCTGCCCAAAAATTCAACCTCGGGTGCGAGAAACAGGCACTTGGATTTCTTGACTCGTAGGCCTACCCGATCTAACCGCTTAAGTACTTCCTCCAAATTACGGAGATGGAAGGCGGTGTCCCTGCCCGTGATAAATATGTTGTCTTGAAATACAACCGTCCCCGGGATGGACTTGAGCAGACTCTCCATGTTGCGCTGGAATATGGCAGCTGCCGACCTGATGCCGAATGGGCATCGATTGTACATGAAAAGGCCTTGATGTGTGTTGATGGTGGTGAGTAGCTTGGATTCCTCGGTCAATTCTTGCGTCATATCTGCAGATGTGAGGTCTAATTTTGAGAAAAGTTTACCTCCAGCCAATGTGGCAAATAAGTCCTCCGCTCTGGGCAGTCCTGGAGGGAGATTCTGTTTTTGGTAGATTTGTAGTCCCCACAGATTCACACGGATCCACCAGGCTTCATGACTGGGACGATGGGACTTGCCCAGTCGCTAAATTCCACAGGTGATATAATGCCTTCCCGCAGAAGCCTGTCTAGTTCATGTTCAATCTTTTCCCTCATCACATAGGGTACAGCTCTGGCCTTGTGTTGGACCAGTCTAGCATCCTGTGTGATGTAGATTTTGACTTTGGCCCCTTTGAAAGTGCCCACACCTGGCTGAAAGAGATGTTCAAATCACTTTATAACTGTTGAGCAGGAGGTCAGTTCCTCTAATGACATGGCATGGACATCATCCCATTTCCAGTTTAGTTTTGCCAGCCAGCTTCTCCCCAGCAGTGCTGGGGGATCTCTGGGGACAATCCACAGGGGAAGTCGGTTCACTGTCCCTTTGTGTGTGACAGAGAGCATGGCGCTGCTGAGGACTGGTACGATTTCTTTGATATAGGTCCTTAGTTTGGTGTCGACCCTTGTGAGTTTTGGCCTGTCTCTTTTATGCGGCCACAGTTGTTCAAATTGTTGAGCGCCCATGAGAGATTGACTCGCTCCCGTATCCAGCTCCATGTTGACAGATATCCCGTTGAGTAGGACCCTCAGCATTATAGGAGGCGTCCTGTTGTAGGAACAGCGGCCATTGATCGTGTTGACCCGCTGTACATCGGTGTCCCGGGTACTGTCCCCACCATCTTCTGGTCTGCTTTCTGACCCATCCGATTCGTATACCAGCCGAGCTGCCGTTTTTTTGCACATGCGGGCCAAATGCCCTGTATATTCACAATTTCTGCAAACAGCCTGCTGAAATCGACATCCCCTTGACGAGTGCCCACCCCCCACACCTCCAGCACAGACCTGTTCCATTGTTCAAAGTGTTCCCAAAGAATGAGCTGCGTCTGGCTGATCTCTCTTGGGCTTCTCTCAGTTTGTAGTTGATTGCTCGCATTGTGGGTTGATGAGGTGTGAATGGCCGTTCCTGTGGCCCTTGATGGCTTCTGCCTGCTGTCGAGAGCCTGTTCTCCCGGTTTTGTCTGTGTGTGGGGGTAGCAGCTTGTTTAGTGCTGTGAACTTCTTGTTCCGATATTTCGTTCGTTGTCGTACCAGCATTGTAAATCAACCTCGTTTCTTCTTCCCCTATCAAGAATGTCTGTGCAACCAGTGCTGCTGCCTCTAAGGTCAGGTTCTTGGTCTCTATGAGTTTTCGGAATATGACTGCGTGGCCTATTCCTTCAATGAAAAAGTCTCTCAGCATTTCTCTCCTAGTTCATCGAAGAACTCACATAAACTAGCCAACCTCCGAAGTTCCGCCACAAAGTCGGGTATGCTCTGGCCCACACAACGTCTGTAGTTGTAGAACCTGTGTCTGGCCATGTGTAGGCTGCTCACTGGCTTCAGGTGGTCTCTTACCAGTGTGCTCAATTCTTCAAATGATTTGCTTGCTGGTTTCTTGGGTGCCAACAGATCCTTCATTAAAGCGTATGTTTTCGAGCCACAGCTGGTCAAGAGATGGGCTCTTCTCTTGTCTGCCTTATCGTCGCCTAACTAGCCTTTGGTTACAAAGCTTTGCTGGAGCCTTTCTATAAAGTCCTCCCAATTGTCTCCCGCATTGTACTTTTCATCTGATCCGTTGTTCGCCATTCTGTGGATTCTGTAATCCCGTAACTCGTCGCCACTGTAAAGTCCTGTCCCCTCAGTACAGATTCACACGAGGCATGTAGTGAAGTCAAGGTCACTCTGGACCTGCACCTTTATTTCACAGCTCTGGAATGCTGCACTTGCCTGAGACCTGTCCTTATATACCTGTCTCTTGCAAGTGCACCCCTGGTGGTAAGGTATGCTGGTGGTTACAGGTCATATCTTATTACAGTCATGTATAGCATGTTAGGATACAGTTATATATAATAATGTAAGATACATGACAGTAACGATTAACCGTTTTTCGCTGCAGGACCAGTACCCGCTACTCAAGGCAGATGACCTATTTGAGACCTTGGCAGGAGGAAAGACATTCACCAAGTTGGACCTGACCTCGGCCTACATGACGCAGGAGCTGGCAGAATCTTCGAAAGGCCTCACCTGCATTAACACGCACAAAGGTCTGTTCATCTACAATAGATGCCCGTTTGGGATTCGATCGGCCGCGGCTATTTATCAAAGAAACATGGAGAGCCTGCTAAATCGGTTCCGCGCACCGTGGTGTTCCAGGACGACATATTGATCACAGGTCAGGACACCATCGAACACTTGAAGAACCTGGAAGAGGTTCTAAGTCGGCTAGATCGGGTGGGACTCAGGTTAAAACGCTCGAAGTGTGTTTTCCTGGCACCAGAGGTCGTGTTCTTAGGGAGAAGAATCGTGACAGACGGCCTCAGACCCACCGACGCCAAGACAGAGGCCATCAAGAACGCGCCAAGATCACAGAATGTGACGGAGCTGTGGTCGTTCCTGGGACTCCTCAATTATTTTGGTATTTACAATATACATCAATGATTAGATGAAGCATCCCCTGGGAGCACTGTATATAAGCAGGCCTCCCATGCTGTACCAACACTCTGGAGTTAGAATAAAGGAACTAAGGTCACATTTACTCATGTCTACAGTACTCAGTTACATCACTTTATTATGAACATAACGACTGGTGATGAGATAACGAACCATCACGCAAAAATTCAGAGAACTGTTGGTATCCTGGTGAAATTCTCAGAAGGGGACGATTGGGAGGCCTTCGTGGAACGACTTGACCAATACTTCGTGGGCAACGAGCTGGTATGGGATGAGAACGCTGCCAAATGAAGGGCGATCCTCCTCACTGTCTGCGGGGCAACAACCTATGGCCTCATGAAGAATCTTCTTGCTCCGGTGAAACCAACAACCAAATCGTATGAAGAACTATGTACGCTGGTCTGGGAGCATCTAAATCCGAAGGAGAGAGTTCTGATGGCAAGGTATCGATTTTACACATGTCAACGGCCTGAAGGCCAGGAAGTGGCGAGCTACGTCGCCGAACTAAGGCGCCTTGCAGGACATTGCGAATTCAATGGATTCCTGGAGCAAATGCTAAGAGACTTTATCGTGCTTGGCATTGGCCATGAAACATAGAAACATAGAAAATAGGTGCAGGAGTAGGCCATTCGGCCCTTCGAGCCTGCACCACCATTCAATATGATTATGGTTGATCATTCCCTCAGTACCCCTTTCCCGCTTTCTCGCCATACCCCTTGATCCCTTTAGCCGAAAGGGCCATATCTAACTCCCTCGTGAATATATCCAGTGAGCTGGCATCAACAACTCTCTGCGGTAGAGAATTCCACAGGTCAACAACTCTCTGAATGAAGAAGTTTCTCCTCATCTCAGTCCTAAATGGCTTACCCGTTGTCCTAAGACAATGTCCCCTGGTTCTGGACTTCCCCAACATCGGGAACATTCTTCCCGCATCTAATTTGTCCAGTCCCGTCAGAATCTTATACGTTTCTATGAGATCCCCTCTCATCCTTCTAAACCCCAGTGTATAAAGGCCCAGTGGATCCAGTCTCTCCTCATATGTCAGTCCAGCCATCCCATCCATACCTGACCTGCTCAGGAATTGAAAATTCCGGCCACCATTTTTTGAAACATAAGGGGGCAGGCAGCCAACCCGGAAGAGTTTAAAAATTATAATGAGGCAGGCGTGTCTCATGGTGATCCACCATTACAAATTTAATTCAGGCTGTTCGGGTATTCCAGGCCTTGGGGAACCTGCCAGCTAAAGGAAGGCAAGGATTGCTGTATCCACCGTCCTTGCCTCACCCTCGCCCCCATGATCAGGGACCCCTGGAGGCCTCCAATTTCCCTCCCAACCTCCCCTCGCCAAGGCCTCCAAACCCTCCACTGCACCTCTGACCTTCCCATAAGGCCTCTGATCTCCCTCCCAACCTCCCCCACCCGAGGCCTACAATCACCTTCCTGGAATATATTGTCAAAAAATATATCAGATGTGCTCTTTAGTGAATTCTACACTTTAAATACACATCTCTGTTTCTGCCCAGGCTTTATTACACAACCACTGATGAGTGGAGTGATGGCATGCCTGAGGTTAATTGATATCCCAGTACAGTTTCTAAACTCTTACAAGCCATCAAGGTCAATTTGTGAGACATTGGCCTTGAAATTCCGGTCGGAGGCTTCTTTCAGATGAATGCCTCCGACCGGAGAATTTTTACGAATTTACCTGGTGGTCCCGGAGGAGCGTGGGATTCCGGTGGGGAGGCCTTCTCTTCCCGCGCTGCGAAGCGCGCTCCCATCCTCCAGCTTCCACACAGAAGGTGCAGTCACGTGTGACTGCTCAACCAATCAGGTACAGTATTCCACAGCTTTCTTATTAATAGCAATGAGAACTCCGTATCTATGAGGTCTCCTTAATATTAATGAGAAAAAACAAACAAACACTAAACACCATAATAAAAAATAAAAATCACACCTCACATAATTAAAATTAATTGAAATTATAAATGTCTTAGAAAAAAAAATTCCTATTTTTAAAAAAGTTTTTAAAATTATGGTTTAAAATAAACTTACCGTAGTAGACAGGGTTTTTAACAATGAAATGTGTTTTTTAAATTTAATTTAATTATATTTTTATGTGTTTTGAAACTATTACGCCTGTAAATGTAGGCTATGTGCCTGCTTTTATCAGGCGCAAGAGTTTTGAGGACATTTGCTGGGCAAGATATGGGTAAATACCACAATTTTGCCCTTGCAAATGTCCTCGCTCCCGAGATACGGAGGATCCATCAAGCTGGAGCTTGACAGATCGGAAAAGCCGGTTTTCAGCGCATGCGCTTTGTGTGCTGAAAACCGGCTTTTGCGATGCCTTCCCGGGTCCATACACACTCCGCACAGACCCGGGGAGACCGGAATTTCTGGGACATTACTGTTTCCAGCTGGATTATGTTCTAATGCCACTTAATATAAAAAAAAAATGCCCTCATGTGGTCAACCTAATGTTTCAGTTTTAAGGATGAAAGCTTAGTATAAAGGATCTGTCTTCAGTGAGTCTAGCACAGAGTCTCCGAAAAACTAGTGCAAGGATGGGTCACATTTAAATTGACTATAGTTGCATTTTCTTTACCACATTGATGCCATGCTCCACGGCACTACAAGAATGGGACCAAACGAGGAACATGATGAATCAATGAATCTCCAAAGGCAGTAAACTCCATCACAGCCTTTTGTGATTTTGGGTAAGAAAGAAAGAAAGAATTGGATTTATATAGCATTTTTCACGACCACCGGACGTCTCAAAGCGCTTAACAACCAATGAAGTACTTTTTGAAGTGTAGTCACTGTTGTAATGGGGGAATGTGAGTATAACAAATGTTTTATCTATCATGAGCAGCACATTTTCTAGCAATCCAGATAGAACCCTCATGTTTTGAAAACCCATGCATGCTACTGTGACCTACATCAGCGACTTTGCAAGTGGCCGGGCCATCCTGGAAACTTTACCTCGCCATCGGGACTAGTATATCTGGGTCCTGGTTGAATGTGCGGTCCTTCCTGCAGACTCCCAGCAAAGTTACATTAGGAATTCTCCAGAATAGCTTGGAATGTTAGTCCCACTGTCTTCAACGGGAAGAACATTGTGAAGAAAATGAAAATCTATTGACCATTTTATCCTCTCTGCATATTCATATTATTTATACAATAATGGACTCAAAACCTTGGGTGCCACTTTGCTGTCAGAATGGGCAGTCGACTAGCGCTGTGCAAATGTCAAAATAGACCCCACCGTCCCTTACTCTAACTCATTGGGGTAAATTGTCACCATTACCACCTGGTCAGTAATCCAGTGGCGTGGGACGCCTGCCGATTTTCATCCTGTTAAAATCAGTGCGATGAAAATCAGATGGGTTTTGTAAAGGGCAGGCGATCGCCATGCCAGATTATCATCTAGCTGGTGACAATTACCCCAATCTTTCACAGGGCTTGAAATCTGTACTGCTGCTTATTCCCTCAATTCCCCCTTTATCCTGCAGCTTCCAGGCTTGATGCCATCTAATCACTACATCCTGATTTAGCTTGTCTTCTCTTTTTTTCAGTTTTGGTGGTGGTCTATACTATGCACCTTGGCCCTTCACTGTGCGTGTCAATAAAAAAATCAATATCAACTTTCACAATAATAATTACAAAATATTACAATAGCTAATGGCAGCATGTATCCATGTGTAGACCTGGAGGGAAGGGTCAGTTCTGTTTATGATTAAACCTAGGGCTAGAATTTCCTATCAGCCCGCCAGCACCCGATTGCCGCCCAAAAGACCGCGAAGATTGGGAAGATTATCGGCAGCGAAAATTTTCCCCCCAAAAATAAAAAAATACGGCGAGCGAAAAACATGGACAATGCACCCTCATTATGGGCGAAAAGTGCAATTTAGGGTCGATTGGGTGGTTCCTAAACAAAATGAGCGATATATTTAAAAAAATCAATAAAAATTTACCTGAGGCTGCGGTTTGGGCCCAGCGGCAGAAAATAATTTTTCAAAAAACATCATCTAAAAAATCAAAAAAGCATTCCCAAGACACTATTAAACTAAATAACTACAACAGATTTTTAAAATAACTAGTATAAAACCAATTACTAATCTTTTTCTTACAGAAGTACTCACCTACTGCCAAGCTCCGCTCATCCTCGAACGGGCGTTTTCTTCATATTCACCTACGGGTCACCGTTGAACACAATATCGCACCAGGGCGATCTCAGGATGCTGTACGCCGGCGGTCCGTTCCCCAGCGGAACCGCGAAATCGCCGACGTAACTCAGGTAGGGAATATTCCGCTGACCTGATTAGCGGCCACAATGGCCAATACCGCCCAGAAACCGGGTGGTAAGCCATAGGAAATTCCAGCCCCTAGTTACTTGAGACCCCAAATACAGTCACAAAAGTGACAAACTGTCTTTCTGGCATACTTGACTGTACTTTCATGCTAAACACACATTCGATTGAATATGATGACTGTAGCTGACAGGGGCTGAGAAGAATTATCTTTTAAGAACAGAAGACCATAAGAAATAGGAGCAGGAGTAGGCCATACAGCCCCTCGATCCTGCTCCGCCATTTAATACGATCATGGCTGATCCGATCATGGACTCAGGTCCTCTTCCCTGCCCACTCCCCATAACCCCTTAATCCCTTATCGGTTAAGAAACTGTCTATCACTGTCTTAAATTTATTCAATGTCCCGGCTTCCACAGCTCTCTCAGGCAGCGAATTCCACAGATTTACAACCCTCTGAGAGAAGAAATTCCTCCCATCTCAGTTTTAAATAGGCAGCCCCTTATTCTAAGATTATGCTGCCTAGTTCTAGTCTCCCCCATCAGTGGAAACATCCTCTCTGCATCCACCTTGTCAAGCCCCCTCATAATCTTATACGTTTCAATAAGATCACCTCTCATTCTTCTGAATTCCAATGAGTAGAGGCCCAACCTACTCAACCTTTCCTCATAAGTCAACCCCATCATCTCCAGAATCAACCTAGTGAAACTTCTCTGAACTGCCTCCAAAGCAAGTATATCCTTTTGTAAATATGGAAACCAAAACTGTACACAGTATTCCAGGTGTGGCCTCACCAATACCCTGTATAAATGTAGCAAGACTTCTCTGCTTTTATACTCCATCCCCTTTGCAATAAAGGCTAAGATACCATCGGCCTTCCTGATCATTTGCTGTACCTGCATACTAACCTTTTGTGTTTCATGCACAAGTACCCCCAGTTCCCACTATACTGCAGTACTTTGCAATTTTTCTCCATTTAAATAATAACTTGTTCTTTGATTTTTTTTCTCCCAAAGTGCATGATATCACACTTTCCAACATTATACTCCATCTGCCAAATTTTTGCCCACTCACTTAGTCTGTCTATGTCCTTTTACAGATTTTTTGTGTCCTCCTCACACATTGTTTTTCCTCCCATCTTTGTATCGTCAGCAAACTTGGCTACGTTACATTCGGTCCTTTCATCCAAGTCGTTAATATAGATTGTAAATAGTTGGGGTCCCAGCACTGATCCCTGCGGCACCCCACTAGTTACTGATTGCCAATCTGAGAATGAACCAGTTATCCCGACTCTCTGTTTTCTATTAGTTAGACAATGCTAATATATTACCCCCAACCCCCCGTGAACTTTTATCTTGTGCAGTAATCTTTTATGTGGCACCTTATCAAATGCCTTCTGGAAGTCCAAATACATCACATCCACTGGTTCCCCTTTATCCACCCTGTTCATTACATCCTCAAAAAATTCCATAAATTTGTCAAACATGACTTCCCCTTCATAAATCCTGTTGACTCTGCCTGACCGAATTATGCTTTTCCAAATGTCCTGCTACTGCTTCTTTAATAATGGACTCCAACATTTTCCCAATCACAGATGTTAGGCTAACCAGTCTATAGTTTCCTGCTTTTTGTCTGCCTCCTTTTTTAAATAGGGGTGTTACATTTGCAGTTTTCCAATCTACTGGGGCCTCCCCAGAATCCAGGGAATTTTAGTAAATTACAACCAGAGCATCCACAATCCCTGCCGCTACTTCTCTTAAGACCCTAGGACGCAAGCCATCAGGTCCAAGGGATTTATCCACCTTTAGTCCCATTATCTTACTGAGTACCACCTTCTTAGTAATGGTGATTGTGTTAAGTTCCTCCCCCCCATAGCCCCTTGACTATCCACTGTTGGGATATTGTTTGTGTCGTAAAGACTGATACAAAATATTTGTTCAGCGTTTCTGCCATCTCCATGTTCCCCATTACTAATTCCCCGGTCTCGTCCTCTCAGGGACCAACATTTACTTGAGCCACTCTTTTCCTTTTTATATACCTATAGAAACTCTTGCTACCTGTTTTAATATTTCGTGCTAGTTTACTTTCATAGTCTATCTTCCCTTTCTTAACCATTGTTTTAATCATTCTTTGCTGGCATTTAAAAGCTTCCCAATCTTCTATCCTCCCATTAGTTTGGGCCACTTTCTATGCCCTTGTTTTTAATTGGATCCTTCCTTTATTTCTTTAGTTAGCCACAGGTGGCTATCTTTTCTTTTACATACTTTCCTCCTCACTGGAATATATTTTTCTTGAGAGTTATGAGATATCTCCTTAAATGTACACCACTGTTCATCAACCGTCCTACACTTTAATCTATTTTCCCAGTCCACTTTAGCCAACTCTGCCCTCATACTTCATAGTCTCCTTTATTTAAGCTTAGTACGCTGGTTTGAGATCCAACTTTCTCACCCTCCATCTGAATTTGAAATTCAATCATGCTATAATCACTCATTCCAAGGGGATCCTTTACTAGGAGATTGTTTATTAATCCTGTCTCATTACACAGGACCAGATCCAAGATAGCCTGCCCCCTGGTTGGTTCTGTTACATACTGCTCAAGGAACCTGTCCCTTATGCACTCGATGAACTCTTCCTCAAGGCTACCCTGACCAATTTGATTTGTCCAATCAATATGGAGGTTAAAATCACCCATGATTATTACTGTTCCCTTTTTACAAGCCCCCTCTATTTCCTGGTTTATACTCCGACCAACAGAGTTGCTACTGATAGGGGGCCTATAGACTATGCCCACCAGTGACTTTTTCCCATTATTATTCCTTATCTCCACCCAAATTGTTTCAACATCCTGGTCATTTGAGCCAATATCGTTTCTCACTATTGCAGTCATTCCATCCTTTATCAATAGAGCTACCCCACCTCCTTTTCGTTTCTATCTTTCCTTCAGATTGTCAAATACCCCTGAATATTTAATTCCCAGTCTTGGTCACCTTGCAACCATGTCTCTGTAATGGCTATCAGATCATATCCATTTGTATCTATTTGTGCCATCAAATCATCTATTTTGAGTGCATTTGGACAAAGTGCGTCCAAATTTGTTTTTTTACCCTTTTTTCCTGCTTGTTTCCTTTGTCCTTCCAACTCACTTTCTTTATTCTTGCTTTCTAATTCCAGCTTTTACCTTTCCCTACTGAATCTATTTTCTGGTTCCCACCCCCCTGCCAAGCTAGTTTAACCCTCCCCAACAGCACTAACAACCCCCCACCACGAGGATATTTGTCCCAGCTCTATCTACCATCTGCAGTTTATTTATTTCCTCAAATTAATCTTGGTGCAAATGCCAATTTGTAAAGATTTCTCACAGTCGGCTTATGGTATTGATAAAACTATCCCATGAATTCATGCTATGAATTCTCAATATAGACTCAAACTTGAATATATGCAGGACTACAGAATGCACAGCAGTAACTCTACAGAACTTAGACAAGGCAAAGTCAATACTCAATCTAGAAAGATTGAACGTGATGTTGCTTGTTTAAAGAAACTGAGATATTTTTGGTTCCAGACAATTAACTCCTTAGCTTGGTAATCACATTCAAACTATGTAGGACAAAGAATTGGGAAAGTTAAGAAGATGGAAAAAACATTAGGAACAAGGAAATTTTTAATTCTGAGTAAGCACATTCCTTTTCCATAGATTAATCCCATTTACTTGTCTTCTCACCTTAGCCCATCAAAGTCTCCTATCTCCAGAAACAATTGTCTATTGAACCTATTTAATATGTTCTCTTAAGTGCTCTTTACTGGTAATACCACAACTCTGCACCCACAAGTAAAAAATATTCAATCTGACTCCCTTTTTATTCATGTAATGCGAACTTTTAATTTGTGCAGAAGTATTTGAACCTTTCAACATAATGCACAATTTCATGGATCAGCTCCGTCAATTGCCTTCAATACTGTGAAAACTTAAATTAGATCATCTCGAAGTTTCCCCCTTTCCAAACAACAACAACAACTTACATTTATCTAGCACCTTTAACATAGTAAAAACATCCTGAGACCCTTCATATTAGCATTATCAGACAAAATTTGGCACTGAGCCACATAAAGAGATATTAGGACAGGTGACCAAAGGTTTGGTCAAAGAGGTAGGTTTTAAGGTACAACTTAAAGGAGGAGATAGATGAGGAGAGGTGGAGAGGTTTAGGGAGAGAAGTCCAGAGCTCAGAGCCGAGGCAGCTGATGGTATGGACTCCAATGGTGGAACGATGAAAATCAGGGATGCATAAGGGGCCAGAATTGGAGGAGCACAAAGATCTTGGAGTGTTGTAGGGCTGTAGAAAAATCAAAGAACCCAAACCAACCTTGTTCACCTGTTCTGATAACTTAAATTTATGTCACTTCAAATCACTGTTGCCCACCTTCACATCCTCTACATCATGACTAGAAAAACAGGTAGAAGAGTTGGGGCTAAACTTTCCTTTCATTTTCGGCGGGTTCTCGGCAGTACAGCTGTTTTTCCGCCCGGTGAAAGTTTCCCCCTTAGTTTTTTAATGGTATCGCCCAAATCTGAAAATACCCACTGGGACCAAACCACCGACGTGCACCACCAAGAAAATCGCCAGGGCGTAAGTTTGGCCTCAACGGAAGCCCATCCAGATCACCGAGGGAATCGCCCTGTGAAAGAACCAGTGCGGTATGTGAGTACACTGCAAAGAAAAGTAAGTTAAAGGTTCTTTGTTTTTTTTAAATTTTAAAATGGTGATTATGTGTAAAAGTGTCTTGGGAATGTTTTTTAACTTTTTTTTGGTGAAATTTTTTTTAAAGTTTTCCCCCTCCGTAGGCCCAACTGCAGCCTTGAACTAAATTTTTTTTAAAACGCCTGTTTCACCTAGTTTCCCCTTAACCGCTGAGAAAACCACAGAGAACAATACTGCAAGACCCATTTTCTCGCCGGGTGATTAGTTTTAATTAGTTTTAACTTAAAACTGGAAATTTTCACCAACGTTACTTACCAAACGTTACCGGTTTTACTGGGTGGGCCAAATAAGTTTTCACCATGAGGGTAATATCCTGCAACTTCTGCAACAATCCTTCAGTGTTGTTGCATATACTTAGCTAGTGATGGATTACTGGTACTGGCAATTCCAGTATTATACAAAGTAAATAACCAGTCAAGCCAAGTTTATCTTGTGGAATTCTGCTCAATGCAAAATCCTCCTTCCACTGTTGTTCCCAATTCCTGCTTGATGCGATTACTGTGCATGTTCAATTTGACATTCAATAAAACAATGTAACAATCAGAATTAGGATCAGACAATACCAATACGTATTCACAATAGACTTGAATTGCTTTGCAAGAAATTAGGGAAAATCTCTATAATTTTTGCCACAGTTTCCCAGTGGTCTACTGTACATGATTATGGCTGGACTAGCACCATAAGAGCTTGTTTTTATGCCAGGAACAAAAGAGCCGTTGCAGTTGCCCCTCAATATTCTGTATCATTCCAACAAACAACTTGCATGAATTTCCAGTTTGCATACACTTGCCTAGGCAACTCTCTTCCAGTTGTTTTTTTTTGTCTCATAATACTCCTGTGAAGCGCCTTGGGGGACTGCTTTACTACGTTAAAGGCGCTATATAAATACAAGTTGTTTTGTTGCTGCCTGGGACCTAGTCATTTATATGTAAAAGTTTAAAAGCCAGGTCCTGACTTTGCAAGGTCCAGTACTGCTGGTTTGCTCTCTCATGCATCAGGTAGAGTTAATAAGATTGGGCATGGATAGTAGCCTCCTAATTTGCAGCATGCGCGATTTTCCAATCAGCACTTTTGGGTACATTGTTAAAGTTGCACAAGGTTACCATCCGGGCACCTTATATAAATATTTAATAAAGAAAGTAAGGTTCCACACTAAATACTCTGCGTTCAAATGAGATTTGTCATAAAATGTAGGCACAGGAGAGTTCCAAGACGTAGACCTTTTACTGCAGATTTGGGTTTTTGATATAGGTGGTGTTTTGGGGATTTTACTTACATTGTTGTAATTTGCTGTATGCTTTAGTTCTTTTTTGAAGGGCATTTTTGTACTTTTGAGTTTTTCTCCACCACTACGTTTCTTTTGTATTGCTGGTTGCTACTAGCAATCAAATATTTTTGATTTGCAGCATTTATGTGCATAGTCCCTATTTTACTGGGAACGCAAAATTAGGTTTGTAGATTCAACTATCCCTTGCGGAAATTGGCACGCTGAAAGCTGCACTATTAAAAATCTTCGACAGCAATAGAAACAACTTGCATGGAAACTGTGCCATTGCCATAGAAAGCATCCATTGAGCTTCACATAGGGGAAGAATAACAAGAATAATAGATTAGATGCCAACCTGTGGTGCGAGAGTTAGGAGAGTTCAGTGAAAAATGAATTTTGAGAAGGTTTTCAAAGGTTTTCGTGTAAACTTGTGCTCATCCAAAACTCTGTTGCCTGTATTTTAATTCGCACCAAGGGGGCGAAATTCAGCAACGCCCCCTGTGGGGTGCAAACTCTTAACTTTTTGGAAGGATAGCACCCGGCGAGATGGGCTGCAAAATTGTGGAAAATTGGGCATTTTTGCCTCAGAAATGAAGGGAAGCAGTAACTGAGGCAGTAATGGCAGAGAGGATGTTTCCACTGATAGGGGTGACTAGAACTAGTGGGCATAATCTTAGAATAAGGGACTGCCCATTTAAAACTGAGATGAGGAGGAATTTCTTCTCTGAGGGTTGTAAATCTGTGGAATTTGCTGCCTCAGAGAGCTGTGGAAGCTGGGACATTGAGTAGATTTAAAACAGAGATAAACAGTTGCTTAACCGATAAAGGAATAAGGGGTTATGGGGAGCAGGCAGGGAAGTGGACCCGAGTCCATGATCGGATCAGCCATGATCGTATTAGTTGGCGGAGCATGTTCGAGGGGCCGTATGGCCTACTCCTGCTCCTATTGCTTATGTTCTTATGTTCTTATGTCCTCAGCAGTGCGACCCTAGTGAGGCTGGTAGACCAATTTGCAATGGTCCTGCCATGGGCCTCATTAAGTTCATGTGACGTGCTCGGCACTGGTATCGCTCCCTGATCCGGGTACAATCCTGTTTACAGGCCATTAGTTATTCCTGGGTATATTTTGTTATTTTAAGTTGCGTTTATGTTATGGAACCACTTCCACTGCAAGTGTTCTGCAGCACATTAAAGCTGGTAGCTGCAGATCTGTCTCACTCACATTGTAGAATGTAAACAGTGAAACGAAAGTGCCTTTACAGGTGTTCAGAGTCAAAATTTCACAGAACAAAATGGCAGCATGTGAGAGGATAGCCCGTTGTCTGGCAATTCTCAGCTGGGAAACAGTACTTGCAGAGAGCGCACGTCTGCAAACGATGGACATACAATTCGCAATTTTATATCCATTCATTATGGGCTGTGTGCCAGTGAAGTCCTGGGAGGTGCTTCCGGTGAGTGCCGCTCCATATGTTGAAGGTCCTGGATCACACAATCACCCCGTCACGTCCAGCAGCTATTTATGGATTTCAGTGGTGGCACTTTACCTCCAGTGGCATGGGGAGAAATGACCTCCTGAAATGGCTCTCATTAACTGCCTGACACATTTATATTACAGTGCTGTAGCCGTAGTCAGGACTTTCTCAGTCACTATAGAGACCCAAGATAGTGTAATATAAATGCAGTAACAGACTGAATCTATCTTATCGTCTCCTCCATTTTTAAGGGCATTGATGTTTTTTTCTCCCACACCACACAGAATTCTCCCACTGAATCAACAGATGACCTGTTCTTCGGACACTTGTGATATGGTCAGTAAGAGATGAACAGAAGTTGCCAAGAAGTGGGACCTTGTCTCCTAGTCTTCTCCCTGCCTGTGGCGAAGTGCCCTGCTTAGTTCCTATCTTAGTTGCTATCTTTGACCACATAGTCAAGATAAGCAATCACTGTGGCCTTGAAACTATGCTGTATGATATTCATGTCCAAATGTTCATTGGTAAATTATTTTGTGTGCTATTTTAGCAGATGCATGAACCCATTCCATTTAAAAGGGTGATGCCTCTGTTGAAGAAGCAGCCTAAGAAATTTCCTACGAATGCATTAAGCCTTCGGTTGCTAATATCAAACAGTCAGGGTAATTTTAACTTTTGCTATAAAAGGGGTACTATCAGAATGGCTGGACTTTCTATTGGAAAGAATAATCAAGAAGGATATATAATGTGTGACTGATCCATTAGCACACATGCAAAAGCAAATCGAGCTGGTGGCTGATCCAATATTTCTCGCATTATGCACCTGTCGAAGTTGAAAGTTCTGCCAAGCATAATTTAAAGACATTTACAGGAAATCATGGACACAAACCTCAGGTGCATGTCCAAAGACTGGCATGTATAAATTATATTATTCTTTTGTTCAAATAATGTCATCTACTGTACAATTGACCTAGAATGTATATCACCATCATCATAGGCAGTCCCTCGGAATTGAGGAAGACTTGCTTCCACTCTTAAAGTGAGTTATTTGGAGGCGGAACAGTCCAATACGAGGACCACAGTCCCTGTCACAGGTGGGACAGATAGTCGTTGAGGGAAAGAGTGGGTGGGACTGGTTTGCCGCACGCTCTTTCCGCTGCCTGTGCTTGATTTCTGCATGCTCTCGGCGACGAGACTCGAGGTGCTCAGCGCCCTCCCGGATGCACTTCCTCCACTCAGGGCGGTCTTTAGCCAGGGACTCCCAGGTGTCAGTGGGAATGTCGCACTTTATCAGGGAGGCTTTGAGGATGTCCTTGTAACGTTTGGCTCGTTTTCCGTGAAGGAGCTCCGAGTAGAGCACTTGCTTTGGGAGTCTCGTGTCAGGCATGCGGACAATGTGGCCTGCCCAGCAGAGCTGATCAAGTGTGGTGAGTGCTTCAATGCTGGGGATGTTAGCCTCGACAAGAACGCTAATGTCGGTGCGCCTGTCCTCCCAGGTGATTTGTAGGATCTTGCGGAGACATCGCTGGTGATATTTCTCCAGCGACTTGAGATGTCTACTGTACATGGTCCATATCTCTGAGCCATATAGGAGGGTGGGTATTTCTACAGCCCTGAGCTTGGTGGCAGTTTTGAGGGCCTGGTCTTCAAACACTCTTTTTCTCAGGTGGCCAAAGGCTGCACTGGCGCACTGGAGGCGGTGTTGGATCTCGTCGTCAATGCCTGCTCTTGTTGA
Organism: Pristiophorus japonicus; assembly: GCF_044704955.1. Taxonomy (NCBI): domain Eukaryota; kingdom Metazoa; phylum Chordata; class Chondrichthyes; family Pristiophoridae; genus Pristiophorus; species Pristiophorus japonicus. The sequence continues at coordinate 70,268,842 of NC_091987.1, read as the reverse complement.
TAGGAGGCTGTCAAGATATGAGAAATGGTCCACGGTGTCCAGGGCTGTGCCGCGGATCTTGATGACTGGGGGGCAGTGCTGTGCGGTGAGGACAGGCTGGTGGAGGACCTTTATCTTATGGATGTTTAGCGTAAGGCCCATGCTTTCATACGCCTCAGTAAATACGTCGACTATGTCCTGGAGTGCAGCCTCTGTATGTGCGCAGATGCAGGCGTCGTCAACGTACTGTAGCTCGACGACAGAGGTTGGGGTGATCTTGGACCTGTGGTACACATACTACACACATAACAATATTACATTTTATGTTCATCCAAACAGTAGACAGTTCAGACTATGTTCCAGCCATAAAAGAACAAAATGCTAATTTTGAAAATCTGGAACTAAAATTCAGAAGGTTTGATATACACAGCAGTCAGTCAGCATCTGTAAAGTTACCGTTCCTGGTATAATCCTTCATATTACAGATGCACTTTGGGCAAGCTGTAATTGACTGAAAGATCATGTCTGTTATATCTTTTATCCCGCCCTTATCTAATTGATCACAATGTTTTGCCTTAGTTGGGACTTGGTTAAGTATTTGAATTTCAGTTAAGGCTGGAGTTTGAAGCTGTGATTCTGAGTTTTAAGGAGCAGCATGGAGCCTGACCTGGCATTCGGCGTGGCGGCCCCAACCTGCAAGGACCATCAACAGTCCGGGCCTTCAAAGGGGCAGCGTGGAGCATATCACTTCAAGGTGCCGTGTGAGCCGGTTCAGGAGGGTGACGGCTGTGAAGAGGGCGACTGGATTGGACATCACCATAACCCAAGTCGGTGATTGGAGCGTGGGGAGGTACAGCAGGAGCGGCGAGGTCAGGGCGAAGGAGCGGTGAGAGATCATGGAGATCATGGGGCCCAGGAGAGGTATGAGTTACGGGGCCCAGAAGAGGCGAAGACCCAGGGACAGCATGGGCCAGCCCACACTGCGATATGTGTGTGCACTAGGTCCGTGCAGCAGAGCTGGTCTCCAGTTGTCTTGGTTAATCCTTACCACTGGACCAAGACCTAGCTCTGTCAAGCCTAAGTGGTGGCCAGTGTTCAACGGTCACCACACGTTAAAAAAATCCCGCACAGGCATTTTCCACCCTTCAACTTGTAGTTCGGGACCTGGAATATTAGTTCCTTCATTGAAACACCTGTGAACTCATCCCTGTTGGAGTGGAAGCAAGTCATCCTCAATACGAGGGACTGCCTATGATGATGAAGAGACTTGGTTCATTGGGCCCAATTTTTCCCAACCCCTTTTTTTGGCGCACTTACCTTAACTGCGTCGACATTGCGCACTATAAACGGCACCAAAAAAAAGGGGCCCATCCTGCCCACTCTGCCGGGTCTCCTGTGTCCCAGCGTGGCGTAGATAGTGAAGTGGGGGGGGGCGGAGCAACAGGCCAGCGCAGAAAGCACTGCCGGCAGCTGCGCGCATGCGCAGTGAGGTCTGCGCACATGCTCCTCGCCCTCCCAGCGTGTCCTGCAGGCTGTGAGCAGGACCTGATGCTCGCAGCCCCTATTCCCAGCCGAAGGAATGCCCCGGTCGTTGCCGCACCCTATTCCCGGCCGAGTGGCCTCCTGCACCGGCCGGCCCGTTGACTTCCCGGGCCGAGGTAGGACTTCAGTTTTATTTTTTATTTGTTGATGATTGTGCTTGAGAGTTTTGATTGGGGGGGGGGGGGGGGGGGGGGCGGATGTGGGCGGAGGAGGAGAGTTTTGGGTGGGGTGGGGAGAAAGAATGTTTTGATGCGGGGGTGGTGGGGAGAAAGAATGTTTTGATGGGGGGGGGGGCGTGGGGAGAAAGAATGTTTTGATGGGGAGGGGGAGAGAAAGAGTGTTTTGATGGGGGGGGGGAGCTTTAAAAAAAAACTTGATTCTGGCATAAAGGTCGGACTTCTATTTTTATTTGTTATTGATTGATTGCTTATTACTTTTTGTGGTTTGTTTAGTGCTTTGTAAATCTTGGTGCTTTAAATGTACTAACCTGCGCTGAATTCTTAACTGCCCGCAATGTTTTTCAGAGCTGGCCACATACGCTGACCTAAGTCGATTTGGAGTATGGTTTAGCTGGCCAAAGTGGCACAAATGGCCAAAACTGGCCTAAGTGTCTGGGAACCCTTTTGAAAAAAAAACTGAACTAAAAATAATCGTATCTAATCGATTTACTCTGGAGCAAATTTTGGGGGAAAAATGGCATTTTTTAACTTACGCCAGAAAAAACAACTTACTCCAAAAAAATTGATGCAAGTCATGGCCAAAATTGGGCCCATTACCACTAATTACAGACCTGACTGAGCTCCTTCAATATCTTAGGTTGGATAATCTTTTAATGCTAAGCCTACAGTTTGATGTAGTGAGGTTGCAGAATTTTTATCTGATTGATAGATCAAGTGATATAAATTACTGTTACTGATGTTAACTGATGATTACTGCTACTGACCAAACACTATTTTAAATTGGTTAACACTTCTGCAAAAAAGCAGACAAAGGAGGTCCGTACGAATGTGTTGAGCACTGGTCAACTAACATTGTTAACATTCATTTCTAGGCTATCATTACATTTTATCAGCTGAATTGTACTGTGAGAATAGCTGTGACAATATTTCACTAATTAATCGTAAATTTTGCAAGCATGTCACCACAGATGTATAGTCTGATGCTAACATAAATATGGAAAAACAAATAGAATCACATTTTCTGTGAAATGGCTTTGAAAGATGCTGAATATAGAAATTCAAGGCCTTAAGTAGCTGATAAACATAGATTGAAAGTAGCAGCTGTCCTGTGGGCTGGTGCTCAGGGCTGTCCGGTATCCCAATTTAAACAAAGGCAGTATCAGTTTCAAAAATGCATTTAGACTTATGCAAATATATTGCGTCACAAACTGGATGATTAAATTTTAAATTACCTTTACAACCTTCAATATAAATAATATTAGCAAACACAATTTTCCATGAATTTTTAATTGTCAGTACTGCACTGCGCACTAAACTGCACTTACTAATTCATAAAACATAATAAATAAAGTTTACAGATTTTTGCATATAACTCAGCAAACACTGAGACATGTTAAATACACAGGAATAATTATACTTTAGCACAATGCAGTTATAGATACTGGATAGCACAAATTCCTCAGCAACAGTGGTTTTCAATTTTTCTGTGTGAGGGATCTCCGCAAATATTAACAGACACCACAGGAATCTTTGTTCTAACTTCCAGACCTGGGGCAGAAATTGACATGTTGTGCACCTCCCCGTTAGCAACTCCGGTGGGCGATAACGGGTCGCGGAAGTGTTTTTTGCCCTGGGTGGGGGGGGGCGCGGAGAGTCGCTACCAGTTGTCGTGAAATTGCGCGGGAGTTAGCGGAGGCGCGAAACCAGTAGCGCCGAGCCCCTGTTGGTAGCGCCCCGTGCCGTTGGGCCTCCGGCGATGACATCATCATCGTGCACGACGATGACATCATCATCGTGCACGACAACTCCTTTTCTCCCTTCCTGGATTTATCTTTTCCCTTATTGTAGGCCAAAATTCGTAAGGCAAGCTATGTCAGGCACTTCATTGGCACCTGTAGCTCGCCTGATTTATTCTGATGAACAGCAGTTTGTTCAAACAGCTTCATTTTTAAGGAGAAAATAATATGCTCCATGATGAGAGTATTCCACAGGAGATGCAGTAAAATATCATCATTTGCTGGATTGGCATGTCATTACTCACCATTACCACTTGATAGCGCTGTGAAGACACCTTCCATCATTTAACTTATGATTGGGAGTATGCTGACGGGGCAGTAATTGGCTGGGTTGGATTTGTCCTGATTTTTGTGGATATACCATGGGCAATTTTCAACACTGTCAATCGATGGCAGTGTAATAGCTGGACTGGAATAGCTTGGCCAGGGGCCTGGCTAGTTCTGGAGCATGGGTCTTCAGTACTACAGCCAGGGGCTGCGAAATTTGACACATTAGCACTGGTTGTTAAGGCCAGTTTCAGCAAAAAAATAGTGGCTGCCTCACTTCCGCCCACTTCTGGCGTGGGCTGCAGCAGTCACCATTTTGGGCAGTTCGGTAGCGCGGCCATTGCTGCGTTCACCAGAAGAATGCTAATCAGTCAGATCGTATTGTTGTGCAATGCTGATTTGACACAGAAACGTCTGTTTCAGACGCCGTCGCTCAACTGCACACCCTCTCCAAATCATGCACGGCAGAATGTGCGTTCAGCTGCATGAGGGAGCCCACCAGGGATCATCAACAACTTGCGTGTGACTTGTTTTTTTGATTTCTACTGGCTCTTTGTAAGTTTGTGCAACTGTTTGGAGCTTTCTACAGTTATTTAAAGTTGTTGAGGTGAGAGGGAGTGGTGCTGCAAATGGAGATGGCCTTGCTTCTGAAATCAAAGGTTCTGCTCAGACCACTTGCTCCCAGTCATGGGGGGCTCTACTTGCAGGCCCCCTCGCGCTGGGGCATGAAAGGGGGGTGGAGCAGAGGCATGAAGAAGAAGACAAGCTTCTCGCAGAGGGAGAAGAAGAAGAGGAAGGAGGGCTCTCAGCAGGAGGCCTTACCCACTTCGGGTCTTTAGAGACCACTTCTCCTACTTGCACTTAAGCTAGAAGCAGTGTATTCGAAAGCTCCACTTCACCAAGGAGGTGGGCACAGTACTCTGCCACCTCCTGGAACCAGACCTGCAGCCTCTCTCCAGAGCAGGGCGATGATGGCACTGCCAGTGGCCCTCAAAGTCACTGTGGCCCTCAATATTTTCGCCACCAGATCCTTCCAGTTTGGAGCAGGATGCATAGCTAATATTTCCCAGTTCATTATCCATCATTGCATCCGGGTGGCCACAGAGGCTCTGTACTCGAGGAGAAGGGATTTCATTGTCTTCTCTCTGAACACAGAGAAGCAATAGGAGTGCTCATGTGGCTTTGCCAGGATATCGGGCTTCCCCATGGTGCAGGGCATCATCGACTGCATACATGTGGCTTTGGGGACACCGCATATCAATCCTGAGATGTACTGCAACCACAAAGGCTACCACTCCCTTAATGTGCAGTTGGTATGCGACCGCACCCAGCACATTATGATGGTGAATGCCCGCTATCCTGGCAGTAGTCATGATGCCTTCACCCTGTGCCAATCTGCTGTGCCAGCAATCTTCCACCCACCACATCAAACCTGAGGGTGACTGCTCAGAGACAAGGGCTATCTATTCTACACCTGGCTGATGACTCCCCTCACAACACCACCACTTGTGGCCAGCAATCATATAATGAGAGCCATGCTGCCACGAGAAACCTCAACGAACTGACCAGTGGGGTGTTCAATAATGGTTCCGCTGACTCGACTGCTCGGGGGGACCCCTCCAGTACTCGCAGGTGTCGCATTTTGTGGTGGTCTGCTGCATCCTCCATCATAAGGGCGCAGCCTTGCCACCAGGGTTCTGCGACCACCTCAGGAGGAAGAGGAAGAGGAGGATGAAGAGAAGGATGAAGAGAAAGAGGAGGAAGGGAGGAGGCAGGCAACAGATCCCCATTCTGGACAGGCTGTCCGTGAACGCCTCATCAGACTCCGGTTCCTCTGACTGAAACCCCAGATCCCCGTTGCCCCAAACTTCCCCACCTTACCATTCCTCTGTCACAACACATCACAGCGTTTTCTTGGGCACAAAGCTGAAATGAGAGCCACCACAAAACAAACATTCCAAACATAATTTATAAATGAATCAATTCAATACTACACAACAAAGTCAACTAATCATTCTTGTGTATTCCCATACTGCCTGTCTTTTGTATTCCTTTGTCTATTCTAGTGCTTCTACGTAGTGCTAACCCAGTGGCTGCAGCGTGGCTGATGGAAGGCTGCTGACTTGCAGTAGGGGAGACTTCAGATGGCCTTGCAGGATAACCTTGAGCAGCTATGGGCCTGGAAGGGCTGGCTTTCAACTGCACCACCTCAGCATATGTTGTGTATGCAATAACTGTTAGACTGAGTACTGTTTAACTCCAAGAGGTATGACCTTGGTTCTGCTTTATTAAGGTCCAAAGTGACTAATATTCAAAATGGCTGGCCTTTTATATTTGGGCTGCACACACGTGCATGCAGCCCAATGGCTTCCAACAGTGATGCCATCTAGTGGCGAGTGATCCCAAAAGTACATATATGAAAATACCCCCCTCTGAGATATTAACACAGTCTTTTATAAATTGAGATGGTCCAATGTTTTACGCTCCCAGGTTGACTGTCTCAGTTCAACTCCAGCCTTGGGTGAGTGTTCAGAGTCTGTTGTGACTGGTGGTTGGGTGGCTGATCTGGTGGGAGTGGCAATGGCCATGTCAGGGATTGAAAGTCCATTTTCATTGAACATGTCAGTGATTGAAAGTCCCGATTCACTGCTGACCAGTGAGTCCTCTGATGACTGAGGGTAGGTTGGTTGGTCGTCGATTGTCTCTTCCTCCGACTGTTCCAGTTTGTCTCTGTGCCACAGCTTTGTTTCCTGCATGTTTGCCCATTTTTGAGCTTGATAATAAATACTCTGTTGCCCTCCTTGGCCATGACAGTACCAGCGATCCACTTGGGACCCTGACCATAATTCAGAACATATACAGGATCATTTACAGAAATATCGTGTGACACAGCTACGCGATCGTGATACCCTTGCTGACTTTGTCTTCTATATTCAACATAATTATTCAAGTCAGGATGTACAAGAGACAGCTTGGTCTTACGACCTCTCTTCATCATTAGTTCAGCAGGCAAGACCCCAGTAAGCGTGTGTGGTCTTGTCCTGTAACTCAGCAGTATGCAATACAGGTGGGTCTGCAGTGACCCTTGGGTTGCTCGCTTCATACTCTGCTTTATGATTTGGACAGCACGTTCTGCTTGCCCATTGGATGCAGGTTTGAACGGTGCTGACCTTACATGTTTCATACCATTAAGTTTCATGAACTCTTGAAACTCCTGACTGGTGAAGCATGATCCGTTGTCGCTAACAACGATGTCAGGCAGACCCCCATGTATCGCGAACATGACACTGAGATTCTCAATGGTAGCTGTGGATGTGCTGGATGACATGATTATACACTCTATCCACTTCGAATATGCATCCACCACAACTAAAAGCATCTTCCCCAGGAAGGGGCCTGCAAAGTCGATGTGGATCCTAGACCATCGTTTGGACAGCCACGACAACAGACTCAGCAGCGATTCCGCTGGTGCTTTGCTGAGCTGCATGTAAGTGTTGCACTGATGCACACATGATTCCAGCTCAGAGTTAATTCCCAGCCACCATACATGAGTCCTGACGATGGCTTTCATCATTACAATGCCGGGATGTGTGCTATGTAGCTCACGTACAAATTTTTCTCTCCCTTTCTTGGGCATAACAACCCAATTGCCCCACAGTATACAATCCAACTGAATAGACAGTTCATCTTTGCAACGAATGTAAGGTTTGATCTCCTCGCACATTTGCTTGGGTATGGCAGACCAATCGCTTTTGAGGATGCAACGCTTCACCACTGATAAAATCGGGTCCTGGCTGGTCCAGGTCTTAACTTGTTGAGCCGTAACAGGGGTTCCTTCATTTTCAAAAGCATCCATAACTAACAATAGGTCCGCCGGTTGTGGCATTTCCACCTCCGGTGTGGGCAACGGCAGACAGCTAAAAGCATTGGCACAATTCTCGGTGCCAGGTCTATGGTGAATGACATAATCATAAGCGGATAATGACAGCGCCTACCTCTGGATACGAGATGAAGCATTGGTATTGATACCTTTGTTTTCAGAGAACAGTGAAATGAGCAGCTTGTGATCTGCCTCCAGTTCAAACCAAAGACTAGACAGGTACTGATGCATCTTTTTAACTCCATACACACAGGCTAATGCTTCTTTCTTTACCATGCTGTAGGCTTATTCCGCTTTGGACAAACTTTTTGAAGCATATGCGACTGGTTGAAGTTTACCCAACTCATTAGCTTGTTGGAGTACGCAACCAATTCCATATGACGATGCATGACAAGCCAATGCTAAACATTTACATGGGTCATAATGTAGCAGCAGCTTGTTAGAGCAAAACAGATTAGTGGCTTTCTCAAAATCTCTGTCTTGAGACGCACCCCACAGCCAGTTGTCGCCTTTTCTTAGTAGCATGTGCAGTGGTTCTAATAAGGTGCTCAATTTAGGTAGGAAGTGACCGAAGTAGTTAAGTAGACCCAGGAACGAATGCAGCTCCATCACATTCTGTGGCTTGGGTGCATTCTTGATGGCCTTGATTTTCGCGTCCGTGGGCCTGATGCCGTCAGCAGCAATTTTCCTCCCCAGGAATTCGACCTCTGGTGCCATGAAGACACACTTCAAGCGTTTCAGTTTGAGTTCCAGTTTGTCCAGACAATGTAGGACCTCTTCCAGGTTGTTCAGAAGTTCCTCGGAGTCACGACCTGTGATCAGGATGTCATCTTGGAACACGACAATTCTGGGAATGGACTTCAGTAAACTCTCCATGTTCTTCTGAAATATTGCTGCAGCTGAGCGAATTCCAAAAGGGCACCTGTGATAAATAAACAGTCCTTTATGCGTGTTAATGCACGTAAGTCTCTTCAACATCTCGACCAGCTCCTGTGTCATGTAGGCCGACGTCAAGCCAAGTTTGTTGAACGACTTCCCCCGGGCTAGTGTTGCAAACAAGTCATCAGCCTTCGGTAACAGGTACTTATCCTGTTTCGAAACTCTGTTGATCATAGCCTTGTAATCTCCACAGATTCTGACTGTGCTATCACTTTTCAGCACAGGAACAATGGGGCTGGCCCATTCATTAAATTCAACCGATGATATAATCCCTTCACACTGGAGTCTGTCCAGTTCGATTTCGACCTTCTCCCTCATCATATACAGAACTGCCCGAGATTTATGATGGACGGGTCTTGCATCTGAGTCCACGTGGATCTGCACCTTGTCTCCTATGAAGTTGCCGATGCCTGGTTCAAACAGCGAGAGGAACTTGCTCAGTACTTGGACACATGTATCTTCCTCCGGAGACAATGCCTTGATGTTGTTCCAATCGCATCTGATTTTTTTCAAGCCAGTTCCTGACGACCAGCGTTGGGCCATTGCCTGGGACATAGAAACATAGAAACATAGAAAATAGGTGCACGAGTAGACCATTCAGCCCTTCGAGCCTGCACCGCCATTCAATAAGATCATGGCTGATCATTCCTTCAGTACCCCTTTCCTGCTTTCTCTCCATACCCCTTGATCCCCTTAACTGTAAACGTAAGGGCCATATCTAACTCCCTCTTGAATATATCCAATGAACTGGCATCAACAACTCTCTGAGGCAGGGAATTCCACAGGTCAACAACTCTCTGAGTGAAGAAGTTTCTCCTCATCTCAGTCCTAAATGGCCTACCCCTTATCCTAAGACTATGTCCCCTGGTTCTGGACTTCCCCCACATCGAGAACATTCTTCCCGCATCTAACCTGTCCAGTCCCGTCAGAATCTTATATGTTTCTATGAGATCTCCTCTCATCCTTCTAAATGACAGTGAATAAAGGCCCAGTTGATCCAGTCTCTCCTCATGTGACAGCCCAGCCATCCCTGGAATCAGTCTGGTGAACCTTCGCTGCACTCCCTCAATAGCAAGAATGTCCTTCCTCAGATTAGGAGACCAAAACTGAACACAATATTCCAGGTGAGGCCTCACTAAGGCCCTGTACAACTGCAGTAAGACCTCCCTGCTCCTATGAAGGCCAACATACCACCCGCCTTCTTTTACCGCCTGCTGTACCTGCGTGCCCACTTTCAGTGACTGATGAACCATGACATCCAGGTCTCATTGCACCTCCCCTTTTTCCAGTCTGCCGCCACTCAGATAATATTCTGCCTTCGTGTTTTTGCCCCCAAAATGGATAACCTCACATCTATCCACACCACACTGCATCTGCCATGAATCTGCCCATTCACCCAATCTGTCCAAGCCACCCTGCAGCCTCCCAGTGTCCTCCTCACAGCTCACAATCCATAACGGTAACTCATGAACTGCGTCGTCATACGACACTTTAATTATGGTACCGCCAATCACCGTTATGAGTTCTTTGGTGTACGTGCATAACTTGGCATTGACTGGACTCAGCCTGGGCCTCACAGCCTTAGTATCCCACAGCTTGTTGAATACCCTCTGGCTCATTATCGATTGACTCACCCCCGTGTCCAGTTCCATCGATACCGGCACCCCATTAAATTTCACATTGATCATTATCGGTTTGCTCTTCGTTAGGAATGAGTACAGTCCATACACTTCCTCCTCTGGTATCTCGGATTGCGTATCCGGATCCGCGCTAGCCTGACCATCATCCTCCACGTGATGTGTCGCAGCACGCTTGCTCATCAGCGGACACTTGCGCTGGAGATGCCCCACTCTCAGACAGCCTTTGCAACTATATTGCTTAAATCGGCATTGCTGGTGCCGGTGATTTCCCCCACAATGCCAACACAGAGAAATCAGATGCATTCCCGCTGGCAGACTTTGGGCAGCCACAGGTTTCGCGTACGCAGTTGGGAAGGCCCTGCCATGTGCCACTCTGCCGAACGCCGAATCAATCATATTTACAGTACTTGCCGAGTTTCGATTTTTCACTGATATCTGCTTTAGACTTCTATCCGTCGTCATGCATGACTGAGCGATCGTGATGGCCCTGTTCAAGTCCAACGTCTCCACTGCCAGTAGTTTACGCAGGATCACCTCGTGGTTGTTGCCGATTACAAAGAAGTCCCGCAGCATGTCTGCCAACATAGCCCCAAACTTACACGGTCCCGCTAGACGTCTCAGGTCGGCAATGAATTCCGCCGCATTCTGGCCCTCTGAGCGAACGTGCGTGTAAAATCTGTATCTCGAGATGATGATGCCTTCGTCTGGCTTAAGGTGGTCCTATACCAGTGTACACAATTCTTCATACGTTTTCTCTGTTGGCAGGAGTAGATTTTTTATCAAACCATAAATTTTTGGACCGCAAACTGTGAGGAACACCGCCCAGCGCCGATCTGTGTCGCCGACCTCCTCCATTTCGTTGGCCACGAAGAACTGGCTCAAACGGTTCACAAAGTCTGCCCAATCTTCTCCTTCCACAAATTGCTCCAACAATCCAATTGTGCTCATTTTTGCATGCAAAGGTTTTTATTGCTTCATTGCCAAATGTTGTGCATGAAATAACTCTTAGACTGAGTACTGTTTAACTCCAAGAGGTGTGACCTTGGCTCTGCTTTATTAAGACCCAAAGTGACTAATATACAAAATGGCTGGCCTTTTATACTTGGGCTTCACACACGTGCGTGCAGCCCAATGGCCTCCAACAGTGACGCCATCGAGTGGCTAGTGATCCCAAAAGTACATACATGACAGCATGGGCGGCAGCAGTCTGGGCTGGCTGGCTGATCGGCAACAGCAAGGGCACAGGCGGAGTGGCAGTGGTGGGAGTACGAATGCTGTCATCCTGAGAGACGACAGCAGGTTCTTGCTCCACGGAGCCAGTGCCACGGCTGAGGATGGCACCTCAGTATTCCTCGCCATCTTTTGGAGCACAGATTGCTGGAGTGCTGTGAGACCCTGCAAGCCCCTTTTCACACTTGTAAACCCAGCTCCGATGGCATCAGGCTGAGCTTGCATGGCAGCAAGCTGAGCATGCAGGAGAGCAGTCTGAGCTTCCATTGCAGCACTCAGACATTGAGGTGCTTTTGCCTGTGCTGCAATGGAAGCTGTGGTTTTGCGCATCACACCCATCCTGCATATTATGGGCTCCGAGCGCTGCACAAAGCCCTGTGCAAGGTTGGAACTGGACTCCTGCATGCTCCTTGACACTGACAAGAGGCTCTCTGGCAGGCCTGCCATTGCACTAAGCATTTCTGTGTGCAGGCCCATCACTCTTCTTCTGTAGGCCGCCACATCAAAGTCCTCAGCTGACCCCTCTGCAGCAGAACGCGTTTGCGAATTCGCCTTCTGGGAAGCTGGCACCCGAGCTACCCTTCGCACTGGTCTGGCTGCATGCCCAGTGACTCACCAAGTGCAAACCCCGCCTCTAAAGTTCACACAGTGCCATTTTAAACATAAGAAATAATAAATAGGAGCAGGAATAGGCCATTTGGCCCCCTGAGCCTGCTCCGCCATTAAATAAGATCATGACTGATCAGATCCTGGCCTCAACTCCACTTCCCCACCCATTCCCCATAACCTTTGACTCCTTTATTGTAATATATATAGCCGCTCCACCCTTGACTCCTTTATTGTAATATACATATAGCTCCACCCAGTGGACTACTGTGGTAATGCAGCCATTGCTGTTTACAACAATAAAGAGGGAACAGGTCACCTGCCAGTTTCCTATAGTTATCAGCCATCCTAGAGTATGTGTGTTTGTGACCTCGTACAGAATATATAACATTGGCAATGAAGGATAGGATTTCTGGATAACCTAGCTGAAATTTTTGTTGGTGGATGATTCAGCCAACCGACAGAGAGACTTTGAGGGATCTTTGTTTTGATTAACAGCTAAAAGTCCAAGGTAAATTACAAGCACACTTGCCTGAACTGCCAAAGTCCAGATGGCTGCGCCTATGGGAATAATAGGGCACTTGGGTGAGTTTCAACATCACCGTGAAACCTTTGGAGCGTATGTGGAGCGGCTAGAAATGTTTTAGAAATAAAGAAAATAGGTGCAGGAGTAGGCCATTCGGCCCTTTGAGCCTGCACCACCATTCAATATGATCATGGCTGATCATCACATCAGTACCCCTTTCCTGCTTTCTCTCCATACCCCTTTATCCCTTTAGCTGTAAGGGCCATATCTAATTCTCTCTTGAATATATCCAACGAACTGGCATCAACAACTCTCTGCGGCAGGGAATTCCACAGGTTAACAACTCTGAGTGAAGAAGTTTCTCCTCATCTCGGTCCTAAATGGCTTACCCTTTATCCTTAGACTGTGTCCCCTGGTTCTGGACTTCCCCAACACCCGGAACATTCTTCCTGCATCTAACCTATCCAGTCCCGTCAGTATTTTATATGTTTCTATGAGATCCCCTCTCATTCTTCTAAACTCCAGTGAATGCAGGCCCAGTCGATCCAGTCTCTCCTCATATGTCAGTCCTGCCATCCCGGGAATCAGTCTGGTGAACCTTCGCTGCACTCCCTCAATAGCAAGAACGTCCTTCCTCAGATTAGGAGACCAAAACTGAACACAATATTCCAGGTGAAGCCTCACCAAGGCCCTGTAAAAATGCAGTAAGATCTCCTATACTCCTATACTCAAATCACCTAGCTACGAAGGCCAACATGCCATTTGCCTTCTTCACCGCCTGCTGTACCTGCATGCCAACTTTCAATGACTGATGTGCCATGACATCCAGGTCTCGTTGCACCTCCCCTTTTTTTAATCTTCCACCATTCAGATAATATTCTGCCTTCGTGTTTTTGCCACCAAAGTGGATAACTTCACATTTATCCACATTATACTGTATCTTCCATGCATTTGCCCACTCACCTAACCTGTCCAGGTCACCCTGCAGCCTCTTAGCATCCTCCTCGCAGCTCACATTGCCACCCAGCTAAGTGTCATCTGCAAACTTGGAGATATTACACTCAATTCCTTCATCTAAATCATTGATGTATATTGTAAATAGCTGGGGTCCCAGCACTGAGCCCTGCGGCACCCTACTAGTCACTGCCTGCCATTCTGAAAAGGACCCATTTATCCCGACTCTCTGCTTCCTGTCTGCCAACCAGTTCTCTATCCACGTCAATATATTACCCCCAATACCATGTGCTTTAATTTTGCACACCAATCTCTTGTGTGGGACCTTGTCAAAAGCCTTTTGAAAGTCCAAATACACCATATCTACTGGTTCTTCCCTGTCCACTCTACTCGTTACATCCTCAAAAAATTCTGGAAGATTTGTCAAGCATGATTTCCCTTTCATAAATCCATGCTGACTTGGACCGATCCCGTCATTGTTTTCCAAATGCGCTGCTATTTTATCTTTAATAATTGATTCCAACATTTTCCTCACCACTAATGTCAGGCTAACCGGTATATAATTCCCCATTTTCTCTCTCCCTCCTTTCTTAAAAAGTGGTGTTACATTAGCCACACTGCAGTCCATAGGAACTGATCCAGAGTCGATAGACTGCTGGAAAATGATCACCAATGCAAGTACTATTTCTAGGGCCACTTCCTTAATTATTCTGGGATGCAGACTATCAGGCCCTGGGGATTTATCGGTCTTCAATCCCATCAATTTCCCTAACACAATTTCCTGACTAATAAGGATTTCCTTCAGTTTCTCCTTCTCCCTAGACCCTCTGTCCCCTAGTATTTCCGGAAGGTTATTTGTGTCTTCCTTCGTGAAGACAGAACCAAAGTATTTGTTCAATTGCTCTGCCATTTCTTTGTTCGCCATTATAAATTCACCTGATTCTGACTGCAAGGGACCTACGTTTGTCTTCACTAATCTTTTTCTCTTCACATATGTATAGAAGCTTTTGCAGTCAGTTTTTATGTTCCCGGCAAGCTTCCTCCCATACTCTATTTCCTACCTCTGAATTAAACCCTTTGTCCTCCTTTGCTGAATTCTAAATTTCACCCAGTCCTCAGGTTTGCTGCTTTTTCTGGCCAATTTATATGCCTCTTCCTTGGATTTAACACTATCCTTAATTTCCCTTGTTAGCCATGGTTGAGCCACCTTCCCCGTTTTATTTTTACTCCAGAACGGGATATACAATTTCTGAAGTTCATCCATGTGATCTTTAAATGTTTGCCATTGCCTATCCACTGTCAACCCTTTAAGTATCATTCGCCAGTCTATTCTAGCCAATTCACATCTCATACCAACGAAATTACTTTTCCCGAAGTTAAGGACCCTAGTCTCTGAATTAGCTGTGTCACTCTCCATCTTAATAAAGAATTCTACCAAATTATGGTCACTCTTTCCCAAGGGGCCTCGCACAACAAGATTGCTAATTAGTCCTTTCACATTACACATCACCCGTCTAGGATGGCCAGCCCTCTAGTTGATTCCTCGACACATTGGTCTAGAAAACCATCCCTAATACACTCAAGGAAATTCTCCTCCACCGTATTGCTACCAGTTGGTTAGCCCAATCTATTTGTAGATGAAAGATGCCCATGATAACTGCTGTACCCTTATTGCATGCATCCCTTATTTCTTGTTTGATGCTGTCCCCAACCTCACTACTACTGTTTGATGGTCTCTACACAACTCCTACTAGTGTGTTCTGCCCTTTGGTATTCCGCAGCTCTACCCATACAGATTCGACATCATCCAAGCCAATATCCTTCTTACTATTGCATTAATTTCCTCTTTAACCAGTAACGCGACCCCAGGAAAAAGAGTGGGAGAGCTATAGTGATAGGGGATTCGATTGTAAGGGGAATAGATAGGCGTTTCTGCGGCCGCAACCGAGACTCCAGGATGGTATGTTGCCTCCCTGGTGCAAGGGTCATGGATGTCTCGGAGCAGGTGCAGGACATTCTAAAAAGGGAGAGTGAACAGCATATAGGTACCAACGACATCGGTAAAAAATGGAATGAGGCCCTACGAGACGAATTTAGGGAGTTAAATTAAAAAGTAGGACCTCAAAATTAGTAATCGCAGGATTGCTCCCAGTGCCACGTGCTAGTCAGATTAGGAATCGCAGTATAGCTCAGATGAATACGTGGCTTGCGCAGTGGTGCAGAAGGGAGGGATTCAAATTCCTGGGGCATTGGAACCGGTTCTGGGAGAGGTGGGACCAGTACAAATTGGACGGTCTGCACCTGGGCAGGACTGGAACCAATTTCCTAGGGGGAGTGTTTGCGAGTGCTGTTGGGGACGGGTTAAACTAACATGGCAGGGGGATGGGAACCTATGCAGGGAGTCAGAGGGAAATAAAATGGAGTCAGAAGCAAAAGATAGAAAGAAGAATAGTAAAAGTGGAGGGCAGAGAAACACAAGGCAAAAAACAAAAAGGGCCACATTACAGCAAAATTCTAAAGGGACAAAGTGTGTTAAAAAGACAAGCCTGAAGGCTTTGTGCCTCAATGCGAGGAGTATTCAGAATAAGGTGGCCGAATTAACTGCGCAGATAGCAGTTAACGGATACGATGTGATTGGCATCACGGAGACATGGCTCTAGGGTGACCAAGGCTGGGAACTCAACATCCAAGGGTATTCAACATTTAGGAAGGATAGACAGAAAGGAAAAGGAGGCGAGGTGTCGTTGCTGGTTAAAGAGGAAATTAATGCGATTGTAAGGAAGGAATTAGCTTGGATGATGTGGAATCGGTATGGGTGGAGCTACGGAATACCAAAGGGCAGAAAACGCTAGTGGGAGTTATGTACAGGCCACCAAATAGTAGTAGTGAGGTTAGGGACAGCATCAAACAAGAAATAAGGGACATGTGCAATAAAGGTACAGCAGTAATCATGGGCGACCTTAATCTACATATTGATTGGGCTAACCTAACTGGTAGCAATGCGGTGGAGGAGGTTTTCCTGGAGTGTATTAGGATGGTTTTCTAGACCAATATGTCGAGGAACCAACCAGAGAGCTGGGTGATGTGTAATGAGAAGGGACTAATTAGCAATCTTGTTGTGCGAGGCCCCTTGGGGAAGAGTGACCATAATATGGTAGATTTCTTTATTAAGATGGAGAGTGACAAAGTTAATTCATAAACTAGGGTCCTGAACTTAAGGAAAGATAACTTTGATGGTATGAGGCGTGAATTGGCTAGATTAGACTGGCAAATGATGCTGAAAGGGTTGACGGTGGATCGACAATGGTAAACCTTTAAAGATCATATGGATAAACTTCAACAATTGTACATCCCTGTCTGGAGTAAAAATAAAACGGGGAAGGTGGTTCAACTGTGGCTAACAAGGGAAATTAAGGATAGTGTTAATCCAAGGAAGAGGCATATAAATTAGTCAGAAAAAGCAGGAAACATGAGGACTGGGAGAAATTTAGAATTCAGCAGAGGAGGACAAAGGGTTTAATTAAGAGGGAGAAAATAGAGTATGAGAGGAAGCTTGGCGGGAACATAAAAACTGACTGCAAAAGCTTCTATAGATATGTGAAGGGAAAAAGATTTGTGAAGACAAACGTAGGTCACTTGCAGTCGGATTCGGGTGAATTTATAATGGGGAGCAAAGAAATGGCAGACCAATTGAACAAATACTTTGGTTCTGTCTTCACGAAGGAAGACACAAATAACCTTCCGGAAATACTAGAAGACCGAGGATCTAGTGAGAAAGAGGAACTGAAGGATATCCTTATTAGACAGGAAGAATGTTCCCAATGTTGGGGAAGTCCAGAACCAGGGGACACAGTTGTAGGATAAGGGGTAGGCCATTTAGGACAGAGATGAGGTGAAACTTCTTCACTCAGAGAGTTGTTAACCTATGAAATTCCCTGCCGCAGAGAGCTGTTGATGCCAGTTCCTTGGATATATTCAAGAGGGAGTTAGATATGGCCCTTACGGCTAAGGGGATCAAGGGGTATGGAGAGAAAGCAGGAAAGGGGTACTGAGGTGAATGATCAGCCATGATCTTATTGAATGGTGGTGCAGGCTCGAAGGGCCGAATGGCCTACTCCTGCACCGATTTTCCATGTTTCTATGTTTCTATGTTTCTACCTCCTTTTCCCTTTCTGTCTATCCTTCCTTAATGTTGAATACCCCTGGATGTTGAGTTCCCAGCCTTGGTCACCCTGGAGCCATATCTCCGTAATGCCAATTATATCATATTTGTTAATAGCTGCCTGCGCAGTTAATTCATCCAACTTATTATGAATACTCCTCGCATTGAGGCACAGAGCCTTCAGGCTTGTCTTTTTAACACACTTTGCCCCTTTAGAATTTTGCTGTAATATGGCCCTTTTTGATTTTTGCCTTGGGTTTCTCTGCCCACCACTTTTACTTTTCTTCTTTCTATCTTTTGCTTCTGTCCCCATTCTATTTCCCTCTGTCTCCCTGCATAGGTTCCTATCCCCCAGCCATATTTTTTTAACCCCTCCCCAACAGCACTAGCAAACACTCCCCCTAGGACATTGGTTCCGGTCCTGCCCAGGTGCAGACCGTCCGGTTTGTACTGGTCCCACATCCCCCAGAACCGGCTCCAATGTCCCAGGAATTTGAATCCCTCCCTCTTGCACCATTCCTCAAGCCACATATTCATCTTAGCTATCCTGCAATTCCTACTCTGACTCAGCACGTGGCACTGGTAGCAATCCTGAGATTACTACCTTTGAAGTCCTACTTTTTAATTTAACTCCTAGCTCCCTAAATTCAGCTTGTAGGACCTCAAACTGTTTTTTACCTATATTGTTGGTACCTATATGCACCACAATGAATGGCTTTTCACCCTTCCCCTCCAAAATTTCCTGTAGCCGCTCCGAGACATCCTTGACTCTTGCACCAGGATGCAACATACCATCCTGGAGTCTCGATTGCGGCCACAGAAATGTCTATCTATTTACCTTACAATAGAATCCCCTACCACTATAGCTCTCCACTCTTTTTCCTGCCCTCCTGTGCCATGGTGCCATGAACTTGGCTGCTGCTGCCCTCCCCTGGTGAGTCATCCCCCCCAACAGCACCCAAGGCAGTGTATCTGTTTTGGAGGAGGATGACTGCAGGGGACCCCTGCACTACCTTCCTTCCATTGCTCTGCCTGATGGTCACCCATTCCCTATCTACCTGAGTAACCTTTAGCTGCGGTGTGACCAACTCACTAAACGTGCTATTCACGATATCCTCAGCAACGCGGATGCTCCATAGTGAATCCATGTGCAGCTCCAGTGCCGCAATGTGGTCTGTCAGGTGCTACAGCACGATGCACTTCCTGCACATGTAGTCGTCAGGGACACTGGAAGCATCCCTGAGTTCCCACATAGTACAGGAGGAGCATGACATGGGTCTGGGCTCTCCTGCCATGACTTAACCCTTAAATTAACTTAATTTGGCAACAATGCCAAAAGTTACCTCCTGGTAAAGGAAAAGAAAAAGAAGAAAAACTATTCACCAATCACCAGCCAATCACTTACCCCCTTGGCTGTGACGTCACCCTTCGATTTCTTTTAACTTCTTTTTTGCGTTCTCACCCTGCACCAGCTAGCCTCCTCCGATCTGCTGACGCTCCGACTGTTGGGCCTTTTATAGGCCTCCCCCAGACTCCCGCACCGTCTCCTCGAACTCCCACCACTCCGACTGCTGGGCCTTTTATAGGCCTCCCCCGGACTCCCGCACCGTCTCCTCGAACTCCCACCGCTCCGACTGCTGGGCCTTTTATAGGCCTCCCCCAGACTCCCGCACCGTCTCCTCGAACTCCCGCCGCTCTGACTGCTGGGCCTTTTATAGGCCTCCCCCAGACTCCCACGCCACCTCCTCGAACAATGTGAATAGTATCATCGACGTCCTCAATGATGAAAACTGTAACTGGGTTGTGTTGGAAAGAAAACAAAGCTATTTTCTTAACTGAAGCAGGCCCTGAGGTGTAGGAAACCCTGAAAAATTTGCTTGTGCCTGTCAGGCCAAAGGACACATCACATAAGCAGATTCTAAGTTAGAACAACACTACAGTCTTGAACTCCTGGAAATTGCTAAAAGTTAACCGGTTAACCGACAAAAATATCAGTGAGTACATTGTAGCATTAAAGAAGCTATCCATTCACTGTCATTTCAGAAACTTTCAGGACCGAGCATTGGGTGACCGCTTTGTTTGTGGGATGAAAAATGAAGCGATCAGAAGGAAGTTGTTGACAACTCCTAACTTGACTTTTGATTTAGTTTGTCAGACAGCTGGTCGACCAATATTCCCGAGAATTTCGTACCATTTCCAGTCGTCAGTCAACCGAGGTCAATCGCCTGCAGGTTAAAAGTAAAAGGCAGTTGGGCCCCAAAGTTTCAGCAACTGGTAATGGTAACAGAGCATTGAAGTCATGCTATCGGTGCCTGGGACAACACATTGCTCAAAGTTGTCCATATGTAAAAGCAGAATGTTACTTCTGGATGAAAAATGAGCATCTTGCGAAGGCATGCCGACTAAAGAGTAACCAACTTTCAAGGCTATAAGTAGAAATCCACAGAGACTACATAGCATGGAAGAAAAGCAACAGGATGAAGAGATACATGTCATCAGGAGCACGAGGGTATCGAACAGTGAGTCAAAAAGTATTATCATTCTTGTAGATGTAGATGTTGCAGGAACCAGAATACCCATGGAAATCAATCCTGGTGCATCTGTGCGTGTAGTACCGGAATCGCTATGTCTCGACAAATTGCATGATTTCCCATTGGAGAAATCCAAGATAGAGCTGCGAGGCTACTTGGGAGAGAACATTCCCGTGGTAGTCATATCACCATACCAGTGAAATATAAAGATCAATTTCAGAGCTTGCTTCTCTTAGTAATGGCAGGAGACAAGCCTGCCTTACTCAAAAGAAATTGGTTAGGATCGCTGATGCAGGATTGTAGTGTGATTTTTCGTGTTGAATCGAGATTTGCATTGAAGGATGATGTCATCAAGAAGTATCCGAAGGTGTTCTGCAAAACAGCCAGTCCGATCCAAAGCTTTAAGGTGAGTGTCAGGGTACAGAAGGACGCTAGACCAATTTACTGCAAGCCATGTCCCGTACCATATGCACTAAAGGAGAAAGTTGAGCAAGAATTCAAAAGACTAGCATGGATAGAGGATTTGCTAACTAACAGAAAACAGAGAGCCAGGATAAATGATTCATTCTCTGGTTGGCAACCAGTCACTAGTGGGGTGCCGCAGGGATCAGTGCTGGGACCCTAACTATTGACAATCTATATTAACGACTTAGAAGAAGGGACTGAGTGTAACATAACCAAGTTTGCTGACGATACAAAGATGGGAGGAAAAGCAATGTGTGAGGAAGACACAAAAAGTCTGCAAAAGGACATAGACAGGCTAAGTGAGTGGGCAAAAATTTGGCAGATGGAGTATAAAGTGTGAGGTCATGCACTTTGGCAGAAAAAAATCAAAAAGAGCAAGTTATTATTTAAATGGAGAAAGATTGCAAAGTACTGCAGTACAGTGGGACCTGGGGGCACTTTTGCATGAAACACAAAAGGATAGTGTTGTGTATGGAGAAAGAGTCAGGCTGAATACTGTGAGCTCAAAGTAATGTGTGACCGTAGTCTTTTATTGCAGGTCTCCAAAGTGCCTCTCCAACCTGTGAAGCTTCCTTAAATACCTGTGCTCCCAAGGGATTATGGGATCCCTTGGGACTCCGGGGAATGAGCCCTCTGGTGGCTGTACAGAGTAAATACAAGTCCACATATATAACAACATTCCCCCCCAAAGACAATAGTGTAACTATTTACAGTGTGAGTCGATCTGGGGCCCTTCTTGCCCTGGTTGATCGTCTCAGTGTGAAAACTGATGTTGTTGAATCATTTGTTGGGCCCTCGCTGGGCTGCTGTGCAGCTGGCCTTGCTGGGCTGCCTGGTGTGTTGGGCCCTGCAGGGCTGCTGTGGATGATGGGTTCTGCTTCGTGGTCAACCGTGGTGTCGGTTGCCACTGGTATGTGTGTTGGGGGATCAAAAAGGTAGGGTCCAAGGTGGGTTGCTCAGGGTAGTCCCTGAATCTGAGTTTGATTTGGTCCAAGTGTTTCCGGTGAATGAGTCCATTTCAAAGTTTGACCCGAAACACCCTGCTCCCCTCTTTGGCCACGACAGTGCCGGGAAGCCACTTGGGACCTTGTCCATAATTTAAAACAAATACAGGATCATTGATTTCAATCTTGCGTGACACATTTGCGCTATCATGGTATGCACTTTGTTGAAGCTGCCTGCTCTCTACCTGTTCACGTAGATCAGGGTGAACTAACGAGAGCCTTGTCTTAAGTGCTCTTTTCATGAGCAGTTCAGCAAGTGGGATCCCAGTGAGTGAGTGGGGGTCTCATGCGATAGCTAAGCAGGACTCAGGATAGGCGTTCTGCAGTGAGCCTTCAGTTACCCTCTTCAAGCCTTGCTTGATGGTTTGCACTGCTCTCTCTGCCTGACCATTGGATGCTGATTTAAACGGGGCAGATGTGACATGTTTGATCCCGTTACAGGTCATGAATTCTTTGAACTCAGCATTGGTAAAACATGGCCCGTTGTCGCTCACCAGGACATCGGGTAAGTTGTGTGTGGCAAACATGGCTCGCAGGCTTTCAGTAGTGGCAGCGGACGTGCTAGCCGACATTATCTCACATTCAATCCACTTGGAGTACACGTCTACAACCACAAGGAACATTTTACTGAAGAATGGGCCTGCATAGTCGATGTGTACCCTAGACCACGGTTTGGAGGGCCAAGACCATAAACTTAGCAGCGCCTCCCTGGGTACATTGCTTAACTGCGAGCATGTATTACATCTGTGAACACAGGACTCTAAATCCGCATCGATACCGGGTCACCACACATGGGATCTGGCTATTGCTTTCATCATTTCGATGCCTGGGTGGGTACTGTGGAGATCATTGATGTAGGTGTCTCTGCCCTTCTTGGGGACCACTACTCGATTGCCCCACAGAAGGTAGTCTGCCTGTATAGACCATTTCATCTTTGCGCCACTGAAACGGCTTTATCTCTTCCTGCATTTCCACTGGGACACTGGACCAGCTTCCGTGAAGCATACAGCTTTTGACTAGGGATAATAAAAGCTCCTGGCTTGTCCAGGTTTTGATCTGCCGGGCAGTGACGGGTGATTGCTCACTCAAATGTTTCCATAACCATGGCTAGATCTGCGTGCTGCGCCATTTCCACCCCCGTGTTGGGCAATGGCAGCCGACTGAGAGCATCGGCGCAGTTTTCTGTGCCTGGCCTGTGGCGGATGGCGTTGTTGTATGCGGACGTGAGCGCCCATCTCTGGATGCGGGCTGATGCATTGGTATTTATCCCTTTACTCTCGGCAAACAGGGATATAACTGGCTTATGATCAGTTTCCAATTCGAATTTTAGCCCAAACAGGTATTGATGCATTTTCTTTACCCCATAGACACACGCTAACTCTTCTTTTTCAATCATGCTGTAGGTTCTCTCAGCCTTCGACAGACTCATGGATGTTCAAGCAACCGGTTGCAGTTTCCCGAAATCATTAGCTTGTTGCAATACACACCCGACGCCATATGATGACGCATCACATGCTAGTACCAAACACTTACATGGATCATACAACACAAGCAATTTGTTTGAGCATAACAATTTTCTTGCTTTTACAAAGGTATTTTCTTGGCTTTTGCCCCAAACCCATTCGCCCCCTTTTCGTAGTAAGACATGTAGTGGTTCTAGCAGGGTGCTGAGACCCGGTAAGAAGTTACAAAAGTATTTCAAGGGTCCCAGAAACGACCGCAGCTCCGTCATGTTCTGTGGCCTCGGTGTGTTCTCGATTGCCTCCGTCTTCGCGTTGGTGGGCCTGATGCTGTCCGCCGCAATCCTCCTTCCCAGGAACTCCACTTCAGGCACCAAGAAAACGCACTTTGAGCGTTTTAACCTGAGCCCCACGTGGTTGAGTCGACTAAGAACCTCCTCCAGGTTCTGCAGATGCTCGACTGTGTTCTGACCTGTGACCAAGATGTTGTCCTGGAAGACCACGGTATGGGGGACCAACTTCAGTAAACTTTCCATGTTTCTCTGGAATATCACCACCACTGATTGAATTCCAAACGGGCACCTGTTATAAACAAAAAGACCTTTGTGAATGTTGATGCAGGTGAGGGCCTTCGATGATTCCTCCAGTTCCTGCGTCATGTAGGCTGAAGTCAGATCCAGCTTTGTGAATGTCTTTCCTCCCACCAGCGTTACAAAGAGGTCATCGGTTTTTGGTAGTGGGTATTGGTCCTGCAGGGAGAAACGATTGATAGTTACTTTGTAATCGCCACAGATTCTGACGGTGCCGTCTCCCTTGAGGATGGGACAATAGGACAGGCCTACTCGCTGAACTCGATCGCTGAAATGATGCCCTCTTGTTGCAGCCGGTCTAGCTCGATCTCTACCCTTTCTCTCATCATGTACGGTACTGCTCTCGCCTTGTGATGGATGGGTCGCACCCCCGGAATTAGGTGGATCTGCACTTTTGATCCTTGGAATTTCCCGATGCTGGTTCGAACAGCGAAGGAAATTTGTTTAAGACTTGGGCACACGAAGTGTCGTCAGCGGGTGATAGCGCTCGGACGTTGTCCCAATTCCAGCAAAGCTTTCCCAGCTAGCTCCTGCTGAGCAGCGTGTGATCAAAGCCCGGTGCCACCCAGAGTGGTAGCTTGTGCACCGCTCCATCGTAAGAGACCTTTACGGTAGTACTGCCGATTACAGGAATCAGTTCTTTTGTGTAAGTGCTGCGAATTGGAGTTAAGACTGGCCTTGAGGCCTTGTTGCACCACAACCTTTCGAAAGTCTTTTTGCCCATGTTGGACTGGCTTGCGCCCATGTCCAGCTCCATTGACACCGGGAATCCATTTACTTCAACATTCAGCATTATCGGGGGACAATTCGTGGTGAATGTGTGTATCCCATGTACCTCTGCCTCCTCTATCTGAGGCTCTGTTTTGTCGTGATCCTCGTCTACAACATGGTGGTTTGCAGGTTTAACAGGCTTAGCAGCTCGCCTGCACACTCGTTGGAGGTGTCCCATTGTTCCACAGCCCTTGCAAACGTATCCTTTGAATCGGCATGAATGGAAACGATGATCACCCCCGCAGCGCCAACAAGGTGTTAATGGCCTTGCATTCATCACCTTTGAAGGTGGACTCTGAGACATCTGCAGACTTGCAGCTGCAGGTATGTGTGACCTGCACTGTACGTTACGATTCGAAAACAACATCACTTTGTTCACAGTACTTGTAGCAGCACTTGTGTGCTGAGAAATTTGCTTCGTATTGTCACTGGTGGCAATGAACACCTGGGCTATTGCTATGGCATTACTCAAGTTTGTGGTCTCTAAAGTCAAAAGTTTGCAAAGTATGGTTTGGTGGCAAATGCCAAGTACGAAAAAGTCTCTGAGCATGTGCTCCAAATGTCCTTCAAATTCACAATGCCCTGCAAGGCGTCTTAGCTCGGCGACATAACTCACCACTTCCTGTCCTTCAGACCTTTTGTAGATGTAGAACGAGTATCTCGCCATCAGAACGCTTTCCTTTGGGTTCAAATGCTCTTGGACCAGTGTGCACAAATCGTCGTACGATTTCTCCGTGGGTTTCGCTGGAGAGAGTAGATTCTTCATGGGGCCATACGTTGCTGCCCCACAGACGGCGAGGAGGATTGTCCTTTGTTTGGCAGCGCTCTCTTCCCCATCTAGCTCGTTGGCCACGAAGTATTCGTCGAGTCGCTCCACAAATGTTTCCCAATCATCTCCCTCCGAAAATTTCTCCAGGATGCCCACTGTTCTCTGCATCTTTGGGTTCGCTATCTGTATCTCGTCGCCAGTTGTTGAGTATGGAGAAAGAGTCAGACTGAATACTGTGAGCTCAAAGTAACGTGTGACCTTAGTCTTTTATTGCAGGTCTGCAGAGTGCCTCCCCAACCTGTGAAGCATTCTTAAATATCTGTGCTCCCAAGGGATTATGGGATTGCTTGGGACTCTGGGGAATGAGCCCTCTGGTGGCTGTACAGAGTAAATACAAGTCCACATATATAACAGATAGTATGCAGGCACAGCAAGTGATCAGGAAGGCCAAAGGTATCTTGGCCTTTATTGCAAAGAGGATGGAGTATAAAAGTTGGGAAGTCTTGCTACAGCTATGCAAGGTATTGGTGAGGCCACACCTGGAATACTGCATGCAGTTTTGGTTTCTATATTTGTGAAAGGATATACTTGCTTAGGAGACAGTTCAGAGAAGGTTCACTAGGTTGATTCCAGGGATGAGGGGTTTGACTTATGAGGAAAGGTTGAGTAGGTTGGGCCTCTACTCACTGGAGTTCAGAACAATGAGAGGTGATCTTAACAAATATGATGTGATTGGGATTACGGAGACGTGGCTCCAGGATGATCAGGGCTGGGAACTCAACATCCAGGGGTATTCAACATTCAGGAAGGATAGAATAAAAGGAAAAGGAGGTGGGGTAGCATTGCTGGTTAAGGAGGAGATTAAGGCAATAGTTAGGAAGGACATTAGCTTGGATGATGTGGAATCTATATGGGTAGAGCTGCAGAACACCAAAGGGCAAAAAACGTTAGTGGGAGCTGTGTACAGACCTCCAAACAGTAGTAGTGATGTTGGGGAGGGCATCAAACATGAAATTAGGGGTGCGTGCAATAAAGGTGCAGCAGTTATAATGGGTGACTTTAATATGCACATAGATTGGGCTAACCAAACTGGAAGCAATACGGTGGAGGAGGATTTCCTGGAGTGCATAAGGGATGGTTTGTTAGACCAATATGTCGAGGAACCAACTAGGGGGGAGGCCATCTTAGACTGGGTGTTATGTAATGAGAGAGGATTAATTAGCAATCTCGTTGTGCGAGGCCCCTTGGGGAAGAGTGACCATAATATGGTGGAATTCTGCAT
Organism: Pristiophorus japonicus; assembly: GCF_044704955.1. Taxonomy (NCBI): domain Eukaryota; kingdom Metazoa; phylum Chordata; class Chondrichthyes; family Pristiophoridae; genus Pristiophorus; species Pristiophorus japonicus. Next base: position 70,242,270 of record NC_091987.1, on the reverse strand, counting down.
TGGGATGGAGAATGAAACAGTTAATTCAGAGACCATGGTCCAGAACTTAAAGAAGGGTAACTTTGAAGGTATGAGGCGTGAATTGGCTGGGATGGATTGGCGAATGATACTTAAGGGATTGACTGTGGATGGGCAATGGCAGACATTTAGAGACCGCATGGATGAACTACAACAATTGTACATTCCTGTCTGGCATAAAAATAAAAAAGGGAAGGTGGCTCAACCGTGGCTATCAAGGGAAATCAGGGATAGTAGTAAAGCCAAGGAAGTGGCATACAAATTGGCCAGAAATAGCAGCGAACCTGGGGACTGGGAGAAATTTAGAACTCAGCAGAGGAGGACAAAGGGTTTGATTAGGGCAGGGAAAATGGAGTATGAGAAGAAGCTTGCAGGGAACATTAAGACGGATTGCAAAAGTTTCTATAGATATGTAAAGAGAAAAAGGTTAGTAAAGACAAACGTAGGTCCCCTGCAGTCAGAATCAGGGGAAGTCATAACGGGGAACAAAGAAATGGCGGACCAATTGAATAAGTACTTTGGTTCGGTATTCACGAAGGAGGACACAAACAACCTTCCGGTTATAAAAGGGGTCGGGGGGTCTAGCAAGGAGGAGGAACTGAGGGAAATCCTTATTAGCCGGGAAATTGTGTTGGGGAAATTGATGGGATTGAAGGCCGATAAATCCCCAGGGCCTGATGGACTGCATCCCAGAGTACTTAAGGAGGTGGCCTTGGAAATAGTGGATGCGTTGACAGTCATTTTCCAACATTCCATTTACTCTGGATCAGTTCCTATAGAGTGGAGGGTAGCCAATGTAACCCCACTTTTTAAAAAAGGAGGGAGAGAGAAAACAGGGAATTATAGACCGGTCAGCCTGACATCGGTAATGGGTAAAATGATGGAATCAATTATTAAGGATGTCATAGCAGTGCATTTGGAAAGAGGTGACATGATAGGTCCAAGTCAGCATGGATTTGTGAAAGGGAAATCATGCTTGACAAATCTTCTGGAATTTTTTGAGGATGTTTCCAGTAGAGTGGATAAGGGAGAACCAGTTGATGTGGTATATTTGGACTTTCAGAAGGCGTTCGACAAGGTCCCACACAAGAGATTGATGTGCAAAGTTAGAGCACATGGGATTGGGGGTAGTGTACTGACATGGATTGAGAACTGGCTGTCAGACAGGAAGCAAAGTGTAGGAGTAAATGGGTACTTTTCAGAATGGCAGGCAGTGACTAGTGGGGTACCGCAAGGTTCTGTGCTGGGGCCCCAGCTGTTTACACTGTACATTAATGATTTAGATGAGGGGATTAAATGTAGTATCTCCAAATTTGCGGATGACACTAAGTTGGGTGGCAGTGTGAGCTGCGAGGAGGATGCTGTGAGGCTGCAGAGCGACTTGGATAGGTTAGGTGAGTGGGCAAATGCATGGCAGATGAAGTATAATGTGGATAAATGTGAGGTTATCCACTTTGGTGGTAAAAACAGAGAGACAGACTATTATCTGAATGGTGACAGATTAGGAAAAGGGGAGGTGCAAAGAGACCTGGGTGTCATGGTACATCAGTCATTGAAGGTTGGCATGCAGGTGCAGCAGGCGGTTAAGAAAGCAAATGGCATGTTGGCCTTCATAGCAAGGGGATTTGAGTACAGGGGCAGGGAGGTGTTACTACAGTTGTACAGGGCATTGGTGAGGCCACACTTGGAGTATTGTGTACAGTTTTGGTCTCCTAACCTGAGGAAGGACATTCTTGCTATTGAGGGAGTGCAGCGAAGGTTCACCAGACTGATTCCCGGGATGGCGGGACTGACCTATCAAGAAAGACTGAATCAACTGGGCTTGTATTCACTGGAGTTCAGAAGAATGAGAGGGGACCTCATAGAAACATTTAAAATTCTGACGGGGTTAGACAGGTTAGATGCAGGAAGAATGTTCCCAATGTTGGGGAAGTCCAGAACCAGGGGTCACAGTCTAAGGATAAGGGGTAAGCCATTTCGGACCGAGATGCGGAGGAACTTCTTCACCCAGAGAGTGGTGAACCTGTGGAATTCTCTACCACAGAAAGTTGTTGAGGCCAATTCACTAAATATATTCAAAAAGGAGTTAGATGAGGTCCTTACTACTAGGGGGATCAAGGGGTATGGCGAGAAAGCAGGAATGGGGTACTGAAGTTGCATGTTCAGCCATGAACTCATTGAATGGCGGTGCAGGCTAGAAGGGCCGAATGGCCTACTCCTGCACCTATTTTCTATGTTTCTATGTTTCTATGTTTCTATCGAAATGTATAAGATTATGAGGGGGCTTGACAAGGTGGATGCAGAGAGGATGTTTCCACTGATGGGGGAGACTAGAACTAGAGGGCATGATCTTAGAATAAGGGACCACCCATTTAAAACAGAGATAAGAAGGAATTTCTTCTCTCAGAGGGTTGTAAATCTCTGGTATTTTTTGCCTCCGAGAGCTGGAACATTGAATAAATTTAAGACAGAAATAGACAATTTCTTGAGCGACATGGGATAAGGAGTTATGGGGAGCGGGCAGGGAAGTGGAGCTGAGTCCATGATCAGATCAACCATGATCTTATTGAATGGCGGAGAAGGCTTGAGGGGCCGTATAGCCTACTCCTGTTCCTATTTCTTATGTTCTAGAGACTGAGAACATTATGTGTAAGATCGATCTATGTAATTGGGCTACACCCATTGTTGTTGTACCTAAGTCCGATGGTAAGGTAAGGTTGTGTGGTGATTATAAAGTAACTGTAAACCAGGTTCTAGAAGGTAATCTCCCCAATACATTGCTAAATGTAGAAGATTTGTTCACAATGCTGACAGGTGGTCAGCTCTTCTCAAAGTTAAATCTCACAAATGCCTACTTACAACTTGTCTAGATGAGGTGTCTAAGTCATGCTTGACTATAAATATTCATCTAGGCCTATATCAATTTAATAGGCTACCATTTGGAGTGTCTTCCCCCACCGTCATATTCCATGGGGTGATGAACCAGATTTTTCAAGGTATTGAAGAGGTAGTATATTATTTAGATGACATAGTCATTTCAGCAACAAACAGGCAAATTCATAATAACATATTGAATGAAGTCCTCAAACGGCTAGAGAAGCACAGAATATGAGTGACTGCTCGCAAGTGTGAGTTATTTCAAAATTCAGTGAAGTACTTAGGGCACAAAGATGGTTTACATCCAACCAAGGGAAAGCTGGATGCAATCAGAAATGCACCCACTGCCAAGAGTCACTGAACTTCAATCATTTTTGAGTCTTTTGAACTGTTGTGGGAAGTTCCTACCAAATTTGGCTACAGTGTTACTGAATGAACTGTTGAAAAAACAGGTCCATTGGAAGTGGTCAGAAGAATGCAATGCTGCTTTCAAGAAGCCAATTGGTAGAGAGCACCATGTTCGTTCACTATGAGTATCTCAGGAGATCGAGCTAACATGTGACGCCTCTCCATATGGAGTTGGTGCAGTGATCTCTCATGTACTACATAGTGGGGAGGAGAGACAAATTGCTTTTGATTCACGCACTCTCAGTGTCAGTGAACGTAATTATGTGCAAATCAAAAGGGAAGCTTTGGCATTAATTTTTGGGGTCAATACGTTCCACAAATACTTGTATGGTCAAAAGTTTACAAGGTGTAAGATGTGGGTGTGAGGCTTGTAGCAGTAGTAAGTGTGTGAGGGTGAGGTGAAGCTATGATTGTGAGATATGAGTTGTGATTGCTGGAGATTGTTGGTAGGTGAGTGATGTGGTGCATTGAGCAGCATGTGAGGCTAATGAGCAGTTGGTGGGATATGGCAATTGATGATGCATTCACTCAAGTTGACCACTCATCTGAGGTCATTAAATTTCTTGTGGCATGGATCCAGGGCCCGGGGACAACACACGTGGCACTGACGGCTTGTGCCATCTCTTCCCATTGTCCTCTGGCATTCTACGTGGAAGGCCTCCTGTCATCCTACGGGTAGAGGACCTCTCTTCTTCTGTGTACCCCCAGGACCAAGGCCTCCAGTGCTGCATCAGAGAAGTGCCTTGCCCTTTCACTTCCCTGTTGCAACATGGCTGCATCCAGGGTGACAATGAGGGGCTTTTGCAACAAAGCACCTCTCCTTTAAGAAGTGTAAAGAACCCAGGCAAAATGTTATTGGCCAGTAGACTGCACCCGATATTTGCTCCCCTCCTGAGTGCTAAGCCAACCAGGAGCGGGTTTAGTGCTGAGCTCAGTGCTCCAATCATTATAATGAGCAGGCAGCACGAATTTTGCGTGCTGCCTGCACCACTTTGAACGGGCACTGGCAGATGGCGTGTTGCGCTCCCTGTGCCCATTTTCAGGCTCAATCCAATTTGACCCCCAGGATGTTTCCGGCTCATGCAGACTTTGCTGCGTCCAGTGTACTGAGTTATTTCTTGATGCCATGTGGACTGATTCAAATTGACTGAAGGCTGTGATGGTGGGGACCTCAGGGGGAAGCAGAGAAGGATCATCCACTTGGTACTATACAGAAAAAACAAAAATAACATAATTGTATTAAAAATAGTGTTATAACCAGAATTCCCATCTTATGGCTGCCACAGAATGTACAGACATATTTTGAGGCCATGTGTAGCATAGTTATGAATGTTGTCTGTGGTAACGATAAGTTTCAAAGCAGACTTCTGGCTTCAGCTTTTAAACAGTGGTTGTTAAAAACTGTGTACTCAACAGTAATTTAAAAAAGTATAATTGAAGATTACGGGAAGCTTCTAACAACCTTTAGTTATTCCAATTAAAAAAACTGTCCTCAAAGGAGTGTAAATTCCAGAAAATAAGACTTCCAGTAAAACGGCTCAGACCTTTACCAAGAATTCTTGGGACACACTTTTGTGTGCTATTTTTAGCTGGACATAGTTAATTCATACAATAACATTTTATAAATAAAGCCCTGTTTGAAATAAATAATTAGAAGAACATTATGTGGAATAATTCATGCCTTCATAATAAAAGATTTTCCAAGTGGAATGAACGTTTTCAATTCCCTCAAGTGAGTTTCTCTTCATTTGTTACAGAGACTGGTTGCAGAGTGCAGCCAAAACAGCGATCAATCAAACACTCACTTCTAAGTTAGCCAAATGCCAGTGAATCTGGAGTCAAACTAATCTCGATTTTTATTATTCTGATTTTTCAGCATACTTAATAAAAACAGAACCCCATACATTCTAGAACACAATCATATCAATAAAAAAAATGAAATATCAGATGATTGTCCGCCTTGATGGACAAAACTACCACTTTAAATAGTTTCAGGGTGTTCAGTATCAGCTTCCCTCTAACAGCTATTTCTCTTAAACAGACCTCAGCAATCCAGAAGTTGTATCATATTCTATACTCTGCCCATGTAGAGATATCTCCTGGGGACTAACAATGATCCCACTTCCAATCATTTCCTGACTGAATTTAAAGTAGTTTTGCATCATGGTACCAAACTTGCTTCTGCATGGTGGATATTACTACATGAACCAGAGGTTTACAGACTAAAGCTATTTATTTAAAAATAGATAATAAAATGAAGTGCAATGAGCAGCAAATAATAAAAGTATGGTATACAGATAACATTCGCAGAGAGAGGATATTAAAGGATTATTATTCTTAGTGAACATGACTGCTGAACAAAGCTCTAGATAAACTCAACTGTCTTGAGAACAAATTTCTTGCAGAAGTGTATTTTGCAGTTTGTTTCCAGCTTTTGGAAAACTGCAGTCGCAAATCTCCTTTTAAGTGTACGGATGTTCAAACTAACTGCTAGTGGTGGTGTCAGACATTCCGTAGCATAGGATATTGTTACAACAAATGGAAGAGTTAGACTTAACAATGTACGGGCTGGATTTCCATGTGGGGGGTATATCGTGCTGCAGTGGGCAGGGCCTCCGACTCATCAATTTTTGTCATCAGACCTGATTGAAATGCAAGAGGCGAGCTGCCAATGCTAATCACATTTCTTATAGGCAGCTCACTCTTTGGGAGGGCGGGAAGTCTGCCGATGAGGTTGCTAATTAAAGGCAGCCCTTTAAAGTGCATTTTCAAAAATGGTCAGTGAAGAGCGAGATAATGAAGCAGCAGGCAGCATGACATCATCTAGGGCCACCCAATTCACTGATGCAGCCATGGAGGTGCTCATGGTGCAAGTTATGAATCGGATTAAGGTCCTCTTTCCCTCCCATGGGTGCTCTGATAAATTAGTCAGCAGCAATAGAGAGAGATGGCTGAGCAAGTCAATGTCAGAACGTTATTTCAAGGAGAAATGTAATGATTTCACCAGGACTGCCAATGTACAACTCTGCTTCACATCTCTCCTATTCTCTACAAAGCACTGCAACACACTATAAAGCTGCCTCATACATCTTAAAAACCCTTCCACAAGTCTCTCACTAACCCACTGCCACTCTGCTTCCAGGGGAATCTGGCACTTTATTAAAGGGAGACTTCAAGAACAGGAGGAGCTCTGACATCAATGGAGTTGCCAACCATTGACCTCACTGACAGAGAGTGGACATGCAGCATTGCTGTCAGCCTTGGCTCAATGGAAGTGCCCGTATCTCTGAATTGGTAGGTCATAAGTTCAAGTCCCACTCCAGGACTGGACCACATAAAAGTGATGGAATGCTGCACAGTTGGAACCACTGTCTCTCTGATGAGGCATTAAACAAAAATCCTGTCTGCCCTCTCAGGTGAATGTAAAAGATCCCATGAAACCATCTGAACAAGAGCGGAATAGTTTTCCCTGTGTCCCGGTCAACATTTATCCCTTAGCCGCTATCACTGAAACAGATTACCTGATCATTTATCTCATCGGTGTTGTGGGGCCATGCTGTGTGCCAATTAGCTGTTGCATTCCAACATTATAACAGTGACTATACTTCAAAAGCAAAAACAGAAAAGACTGGAAATCTCAGCGGGTCAGGCAGCATTTGTGGAGAGAAACAGAGTTAACATTTCAGGTCTGTGACCCTTTGTCAGAAATCTGATGAAGAGTCATTGACATTAACTCTGTTTCTCTCCACAAATGCTGCCTGACCCGCTGAGATTTCCAGCCTTTTCTGTTTTTATTTCAGATTCTAGCATCCGCAGCATTTTGCTTTTGTATACTTCAAAAGTATTGGCTATGAAGCACTTTGAGACTTCTTGAGGTTGTGAAAGGCACTATGTAAATACTAGTTATTTTTTTATTGGGGATGGCGAGGATGGAGGCAGGCACAGCAGGTGCTTGCCCATTTTCCTTCCACTTAACTCTCATTCCCATAGTCACACACAATCAATATGACAACTTGGTGGTGAACTGCACTGCTATTCATCTGCTGCTGCTTCTCCTTGTCATCACATACTACCCAGTGTCTGTGTCGAGCTGACAGATTTTTAGAATGGAATCAGTTTATCAGAACAAAAGAAAACCTCTTGCTATTTGAACATCAAGGAAACAAATACCAATGTTGTCACAGCCAACACAAATTTGTTTTTCAGCAATTAAATGATACCCCGTCCTGTGAGCAGAAGAACTGTTATCATAGAGTGATGGTGACTACCGCATCGAGAACCTCAGGGAGCAGGTCAGTCTGTCTGGAATATTGCATTTTTAAAGGGAATTGGCAATAACTTTCTAGTTTCACTTACTGTGTAATGATTCACAAATCATTAAAAGTAGCAACTCAGGTTAACAAGGGCATAAAAAATTCAAACAAAACACTGGGGTTCACTTCTAGAGGAATAGAATTCAAAAGCAGAGAAGTTATGTTAAACTTGTATAGAACCTTGGTTGGCCAACACTTACTGTGCACAGTTCTGGTTTCCATCTTACAAAAAAGATATGGGGCTAGAACCTCCACTTTTGTGCTGTTTACCCAAAAACGGGTGTTATTTCCGGCGTGGACGTTAAAAAAGGGTTTTCAGATCGCTGGCTTCTCGCCCATTCTCAAAACACCTAGTTTCCATTTTTGAAAATGGGCGTTACGGCGAGCGATATCAAATGGGCGATAGCGTTACATTTTTTTGACCTTCTTCCGTAAAGTGTGGCCGTCCTTAGCAACGGCATGACAATGCACGATTCCCGTAATTCAGGAGGTCAAGGGTCATCATGACATGCGCAGAAGAGGAGACAGAGAGAGAGAGGGAGCTCAGAGGGACTGAAGGCATGTGTGGCTGTGGTATGTGCTTGTCTGGCTGTTGTGGGAGGCACGAGGGAGATTCACCAGCAGCAAAAAACCTACTAAGCACCGAGATCATAGTTGGCACCGAGTTTTTGTCCAACAAATAAGATATAATATGGAAGGGATGGAGGAGGCCCTGGAGCTGGTAGTCAGGTGGCAGAGGGCTCCCAGTGGTCCCGGAGCGCTGCACTGCACCCCAAGGTGACGCACCCACATTGCCAACCACACATGAGAGCCAGCAGCAACATCTTGCTTCTGGCTCGAAGCACGTTCCCACCTCAGGACCATCCTCTCCCATATCTGTCCAAGCAGCGGTTCAGCCATCATTCCACCGCCTCCCCCCTCCCCCCCCCCCGCCCTCAATGAATCATCACCTGAGGTGCTCCTCAGCCAGGCGGCTTGGAGTCAGGAGGGGAAGGAGTAGAGGTGGGGAGGAGGAGCGGGGGGCAGGGGAGGGGGGAAATGTTGGTTTGTACAGAAATACTGATGATTTCAGACTAATGTTCAGTTTAAATGTTTTTTATTTAACAAAATCTTGTAGCACATGGGCTCAGATAGTTGCACTGTTACACACTGGTGATTCCTTAACATTAAAGGGTATAATGACACTTAACTTCAATCAACTTAAACTTTAACTGTCACCAAGGTGATCCCACCATTGCTATATGACCTGCACACCCAGCAATGTGTCAGCCTTGTAAATAACACCAATGTTCTTTCAGGCAAAGTGATCATTGGTGAGCTCCTGACGTAAGGTTCTTGCACCTATCATGCCAGCATGGGCCCTTTCATGTGGTCCACAGGGGAGCGGGGGCATGGGTTCATCGTCAGCCTGAATGTCTGGGCTGATGTCAGCATCCGTCTCCTCGTCCTCCTCTTCCTCTCTCTGCTGAGGTGGATTGTCAGACTCATCAAGCAATTCTTGCCCCTCCTGATAGCCAAGTTGTGTAGAATGGACCTCTCTCTGCTGAGGTGGATTGTCAGACTCATCAAGCAATTCTTGCCCCTCCTGATAGCCAAGTTGTGTAGAATGGAGCACGAATTGAGCTACCTGCTCAGGGTGGTATTGGAGCTGCCTCCTGAGTGGTCCAGGCATCTAAAGTGCTGCTTCAGCACTCCAATGGTTTTCTCCACGATATTGTGAGTTGCTCTGTGGCTCTCGTTGTATCGCCTCTCGGCTTTGATGTGGGTGTCACACAGGGGGGTCATCAGCCAGGTGGCGAAGCCATAACCTTTGTCACCAAGCATCCAGCATTGACCTTGTGGCTCATTGTTAAACAAGTCAGATACAGTGCTCTCACGCAGGCAGGATGTGAACATCATAGATGCTGCCCGGAAATTTAGCATTCACCGCCAGTATAATTTTCTGGTGGTCAACAACCAGTTGGACATTCACGGAGTGGAATCCCTTGTGGTTCCTGAAAACCTCAGCATCCTGAAAAGGTGCCCGCATCGCGATGTATGTATAGTCTATTGCTCCCTGCACCTTGGGGAAGTTTGCAATTCTGGAGAATCGTAGAGCCCTCTCACTCTGTGCCTCCCTGGTCATAGGGAAGCTGATCAAGTCCCTCCTGCATACGTACAGGGCTTCAGTGACCTGTCTAATGCAGCGATGCATGGCATGCTGAGAAAGTCCACAAATGTCTCCAGCTGTAGCCTGGAAAGAACCCGAGGCGTAGAACGACAGTGCCACGGTGACTTTGACCTCGATGGACAGTGTAGTACTGATGATGCTGGCAAGCTGCAGGCTGCAGGCTGGCATACCTCAGTGATAACCTCTTTACGGAAGCGCAGTCTCCGAAGGCAGGTGGTTTCGGACAAGTCGAGGTAAGAATGCTTCTCCTTGTACTTGCGGGGGGTATAACATCTGGTCCTCCTCATCTGTCTGTCACATCTTACATTGGGCAACAATGCAGTGGAACGTTCCTTCGGCGGTGTCGAGTCTGCTGCATGTATTTGGTCACCAAGAGAGGTGAGAAAGGACAGGCCCCATTGCAGTAGCTCTCTGTTTTCCACCAATTGGTCACAAACAAGGAATGCCCCGACGAAGACGCCTCTTCAATTGGTCACAGTATGGTCAAGATGTTTTTATAGATGTTCAAATCAACTCCAATGACCTGCAGCGTACATCCGAACTCCGCCGAGGTTGAAACACAGCAGCTTTTTAAAGGATGCGACATGTGATCTAGAACATGGCGCCCATAACATTGTGATTAGTTCCGGTTAGTTCCACTTTTTCTGGGCGTTTTTTTTGGGCGAGCGATATTGTGGGCGATATGTGTGTGAGGTGGTGAAATTGACGCTGGCCGATCTCATGGCCGCTACTTTCGGTAAATATGCTCTTTACGACAAAAAAAAGTGGGCAGGCGTTAATATTGAATCTCGGCGTTAAATCCGTGCGGAAAGTAACGCTGGGCGATATTATGGGCGTTGAATTCGCCCATTCTGCTGATTCCACCCCAAAAAGGTGGGCGGACGGTAAGATTTTTTCTCGCCGTTAAGCACATGGGGAAAGTAACGCTCGGCGATAAGTTTCCTAAAAATGCCTGCCAGTTTCCACTTTGAGCCAAAATGGGCGATATATGGGTGTTATGGGTCATTTCAGTGGTAAAGTGGGCGTTAAGCATGCAAAAAAAGTGGAAGTTCTAGCCCATGGGCCCTGAAATTCCGGTCCTCTGCTTCCCACGGGCGCTTGACAGAAAATGGTAAAAAAGATGCACACTTACCTTTTCCTGCTGCGCCCACCAGCAATCCTGGTCCTGAGGCCTCCTCCCTGCGCAGCGGAGCGCGTGCACATCGGGACAGACGTATGCTGGAGTTGGAGTCACATGGCACTGGGCAGCCAATCCAGGCACAGTATTTTCTTATTCATAATAATGGGAACTCTGTAAGTAGTTCTCATTATTATGATTGAGAAATGCCCCCCTCCCCCACAAATAAAAAATAGGAGAAAAAAAATCACAGATATAACATTAATTTAAATTAAAGTTAATAAATATTTTTCCAATTTAAAAAAAAAAGTGTTTTAATTATGGTTTAAAACAAACTTACCTTAGTGGGCAGGATTTTTAACATTAAAATGTGCTTTTTAAATGTTATTTTTATATGTTTTTGTATGTTTTAAAACTCTTACGCTGGTAAAAGTAGGCTTTGCACCTGCTTTTACCAGGCGCAAGAGTTTTCAGGACATTTACTGGGCGAGAGATGGGCAAATACCGCAATCTTACCCATGCGAATGTCCTTCCTGTGTGGATATGGAGGATCTGTCAAGCTCCAGCTTGACAGATTGTAAAAACTGGTTTTCAGTGCATGCGCATTGCGCGCCGAAAACCAGCATTTGCGCTGCCTTCTCAGGTCCCTACACACTCCATACGGACGCAGGGAGGCCGGGATTTCAGCGCCATTGAGGCACTGAAGAAGGTGCTAAAAAGATTTACAAGGATGATACTAGAACTGAAATGTTATAACTATCAGGAAAGACTGAACAGTCTGGGGCCCTTTTCTCCAGAAAAGAAAAGGCTGAGGGGTAACCTGATAGAGGTCTTTAAAATTATGAAGGGGTTTGATAGTGTAGACGTGCAGAAAATTTTAGCATTTGTGGGAGAATCCAAAACTAGGGATCAAATATATAAGATAGTCACGAATAAATTCAGGGAATTCAGGAGATATTTCTTTATCCAGTGAGTAGTTAGAACGTGGAACTTGCTACTACAAGGAATAGTTGAGCCAAACAGCATAGATGTATTTAGGGGGAAGCTGGATAAGTACATAAGGGAGAAAGGAGTCGAAGGTTATGCTGATAAGATTAGATGAAGTAGGGTGGGAGGAGGTTCATGTGGAAGATAAATACTGGCATAGACCAGTTAGGCCGAATGGCCTGTTTCTATGCTGTAAATTCTATGTAAAGTCCTGACTATCTAAAATATCTTTGTGAATTGTTGTTGTATATATTGCTTTCCATAGGACGAAGCACAGTCAGAATTTTCCTCAGGATTGCATCTTTCCTATATAGATTGTGAATATTCCTATCAATAATTGGTTCCCTTGGTCATCTCATGGTCATACTCAACTTCAGATCTCCATCACTTAAAGGTATGTCGTTACATTTTAGAGACTTCCGATGAATGTTGTTTTTGACTTCCAACTTGAACCTTGTGCATGATCGTGAATTTTTCCTGTTGTTTCTTACTGTTTTTCTGTTTCAGTACCCGTTTCAGAGTTTACACAAGAGGAGGATTCTTGCTCTTTGTTGCCTTTCTTTAGCTGCAAGCAAATTGCTCAGCATAGGAATTTCATTGGGCTGGATTTGGAGGAGGAAGTGAAATTCCTGCAGCGGGTAGAAAGACAGGTGCACTTGCCCATATGCAGACATACAAGAAAACAGATAGCATGACTATGCAGAACTGCGTGAAGAGGCTGGCCTTCACCATCTACATTTCGGCAGTGAGGATGTCACAGGGATTGCCCTGCCTGTTGTGGTCACCACCGCTTTACACTTATATGCCATTGACTCATTTCAAACCACTTACTGGAAATATTTGTCAGATCAGTCAGGTATCAATACAACGAGCTGCCTGAAGCCTTGCTTGCCAGGAGCAACATGTATGTCACGAAAAGAGAGAAACAAATTAAGAGGCCTCAACTCTTCTACCGGGTGATTTGTTTTCCTGAAGTGCAGGGCTTCAATGACGGCACCCATATGTCTAATGGTATATATGAATTGAAAAGGATTCTATTTAGGTGGTCTCAGACCAGCACAACCAATGGCGGACCTCAACAAACAACATCAATAACTAAAAATGGCAATTTATGTCATTTCTCCAGGGTTCCTGCTGATCTTCTACCAAAGGTGCAGTAGTAGATTAAGAGAATCCTGCAAAAATTCTCCCCGTGACTCAGTCTTAAAACATACGGCATGTAACTAGTAAAAGCTAACAATCTACTCACACCAGTTACCATTTGACTTCTTAATTTCTCTGTTTCATCTCCTACATGTGTGTGTTATAAACTGAATAGGGTTGAATTTCCTTTCCCTTTCCCTGCCCCCGCTCCCAGATGCTCGTCAGGTGGAGTGCACTTAATGTGCTCTGCCTGACCTGATCAGAAACCATGCTTTTTTGCAGGTTCAGGTCATTAGCCTAGGCCCAATGCACCATAGGTTAAACAGCAGCCAGAACTCCATCACCTCTGACCCCTGTCCCATTGTGCATGCAATGAAAGGGAACTAATTTTATTTTATCTTTGCAGCCTGCCTCTGATCCTCTGACAGCTCTTACTGCAGTCAATTAATCTACACATAATCCACCAACTGTACACTCCTGTGACAGAGGGGTAGATTTTGAGGCCTCCCACCTGGTGGAAATGGGGAAGTAGTGCGCCATAAATGGCTTACCATCCTGCTCTTGCCATCACTACGGCCCCAGGCTTACCGTTGGGCGGCCAGAGCGCCTGCCTTCGTTAGGAGACCCTCAAATTGAACCGGGAGCCTGCCAGGACTGTTGTGTTCATACTCTGTTTGTTTGTTACACGAACTCTCACTGGACGGGCATGAGGACCCTGCGGGAGCTATTCACAGTTGCTATAAACATGCTCCTTCATGCTGGTTTTGGGACACCTTTTTGGAGAGTTGCTATAATGGACACAGTTAGTCACATTACTCCTGTTTCAGTTAGTCTGTTTATTTACGTACACAGCTGGGACTATCAGGCAACCAGCTGGCACAGCCCGCTGTCTGTCCACCCGAAGTCTGCCCCAGTCAGTTGTGTGCCACAAAAAATCTTAAAACTCGTTTGTCAAGTTCAAACCAGACAAAAACTAACTGGTGATGGGAGCTGCTTTTATGTCTTCAAAACTATAGGGAAGGCTTGTTGCAATCTAAGCTGCCGCATTCTTTTTCTGATCTTTTCTTTTACCATTGACTTCAGATTAACATTAGAAACAGAAGGAGTGTATATGCACAAGCAAGGGGATTGTGGAGCATACACCATGAATGACATGCAATACAATAAACAAGTCAGATGTGAGGGGGGTGTAGTGATGGGTAAGTGGGCAGATTTGACCTATAGGATGTAACCACAAGAACGATGAGCTATCCAGTGAACATTTGCATTGTTACGTTTCTGAATTAGTCACGTCAGAAATGCTACCACAGGGGAATATTTACGGGAAACTGGGGCTGATTTGGGAAATTGCAGTTTTGAATTTACCAAACCTACAGGGGCTGTTGGATTTTGGAAGGAAGCAAAATTATTCCTGATGGACACAGTTTGAACCAAAATTATTAGAAGAACTTGGAATGAGTATTAGCTCCTAGTAGTTAGTTACCGACACTGAGTTAAATCCCACAGTAAATTACAAGCCCAACATGCATATTGAGCGTTAACTTTCCTGCTAAGAAGGTGATTGTTATGTATGTAAACATTACCAATGTGTAAGACTTGCCACCAGGGGGCACACCTGTGGGAGACCCAAGGGTCACCTGCACACCCTGGGCAAGCATGTATAAAAGGCAATCTACCATGCTGCTTACTCACTCTGGAGTTACATTAAAGAGACCAATATCACAACAGTTTGAGCTTACAATATATAGTCTTGTGGAGTTATTCTGAAAATAACAATTAGCGACGAGTAACAGATCACGAACTTTCACATGGTTAGAAACATAGAAACATAGAAAATAGGTGCAGGAGTAGGCCATTCGGCCCTTCTAGCCTGCACCGCCATTCAATGAGTTCATGGCTGAACATGCAACCTCAGTACCCCCTTCCCACTTTCTCGCCATACCCCTTGATCCCCCTAGTAGTAAGGACTTCATCTAACTCCCTTTTGAATATATTTAGTGAATTGGCCTCAACAACTTTCTGTGGTAGAGAATTCCACAGGTTCACCACTCTCTGGGTGAAGCAGTTTCTCCTCATCTCAGTCCTAAATAGCTTACCCCTTATCCTTAGACTATGACCCCTGGTTCTGGACTTCCCCAACATTGGGAACATTCTTCCTGCATCTAACCTGTCTAAACCCGTCAGAATTTTAAATGTTTCTATGAGGTCCCCTCTCATTCTTCTGAACTCCAGTGAATACAAGCCCAGTTGATCCAACCTTTCTTGATAGGTCAGTCCCACCATCCCGGGAATCAGTCTGGTGAACCTTCGCTGCACTACCTCAATAGCAAGAATGTCCTTCCTCAAGTTAGGAGACCAAAACTGTACACAATGCTCCAGGTGTGGCCTCACCAAGGCCCTGTATAACTGTAGCAACACCTCCCTGCCCCTGTACTCAAATCCCCTCGCTATGAAGGCCAACATGCCATTTGCTTTCTTAACCGCCTGCTGTACCTGCATGCCAACCTTCAATGACTGATGTACCATGACACCCAGGTCTCGTTGCACTTCCCCTTTTCCTAATCTGTCACCATTCAGATAATAGTCTGTCTCTCTGTTTTTACCACCAAAGTGGATAACCTCACATTTATCCACATTATACTTCATCTGCCATGCATTTGCCCACTCACCTAACCTATCCAAGTCACTCTGCAGCCTCATAGCATCCTCCTCGCAGCTCACACTGCCACCCAACTTAATGTCATCCGCAAATTTGGAGATACTACATTTACTCCCCTCGTTTAAATCATTAATGTACAGTGTAAACAGCTGGGGCCCCAGCACAGAACCTTGCGGTACCCCACTAGTCACTGCCTGCCATTCTGAAAAGTACCCATTTATTCCTACTCTTTGCTTCCTGTCTGCCAATCAGTTCTCAATCCACGTCAGCACACTACCCCCAATCCCATGTGCTTTAACTTTGCACATTAATCTCTTGTGTGGGACCTTGTCGAAAGCCTTCTGAAAGTCCAAATATACCACATCAACTGGTTCTCCCTTGTCCACTCTACTGGAAACATCCTCAAAAAATTCCAGAAGATTTGTCAAGCATGATTTCCCTTTCACAAATCCATGCTGACTTGGACCTATCATGTCACCTCTTTCCAAATGCGCTGCTATGACATCCTTAATAATTGATTCCATCATTTTACCCACTACCGATGTCAGGCTGACCGGTCTATAATTCCCTGTTTTCTCTCTCCCTCCTTTTTTAAAAAGTGGGGTTACATTGGCTACCCTCCACTCAATAGGAACTGATCCAGAGTCAATGGAATGTTGGAAAATGACTATCAATGCATCCGCTATTTCCAAGGACACCTCCTTAAGTACACTGGGATGCAGTCCATCAGGCCCTGGGATTTATCGGCCTTCAATCCCATCAATTTCCCCAACACAATTTCCCAACTAATAAAGATTTCCCTCAGTTCCTCCTTTTTACTAGACCCTCTGACCGCTTTTATATCCGAAGGTTGTTTGTCTCCTCCTTAGTGAATACCGAACCAAAGTACTTGTTCAATTGGTCTGCCATTTCTTTGTTCCCCGTTATGACTTCCCCTGATTCTGACTGCAGGGGACCTACGTTTGTCTTCACTAACCTTTTTCTCTTTCCATATCTATAGAAGCGTTTGCAGTTCGTTTTAATGTTCCCTGCAAGCTTCTTCTCGTACTCCATTTTCCCTGCCCCAATCGAACCCTTTGTCCTCCTCTGCTGAGTTCTAAATTTCTCCCAGTCCCTGGGTTCGCTGCTATTTCTGGCCAATTTGTATGCCACTTCCCTGATTTCCCTTGATAGCCACGGTTGAGCCACCTTCCCTTTTTTATTTTTACGCCAGACAGGAATATACAATTGTTGTAGTTCATCCATGCGGTCTCTAAATGTCTGCCATTGCCCATCCACAGTCAACCCCTTAAGTATCATTCACCAATCTATCCTAACCAATTCATGCCTCATACCTTCAAAGTTAGCCTTCTTTAAGTTCTGGACCATGGTCTCTGAATTAACTGTTTCATTCTCCATCCTAATGCAGAATTCCACCATATTATGGTCACTCTTCCCCAAGGGGCCTCGCACAATGAGATTGCTAATTAATCCTCTCTCATTACACAACACCCAGTCTAAGATGGCCTCCCCCCTAGTTGGTTCCTCGACATATTGGTCTCGAAAACCATCCCTTATGCACTCTAGGAAATTCTCCTCCACCGTATTGCTTCCAGTTTGGTTAGCCCAATCTATGTGCATATTAAAGTCACCCATTATAACTGCTGCACCTTTATTGCATGCACCCCTAATTTCCTGTTTGATGCCCTCCCCAACATCACTATTACTGTTTGGAGGTCTGTACACAACTTCCACTAACGTTTTTTGCCCTTTGGTGTTCTGCAGCTCTACCCATATAGATTCCACATCATCCAAGCTAATGTCTTTCCTAACTATTGCATTAATCTCCTCTTTAACCAGCAATGCTACCCCACCTCCTTTTCCTTTTGTTCTATCCTTCCTGAATGTTGAATACCCCTGGATGTTGAGTTCCCAGCCCTGATCATCCTGGAGCCACGTCTCCGTAATCCCAATCACATCATATTTGTTAACATCTATTTGCACAGTTAATTCATCCAACTTATTACGGATACTCCTTGCATTAAGACACAAAGCCTTCAGGCTTGTTTTTTTAACACCCTTTATCCTTTTAGAATTTTGCTGTACAGTGGCCCTTTTTGTTCTTTTTCTTGGTTTTCTCTGCCCTCCTCTTTTCCTCATCTCCTTTCTGTTTATGACTGCCGTTGGTATTCTTGAGAGATTTGTTGAGGATGATGATTGGGAAACCTTCGTTGAGCGTCTTGACCAGTACTTCGTGGCCAAGGAGCTGGAAAAGGAAGAAACCGCGGTCAAGTGCAGGGCGATTCTCCTCACTGTTTTTGGGTCCACGATATATGGCCTCATCAAAAATCTGCTAGCACCGACGAAACCAATGGAGAAGACATATGAAGATTTGTGCACGCTGGTTTGGGAACACCTCAAGCCGAAGAAAAGCATCTTGATGGCCAGCTATTGCTTTTATACGCACCATCGCTCTGACAGCCAAGACATGGCAAGCTATGTCGCTGACCTAAGACGCCTTGCGGGACCGTGCGTATTTGCTGGATTTTTGGGGAAAGTGTTGCGGGACTTTTTCATGCTTGGAATCGGCCATGAGGTCATTCTTCGCAAATTGCTGTCTGCCGAATCCCTAGATCTGAGCAAGGCCAACACGATAGTTCAGGCTTTCATGTCCACGAACGATAATACTAAACAGATATCACTGCAGCAACGAAGCTCACCGGCAAGTACTGTGCATAAAATAATGCCTTCAGCAGTCAGAATTGTACATGGCAGAGCCTACATGCCCACAGAGGCCAGACCTAGGATGACCCAGAATCCGCCATGTAGCGTGAATGCAAATCCATTAACACCATATTGGCACTGCGGCAGTAATCATCGAGCCCATCAATGTCGATTCAAGCACTGTGTGTGCAAGGACTGTGGAACAATGGGGCACCTCCAGCGAATGTGCAGACGTGATGTGACTCACCATGTGGCAGAGTCGGCAGAAGATGACCGATCCGGCAAGGATTACACTGAACGAGTAAGAGAGGCAACTCAACCCGAGGCTGAAGAGGAAGTGTATGGGGTTCACACCTTCACCACCAAAAGCCCTCCGATAATGTTAAAAGTCAAATTAAACGGCATTCCAGTTTCCATGGAATTGAACATGGGGGCGAGTCAGTCAATTATAAGCCAGAAGGCTTTTGAGAAACTGTGGGGCAACAAGACACAAAGGTCAAAGCTCAGCCCGATTCACACCAAGCTGCGCATTTACACCAAAGAGCTCATACCAGTCATTGGCTTTGCGGCACTGAAGGTATTGTACGATGGAGCTGTGCATGATTTACCAACATGGATTGTATCAGGCGATGGCCCAACGCTGTTTGGCAGAAGCTGGCGAGGAAAGATCCAATGGAACTGGGACAACATCAAAGCACTGTCTTCGGTGGATGACACCTTGTGCGCCCAAGTGCTAAACAAATTCCCATTGTTATCCGAGCCAGGCATCGGCAACTTCACAGGCGCCAAAGTGCAGATCCATCTCATCCCTGATGCATGACCCCTTCATCACAAGGCCCGAGCGGTACCATACATGATGTGAGAGAAAGTTGAAATCGAGTTGGACAGACTTCAACGAGAGGGGATCATATCGACAGTCTAGTTCAATGAATGGGCCAGTCCAATTGTTCCGGTGTTGAAAAGCGATGGGATGGTCAGAATCTGCGGTGACTACAAGGTAACGATCAACTGAGTCTCGTTACAGGACCAGTACCCATTACCCAAAGCGGATGACCTGTTTGCAATGCTAGCAGGGGGGATGTCATTCACCAAGCTGGATCTAACCTCTGCTTACATGACACAGGAGCTGGCTGAACCTTCAAAAAAATTGACATGCATCAACACGCACAACGGACTGTTCACATACCACAGATGCCCCTTTGGGATTCGCTCAGCTGTGGCCATCTTCCAGAGGAACATGGAGAGTCCACTGAAATCGGTTCCGCGCACCATGGTGTTTCAAGACGACTTCTTGATTACTGGCCGCAACACCACCGAGCACTTGCACAACCTGTAAGAGGTTCTAAAGCGACTGGACAGAGTGGGACTCAGGCTGAAATGCTCCGTGTGTTTTCCTGGCACCAGAGGTCAAATTTCTGGGGAGAAAGAGTGCGGCGGACGGCATCAGACCCACGGACTCCAAGACGGAGGCCATCAAGAATGTGATGGAGCTGCATTTGTTCCTGGGACTCCTCAACTATTTGGTAACTTTCTATCGGGTTGAACACTTTGCTGGAGCCTTGCTACGCAAGGGTGACGACTGGGTTTGGGGTAAATCTCAAGAGACAGCCTTTAACAAGGCCAGAAACCTGCTATGTTCTAACAAGTTACTTGTATTGTATGACCCGTGTAAATGTTTATTACTAGCTTGTGATGCATCTTCGTACGGGCTCGGTTGTGTGTTACAGCAAGCCAATGTGTTAGGCAAACTGCAACCGGTTGCATATGCATCCAGAAGCTAAGGCTGAAAGAGCCTACAGTATGGTTGAGAAAGAAGCACTAGCATGCGTATACGGGGTTAAGAAAATGCACCAATACCTATTTGGACTCCGGTTATAGCTCAAAACCGACCACAAGCCGCTCATTTGGCTGTTCTCAGAAAGCAAAGGTATTAACACCAATGCTTCATCCCACATCCAAAGATGGGTAACAACGTTATCTACGTATGATTATGTAATCCGCCACAGACCAGATCTGTGCTGATGCCCTCAGTCACACTGTCCACCACCAGGGTGGAAATGGCGAAACCCGCAGACTTGCTTCTTGTAATGGATGCTTTTGAGAGCGAGGGGTCACCCATCACGGCTCGGCAGATCAGGACCTGGACTAGTCAGGACCCTGTGCTATCACTAGTGAAAAACTGCGTCCTCAATGGGAGCTGGTCGGCGGTTCCCAGGGAAATGACCCCGTGTTTGTTCTTAATCACGGTCATGGTCCCAAATGGGTTGCTGGCACTGTATTAGCCAAGGAGTGGAATAGAGTGTCTGTTGTCAAAATTTTGAATGGAAAAACATGCAGAAAGCATTTGGATCAGACCAAACTGCGGTTCATTGACAACGAAGAACAGTTTGAAGAGAACATTACCATCAATGATCCACCCACACACACCCAACCAGCAATCGACCTCGTGGTCAACCACGAGGATGAACCCACCATGCCCGACAGTCCGATCAGACCAGCCACACCGCAGTGCAGCAATGATCGAACCAACGCAACCATGCCAGGACTTCAACTTTGATGATCAACCCGGGAACGCAGAGCTCCGGATCGCCTCAACTTGTAAATAACTTGTATCTAAGACTTTGGGGGGGGAATGATGTTATGTATGTAAACATTACCAATGTGTAAGACTTGCCACCAGGGGGCGCACCTGTGGGAGACCCAAGGGTCACCTGCACACCCTGTGCCAGCAGGTATAAAAGGCAGTCTACCATTCTGCTTACTTACTCTGGATTTACATTAAAGAGACCAAGGTCACAACCGTTTGAGCTTACAATATACAGTCTTGTGGAGTTATTCTGAACATAACAGTGATCCATTTATATTAATCTATAATATTGCAGTCAACCTCTAATCTGCTTCTGAGAGAAGAGAGTTTTAGTCTGAAATAGAACTGAAGTAAATAACAGCTCCTGTTTACACTTTGAAAGTTGTTACAAATGCAGGAGAAATGTGAATTGACAGCTGAGGTGCAAATAGGGCATTAGTAAGAGTTCTTAACATTGTGGTAGAATTTTTGAATGAAACCAACAGACACACATTTCCACAGCATGTCAGCAGAGTTGCAAACACTACATCCCTGAAGGAAAGAATATTACTCATCAAACGCTCCCCAAACAACCCCTTGAGATTTCAGCAGCTTTTTCTCATTCTAAATCTGGTATGGATATGTTTCATTTAGTTATGATACATCATTTATGTTAAAACTAAAGAAAAAACTGCGATAATACAGTAAATTTCCCCTTAAATGAGTTGCTGACAAATTCATATGAGTAGTGAATGGAAATCTTTTTTAAAATGACACTGATATATGTCAGTTTAATCTAAATGATTCTTATATATAAATAACTGATATGTCGTCTATGCATTGTGAAACTACTCATATGATATTCCTCAAAAAATGCTTTCTTTCTGCCACGTCGTTCAGTGTTGGAGCGGATTTTTGGACATATACCGGACTAGTATACGGGACCAAACATTTGTTTTATTTTCCCCTTTAATGAATTTTGTAAGGGACAATGCATTATATAAAAAAACCAGTAAGACTTTAAGGTATGCTGGCCTTGAGTTAATGGAGATAGGAAAGTGAGATAATGAACACTGGAGAGTTAAGTGCTGAGTATGTTTGTTTATACCGGTGTCAAAAGCCTGCACTTGTTTATACTGCCCTGTCACAATGCAGGATGGGTTATATCAAAAGCTTAGCCTTCGATAGTCAAAGCTTTGTAGTGCTAAAGCATGTGTTGTAAAGTGATGTAATTTGTAAGATAAAAGAACTTCACTGCAGATACCAATTTGAGAAGATGGTTCAAAGACAGGGGTCTTTAACACTTCTCCCAAAGCTTTGTCTCTGATTTAATAAACCTCTCTTTATATATATTATACAGTCTCGGAAATATTTTTCCACAACATTCAGTTAGTAATGTGAACCTTAACGTGCTCATATGGTATGCAGAAGAATCCTAGGCCTGATACGAAAGTATGAACTGCAACACATAAAGCAATACGTGACCAACAGCGTTAATGCTCTAATAAACGCTTGAGGTCCTGAAAAGCTTCTTAGCTGCTTGTACTTTGTTTTGGGGGGCTTATAAAATCAAGAACCCTTAAATATGTTACTTCCTGGTAAAGCACTATCAATCTGGTTTTATTCTAGATTAAAAATAAAATACATTATGTGAAACTAAACAGCTTCTCTCTGTCTCTTCTAAATTCTTTCCGCTCTCTGGATAGTCTTTATTGTACATGAGGTCAGTGATATATGCGTTTAAACCTATAACATTGTCTTTGTCTTAATATTGGATATAAATATTGAAGAAGTTGGCCTGTTACTAATATTTGCTCTTGATTCACAACAAGATTGTTAAGCTTTTTTCATTCTTTTTAGCACTGATGTAGGAAATTAGTGCAAGTCAACGATATTGGGCTGGAAATTGGGTACCGTCCATTTTGAGGTGTTATTCCTGGCGAGGCGGTAAGTATAGCGGCCTCCAAAATTTTGCACTTCCAACCGAGAAATTTGATTGAATTGCATCAAGAGGGAAAGAGGGAAAGAGGGCGCTGTCAGGAATTCCACAACTCCCCTCAGGCGCTTCAGCGGAAAATCTCTACGCTAAAATGGAAGACGAAATGCGCATGTACGGAAGGCCGCTATAGATCCCAGGCCCAGCCAATTCTTAAAAGGCGTGGCACGATACGTATGTTCATGCGCAGTTCCAACTGTGTGCTCTGAGCAGAGCAGGAAAATGGAGGAGCAGGAGGGTCGCCAGCGTGCACACGGCTTCTCAGCCACGGCCGTTGATGCCTTGATAGAGGCAATTGAAAGGAGGTGTCATGTGCTGCAGCTTCCAGGAGGAAGGAGGCCCGTCCCACGCGTTTTCCGCAGACCTTGTAGGGAGGTGGCCCAGGGCGTTTCTGCAAGAGACACTGTGCCGCAAACTGCGACCCAATGTCGCAAGAACTTCAACGACCTCACTAGAGTCGTCAGGGTGAGTACCCTTTCTTTTAATGCATCAATGCCATAATATCAACCTCACTGTCTCACACAATGTCAATTCTTTGCAGTAACTGCCCCTTCTCTATGTGTTCCAGGCCACGGTCTTGGTTGGTGAAGCCACCTGAAAAGTTGAGGCTCAGTTCACCACCATGCCTTGCGCATCCAAGTGTCGCGCACCTTCTTGATCCTTACTCAGTCTCACCCCTCCTCACACTACCCTTTCACTCTTGATATGCGTTTGCAAAACATCAACCTGATCCTTAATCCTAGGTGGCTCCCACCTCATCCCACCATTCCACATGCACTATGCGCAGCCACGCAGAATCTAATGGACATCTGCACACATCCAGACAATAGGAGCTACTCTACTATGGAAGGCACATGTGCCACACGGTGAGCTGCACACTCACTCACACCTTCTTGTGTTTCTTATTGCAGCCGAAAGTGGTTCACTATCGTAGAGAGCTGCAGAGCGCCGGAGGAGGGGAGCCCGATATACAGGACTTCACTGAGGTGAAGGAGTGAGTGTCTGCCCTCCTGGGCACAGCAGTTGGCGCAGTAGCGGGCGGCAAAGCAGAGCCCCTTGTGGATAGTGACGGTATGTGAATGGCATTAGCGACTTATGTGAGGTCCGTGACCCTCGATAGCAAATGGCCTACCCCCTTTACATATAAATGTCCAATGCCACCTTCCTCTTACCTACCTGCCCCCTCCCCTGCTGCTAACCACACTTCTGTTGCTTTGTGCTGACAGATGATGAGCCAGCAGCGCGGCAGCCTGCCCGTGATCCGTCAACATCGGCCAATGGGGGAGATGATGAGGGAGGGACGACACTTTGAGCGGACACTCCATTAGTCCCACCGAGTGGGGACACCACATCGGTTGAAGACCTTGAATTCCTGGGGTTTGAAGAGCCTGAGGCTCCTGGCCCCACAGTGCAAGGGGAGGCCAGCTCCCTGGAGGGTGAGTCAGTCCAGGAGTCCTGTTGAGAGATAGTCAGACGTGGACCTGGAAATGGAGGCTATGTGCAGGGAGTCCATGCAAATGCACAGCGAGCTTATGGATGCATTGGAGAAGATCCCGTAGAGCATCGACGCACTTGCTATGTGTGTGGCGGAGGCCGCCTCAAGCACTGCCTGTACCTCTCAGCCATCCACTGAGCGCATCCTTGCCCGTTTACAGAGGGAGATGGACTCAAATGAGCGACAGTGGAGTCCTAGAGTGGATGGCGCATGCCATGGTTGACGTGGCAGCAGCTATCTCAGCACAGGCCCAAGCCACGCATCGACTTTGTGATGTGATGCTGTCAGTGATTGCTGGCATGATCTCCCAGACTGCTGCATTTCAGGGTCAGTGAGTTCTGAGTCAGTCGCAGAGTGATGCCATGCAAACACTGACTGCTGCCATCCTCTCTGTGTTCCTCACAGTCCAACGGGGAAGTGATGGTGCCGAAGCAGGCCAGCAATGTGTGCTCACACATATTGCTCCGGATGCTGAGGCTTTGCCCCGGGTGAGTGACAGTGGACCGCTGGAAATAGAAGGTGCTGTCCTTGCTCAAGATGACAGCATTCCGGCTCCCTCCACTGCCACTTTGCCTTTGCACCTGCTACGGTCCACATCCGAGCCATCTGAGACTGCTGCCGCCAATGCTGAGGCAGTGCAGTCCGCAGCCGGCCTTCCAGGCTCAGAGCTGGTCCAGGGTGTCCTGCTAGGCTGTCCGTACTGTCTCTCCCCACACACAGTAGCCCTCAAACAGCCTTGCTGCAGGCACTGAGGCAACATTAAGGAGGAGCAGTAGGCATGGGAGGGGGTCAACATAAGGGGTGGCAAATGCCAGAGGAAGTCTGACTAAAGACTTTGGCCACCATGGACAGATGTCCTCATCGTGTAAATAATGGTTGTAAATATGTCGTTGCATTGTTTGACGCATCCTATTGTTGTAAGTGTGTGTGCCTATTACATAACATAAGAAATAGGAGCAGGAGTAGGCCACACAGCCCCTAGAGCCTGCTCCGCCATTTAATACGATCATGGCTAATCTGATCATGGACTCAGGCCCACTTCCCTGCCCGCTCCCCATAACCCCTTATTCCCTTATCGTTTAAGAAACTGTCTATTTCTGTCTTAAATTTATTCAATGTCCCATCTTCCACAGCTCTCTGAGGCAGCGAATTCCACAGATTTACAACCCTCTGAGAGAAGAAATTTCTCCTCATCTCAGTTTTAAATGGGCAGTCCCTTATTCTAAGATTATGCCCACTAGTTCTAGTCTCCCCTATCAGTGGAAACATCCTCTCTGCATCCATCTTGTCAAGCCCCCTCATAATCTTATATGTTTCAATAAGATCACCTCTCATTCTTCTGAATTCCAATGAGTAGAGGCCCAACCTACTCAACCTTTCCTCATAAGTCAACCCCCTCATCTCCAGAATCAACCTAGTGAACCTTCTCTGAACTGCCTCCAAAGCAAGTATATCCTTTTGTAAATATGGAAACCAAAACTGCACGCAGTATTCCAGGTGTGGCCTCAGCAATACCCTGTATAACTGTAGCAAGACTTCCCTGCTTTTATACTCCATCCCCTTTGCAATAAAGGCCAAGATTCCATTGGCCTTCCTGATCACTTGCTGTACCTGCATACCATCCTTTTGTGTTTCATGCACAACTAACCCCAGGTCCTGCAGCACTTTGCAATCTTTCTCTATTTAAATAATAACTTGCTCTTTGATTTTTTTCTGCCAAAGTGCATGACCTCACACTTTCCAACATTATACTCCATCTGCCAAATTTTTGTCCACTCACTTAGCCTGTCTATGTCCTTTTGCAGATTTTTTGTGTCCTCCTCACACATTACTTTTCCTCCCATCTTTGTATCGTCAGCAATCTCGGCTACATTACACTCAGTCCCTTCTCCCAAGTTGTTAATATTGATTGTAAATAGATGCTGCTGTGGGATGACTAACGGAAGGGGCTTTTGTCGATACCTTGTTTAAGTTGATTGTGTGTGATGGTGTTTCCACAGGACTTTGTGAAATGTTTTCTTACTTGCTGGTGAGGGGTTTTGTTGTGTTGTTTGAGGCTACTATTTTGGTGTCATTAATAAAATGTTATTTTGACCATTTTATATTGGCGTCTTGTGCATGATTGTGGATT
Source organism: Pristiophorus japonicus (assembly GCF_044704955.1). Lineage (NCBI taxonomy): Eukaryota > Metazoa > Chordata > Chondrichthyes > Pristiophoridae > Pristiophorus > Pristiophorus japonicus. Next base: position 70,215,687 of record NC_091987.1, on the reverse strand, counting down.
TTCAAGGAGATGTGCCATTGGTGTAGCACATAGAGTGGTCAGTATTAGCTGCATCCCTTAGCTTCCTCCATTCAAGAGAACCGATGCATTATGAGCCGCTGACGTGTGGCTCTTGCACCGGCAGCATTGCCACACTGCCTCCACCGTGGCTGCTGCTCCTCCTCCTGATGTGGCTGGCCATTCGGGGCCTCGCCAGGTTCCTGTTCATCATCTTCCTCCTCCTGAAGTGGGGCTGCAGTCCCCACTGGCAATGCCTGGCCCCTCATTATACCCAACTTGTGCAGCATGCAGCACACCACAATGAATTGCAAGACCTGTTGAGGGGAGTATTGAAGGTTGCCTCCAGAGCGGTCCAGGCAATGCTGCTTGAGCACCCCTATTGGTCTGCTCTATGATGTTGCAAGTGGCCGCACTGCTGTCATTGTAGCGATGCTCCGCTTGTGTGGTAGGGTTGTGGAGGGGGCTCATTAGCCAGTTGGCTAGGCTGTATCCTTTGCCCCCGAGCAGCCAACTGTGCCGCTCGCATGGTGGCTGAAATAATCGTGGCACAGTGCTCTCACACAGGATGAACGAATCATGAACTCTCCCTGGATAGCGGGCATTCGCTGCGATAATGCGCTGCGTGTGGTCGCACACCAGCTTCACATTCAGGGAGAGTGATCCCTTTCGGTTTCTGAATGCCTCAGCGTTCTCGAATGGTGCTCGCAAGGCCATGTGTGTGCAGTCAATGGCTCCTTGAACCCTCTTGGAGCCTGCAATCCTGCCAAACCCACCTTCCCGCTCACTTTGGCTCTCCCTTCACATTGGGAACATTATGAAGTCCATGCTGAGGGTGCAGAGAGCCTTTGTGACATGGCAAATGCAGCGATGTGCAGCGTATTGAGAGATGTTGGAAAGGGAAACCAGAGGCAGAACACTGCCTCCACGGAGTCGGCTTCACCATCAAAAACGAGCTGGTCGACCGCCTCATTAGCCTGTGGGACTAATGAATGCCTCATGATGCTTCGACTCACGCTATCCCGGAACCAGTGTGCCACAGTCATCAGTGCTTGCATCCCAACACTCGATGCAACAGATGAGGCCAAAGAGGGTTTTTACTCCAACCTCGTCCCCGCGTCCCCGCGGGCGACAAACTGATCCTCCTCGGCGACTTCAGCGCCAGGGGTGGCAGGGACACAGATCTCTGGGGAGGCGTGATTGGCAGAGAGGAGGTAGGGAAAGCCAACTCCAGCGGTACCCTACTCCTGACAAAATGTCTAGAGCATGAACTTGTCATCACCAACACCTTGTTCCACCAGAGGGACAAATACAAGGCATCGTGGCAATACCCTCGCTCCAAGCACTGACACCTGCTCGACTATGCATCGTCCGAGCCAGAGATCGCAAGGATGTGCGCATCACCCGTGCCATGACAGGAGCTGACGACTGTTGGACAGACCACCACCTAATCTGACCCATCATCAACATCAACATAGCCCCAAAGCGAAGGGGGCAGCAGAAGACGTGTCGCAAAAAAGTCAATGCCGGGTGACTTAAAGACCCAGCTAAGAGAGCCCTAGACAGTCAGCGCCTCACAGCTAACCTGGCGTGCCTTGATGACCCCGAGACGCAGAATGCCCACAGCGCTTGGTCTGCCCTCCAGGCCTCCATAACCAGTGTCTGCAAGGAGACGCTCGGTCACTCAACGAGGAAACACCAGGACTGGTTTGATGAGAATGATCAGGAGATTCAAGAACTAATAGACTGCAAGCGCAGGGCATTTCTGAGCCTTAAACAGCAACCCAACTCGGGAGCAGCAAAGCAGCATTACAGACGGCTAAAGGCTAAGGTCCAACAAAAAACCCTGGACCTAAAGAACAGATGGTGGATGGAGAAAGCACAGGAGATACAGCAGCTGGCCGACAGCCATGATGTGCACGGATTCTTCACCGCAGTCAAGGCCACATACGGACCAACCTCCCAAGGCCCCACCTGGTCAAGAACAGGGAAACACTCATCAAGGACACCGAGGCAGTCAGGGCCTGCTGGAAGGAGCACTTCGAAGATCTCCTCAACCGAGACTCTGCCTTTGACTCGAGTGTTCTCGACTCCATTCTGCAGCATGCTACCCACCACTGAGACCCCAACACTGCATGAGGTAGAAAAGGCCATAAGACAGCTAAAAAACAACAAGGTGACAGGAGTGGATGGAATCCCTGCTGAGGCACTGAAGTATGGCGGAGAGGCACTACTGGCGCGAATACACAACCTCATCTTTCTCATCTGGAGGGAGGAGAGGATGCCAGGGGATTTCAGAGATGCAGTGATCGTGACCATCTTTAAAAAAAGGGCTAAGTCTGACTGCAGCAACTACAGAGGAATCTCCCTGCTATCAGCCACTGGGAAAGTCGTCGCTAGAGTCCTCCTCAACCGTCTCCTCCCCGTGGCCGAGGAGCTCCTCCCGGAGTCACAGTGCGGATTTCGTCCCCTGTGGGGCACAACGGACATGATTTTTGCAGTGTGACAGCTGCAGGAAAAATGCAGAGAACAGCCCCAGCCCTTATACATGGCCTTCTTCGACCTTACAAAGGCCTTTGACACTGTCAACCACGAGGGTCTATGGAGCGTCCTCCTCTGTTTCGGATGCCCCCAAAAGTACGTCACCATCCTCCGCCTGCTCCACGACAACATGCAAGCCGTGATCATTACTAACGGATCCATCACAGACCCAATTCATGTCCGGACCGGAGTCAAGCAGGGCTACGTCATCGCCCCAACCCTCTTCTCAATCTTCCTCGCTGCCATGCTCCACCTCACAGTTGATAAGCTCCGCGCTGGAGTGGAGCTAAACTACAGAACCAGTGAGAAGCTTTTCAATCTTTGCCGTCTCCAGGCCAGGTCCAAGAGCACTCCAACCTGTGTCGTTGAGCTACAGTATGCGGACGATGCCAGCATCTGTGCACATACAGAGGCTGAACTCCAGGACATAGTTGATGTATTTACCGAGGCATATGAAAGCATGGGCCTTACGCTAAACATTAGTAAGACAAAGGTCCTCCACCAGCCTGTCCTCGCCGCACAGCACTGCCCCCCAAACATCAAGATCCACAGCATGGCCTTGGACAACGTGGACCACTTCCCCTATCTCGGGAGCCTCCTATCAACAAGAGCAGGCATTGACGACGAGATCCAACACTGCCTTCAGTGCACCAGTGAAAAGAGGAAAAGAGTGTTTGAAGATCAGGCCCTCAAAACTATCACCAAGCTCATGGTCTACAGGGCCATAGTAATACCCACCTCCTGTATGGCTCAGAGAAGTGGACCATGTACAGTAGACACCTCAAGTCGCTGGAGAAATACCACCAGCGATATCTCCGCAAGATCCTGAAAATCTCCTGGGAGGACAGACGCACCAACATTAGCGTCCTCATCCAGGCCAACATCCCCAGCATTAAAGCACTGACCACACTTGATCAGCTCCGCTGGGCAGGTTACATAGTTCGCATGCCAGACACGAGACTCCCAAAGCAAGCGCTCTGCTCGGAACTCGTCCACGGCAAACGAGCCAAAGGCGGGCAGAGGAAACATTACAAGGACACCCTCAAAGCCTCCCTGATAAAGTGCGACATCCCCACTGACACCTGGGAGTCCTTGGCCATAGACTGCCCTAAGTGGAGGAAGTGCATCCGGGAGGGCGCTGAGCTCCTCGAGTATCGTCGCCGAGAGCATGCAGAAATCAAGCGCAGGCAGCGGAAGGACCGTGCAGCAAACCAGTCCCACCCACCCTTTCCCTCAACGACTATCTGTCCCACCTGTGACAGAAACTGTGGTTCTCGTATTGGATTGTACACTCACCTAAGAACTCATGCTAAGAGTGGAAGCAAGTCTTCCTCGATCCCGAGGGACTGCCTATGATGATGATGATGATTGAGAGATGTTGCCTATGTCTCCTGATGCAGCCTGAAAGGAGCCGGAGGCAGAGAAGACCAGCACCACAGTGACCTTCACTGCGATGGGCAGTGCAGTCCTGGTGCCGATGCGAAGCTGCAGGTCTGCCTGTAGGAGATGGCATATCTGTCAGCACTTCCTTTCGGAAGCTCATCTCATGGTCAAAATGGGACACTGTTGCAAACCGTCTGGTTCAGCTTCAGACAGTGGCTAGGGAGAGAGATGCAGATGGTGGCTAGGGAATGGAGTTTGTGGCAGGAACCCAAAGACAATGGACAGATAAGAATGGAACCAGGTAAGGAAAGTTGTACCTGGTATAAACTAATGGAATAGTTCATGCAAGAAGCTGGATTACATACTACTCTACCAACAATAGTTGAGGAAAAATGGCTGCCGTTGCATGTGAAGTCTGCTTGATGGACATTTTAACATTACCATTTGCAGTTTTGCATAGAATATTTAGGCTGTAACAGTGCTTGATCCAACTTAGCTCGCTTCTCCCCATTTATTTTTGAGTGCCCTGAGGAAAATCATGCTCTTGATGTGCTGTCAGATGAACGCTACAGAAAGTGTTCCAGAATGTCGTCTAAAATGTAATATGAATCAGTCAGACTAAGAGCCCAGTAGCCTTAAAATTGCTTTAAAAAACTAAGGTCAGAGACAATGTCAGTAATAGTTCTGCAATAAAATCATTCCTAAATGTCAATCGGCTAACCTTTAACTCTGGCACTGTATCACACTGGATCAGTCAAATGTGTGTGTATACTATTCGGTTGTAGGAAGTCACTTATTAAGTTTGGAAATGCAGCTCATTCAAGAAAACACACTGCTAATTTAAGAAAGCCAAGCAGATTATAGAGAATCACTTGTAAACAGGCTGGGCAGGAAATATTTCCATCAGTACCTGCATAGACACATTTTCCATTATGACGTAAATTTTCTTTTGACTATGTGTTGAGAAATAATATACAATTATTATCAGTAACTAAAGGAAACAGATTTAATGAACCCCTCAACGCTGGAGATGAAGGGGTAGAAATTCGTGTAGGCCCATTTTCGGGTTGAGACTAATGCCGGCAACTGTGGAAAATTAGGAATTCTTGCATGACTTTTACTGTGCACAGTTTCCGTTGCAAATTGTTCTTTGCAATGACTTGAGAACTTGTGTGCTGGCCGCAGTGTATGTGACTAGGATAAATGTGTGGGTTTGGGGATTACATTAACGTCACCAAAAACAAATATGACTCATCCTGAGCAGGCTAGTAGTATTGATGCTTTTCAGAAGTTTCGCTTAGCTAGGAAACTGCATTGACATTTCAGCTTCCCCCTCAACACTGGAGATGAAGGGGTAGAAATTCGTGTAGGCCCATTTTCGGGCCGAGACCAATGCCGGCAGCCCACACCTAATCACATGGGCAAGATAAGACTGGTAAATTGGTCGGGAGCCCTCATTATAATTAAATTGGTGGGCTGCCAGCATTAGTCCTGCTGTTGATCGGCACTTAATCATGGCCTTCAATTTACGGCATTCCTTTTGCTATTTAATGGCAGTTTGCACCTCTTAAAGGAGAGGTGCATGTTGGTTGCAGGAAACATGAAGGCAGCTCAGGAGATGGCAGAAGAAGCAGATGCTTCAAGAGCAAAAAAATAAGTCAATGAGCACAGAGGCCAGGCACTAAGGGATTGCACTCGGATGATTTAATTTCAATATGAAATGGAGGGGAAAGTTGTAATACATCTAATGTGCATGATGTGAAGTAAACAGTTTTATTTGCTTGGCTTTATAGTTGGTCTTCATATTCATAGGTATGTAGGAGGAAGATCATTGAAGTTGTCATGTATGTAACCATTATGCAATGGTACTCTTCATGTAACTGTAACCTTCATGCAACTCCTGTACACTGTACTTATACCCTAGAAATGCACACCCTGACCACAGGGGTTGAACTTGTGGGAGACACGCTTCACCTGGGTTTCCAGGTATAAAAGGGGAGGTCCCACCCAGGGTCAGCACTCCTTGGTCCTGGGAATAAAGGTTAAGGTCACGTAGTGACTGTGTTTGCAGTACATGCCCTGTGTGCGCTTGTAGTAAGTTGCAGGGACACTACATTTGGCGACGAGAAACGGGAATCACCGAACCACAGAGGAACGTTACTGTGTGGGTGAGGACTGCGCCTACTTTGTGGAAAGACTCCAGCAGAGCTTTGTCACAAAGGACTGGCTGGGAGCACAGCGGCTGACAAGCGGAGGGCGCATCTACTGACCAGCTGAGGACCACAGACGTACGCGTTGATGAAAGACCTGCTCGCACCCCAAAAGCCAGCGGACAAGTCCTTTGAAGAGCTCAGCCAGCTGATCAGTGAGCATCTCAAGCCGGCGAGTAGCGTACACATGGCCTGGCACCGGTTCCACACACACCGGCGTCGGGAGGGACAATACATCTCGGACTTCGTTGCGGACCCGCGGCGCTTGGCCAGTCTCTGTAAGTTCACAGACGCCTGCAGGGGGGAGATGTTAAGGGACTTTTTCATTGAGGGCATTAATCATGCTGGGATTTTCAGGAAGCTCATCGAGGCCAAGGACTTGACTTTAGAAGGGGCGGCGTTGATAGCTCAGAGCTTCAAGGCAGGGGAAGAGGAGACCAAGCTAATTTAAGCGCGCAGCCCTGGTCCCAACGTGACGATGGACCAGGGGGTTAACATTGTGAACGCGGCTCGGGACCCCATAGGCAGGCAAGGGCATTTCCAAACTGCCCAGGCAATAACAGACACTAGGGTGGGCCTGCAACAGGGACAATGGAAAGGGGATCGGCAATTCACGCCGTATAATGTGGATAAATGTGAGGTTATCCACTTTGGGGGCAAAAATACGAAGGCAGAATATTATCTGAATGGCAGAAGATTAGGAAAAGGGGAGGTGCAGCAAAACCTGGATGTCATGGTTCATCAGTCATTGAAAGTTGGCATGCAGGTACAGCAGGCAGTGAAGAAGGCAAATGGTATGTTGGCCTTCAAAGCAAGGGGATTTGAGTATAGGAGTAGGGAAGTCTTGCTGCAGTTGTATAGGGCCTTGGGGAGGCCCCACCTGGAAAATTGTGTTAAGTTTTGGTCTCCGAATCTGAGGAAGGACGTTCTGGCTACTGAGGGAGAGCAGCGAAGGTTCACCAGACTGATTCCAGGGATGGCTGGAATGACATATGGGAAGAGACTGGATCAACTGGGCCTTTATTCACTGGAGTTTAGAAGGATGGGAGGGGATCTCATAGAAACATATAAGATTCTGACTGGACTAGACAGGCTAGATGCGGGAAGAATGTTCCCGATGTTGGGGAAGTCCAGAACCAGGAGACAGTCTTAGGATAATGGGCAGGCCATTTAGGACTGAGATGAGGAGAAACTTCTTCACTCAGAGAGTTGTTAACCTGTGGAATTCCCTGCCGCAGAGAGTTGTTGATGCCAGTCCATTGGATATATTCAAGAGGGAGTTAGATATGGCTCTTACAGTTAAGGGGATCAAGGGGTATGGAGAGAAAGCAGGAAAGGGGTACTGAAGGAATGATCAGCCATGATCTTATCGAATGGCGGTGCAGGCTCGAAGGACCGAATGGCCTACTCCTGCACCTATTTTCTATGTTTCTATCTCGAGGAACAATGCGTCCCGCGATGGAACCATTAACACCCACCATCAGAGTGCTTAGAAACAACCAAATGGGCAATCAGAGAGGAATGCCTAGTAACAATCCCTTTGTTAACAACAATCTCAGCTCATGCTGGAGATGCGGGGGTAGACATACTGCGAAAAGCTGCAGGTTCCAGCAATATACCTGTAGGATTTGTAACATCAGTGGACACTTGGCCAGGATGTGCAAAAAGGCTGTGGCGAGGCTAATCTGCGAGACAGAGGTACCAGACGAAGGGTCTGCAATGCAGGATGATGCCTGGGGAAAAGCCATGGATGGTGAAGTTCAGCGGGTTCACATGGCTGACGTCCACAGCTCATACACTAAGTCGCCACCCATGATGATGAAAGTTTTATTGAATGGCATCCCGGTGCACATGGAGCTGGATACGGGAGCTAGCCAGTCACTTATGAGCGCCCAACAATTTGAGAGACTATGGCCACACAGAGCTAGCAGGCCCAAACTGGAATGCATTGAGACGCAGCTACGGACGTACACCAAAGGGATCATCCCAGTGCTAGGCAGTGCAAACTTGGTGGTAACACATAATGGGTCACAGAACCGGCTGTCACTCTGGATCGTCCCGGGGAATGGCCCTGCGCTCTTGGGGAGGAACTGGCTAGCCGAGATGAATTGGAAATAGGGGGATGTGCACGCCATTTCATCTGTGGAGCGAAGTTCATGCTCACAGGTCCTACAAAAAGTCGGGTCACTGTTTCAACCCGGTGTCGGAACATTCAAGGGCATTAAAGTAGTGATACGCATCACGTCGGACGCCTGACCAGTGCACTACAAAGCTAGAGCGATGCCGTATGTGATGTGTGAGAAAATAGAAAGTGAATTGGACAGGCTGCTCAGAGAGGGCATAATTTCGGCCGTTGAATTCAGCGACTGGGCAAGTCTTATCGTTCCTGTCCTTAAAGCAGATGGCTCAGTTAGGATTTTTGGCGACTACAAAGCCACCATCAACCGAGTGTCGCTGCAAGACCAATACCCGCTCCCGAGAGCGGAGGACCTTTTTGCCATGCTGGCAGGTGGCAAGCTGTTCACAAAGCTGGACCTCGCTTCAGCCTACATGACCCAGGAACTGGCTGAATAATCCAAGCTTCTGACCACTGATGCACAAGGGATTATTTATCTACAACAGGTGTCCATTTAGCATTCGCTTGGCTGCAGCTATCTTTCAGCGTAACATGGAAAGCTTGCTCAAATCCATTCCTGGAACGATCGTATTCCAAGACGACATCCTTATAACGGGTCGAGACACCGAGGAACACCTCCACAACCTGGAGGAGGTGCTACGCCAACTGGACCGGGTAGGCTTGCGGCTGAAAAAGGCCAAGTGTGTGTTTTGGGCCCCAGAGATCGAGTTTTTGGGCAGGAGGGTTGCCGCAGATGGGATCAGGCCCACTGAATCAAAAATGGAGGCGATCCGCCGGCCGCCCAGGCCCGGCAACACGTCGGAGTTGTGATCATTCCTGGGACTTTTGAACTATTTCAGGAACTTTCTGCCGAACTTAAGCACATTGTTGGAGCTGTTACACATTACACATACTCCTGCATAAAGGTTGTGAATGGCTTTGGGGGGACTGTCAAGAACGAGCTTTCAATAAGGCGAGGAACCTGCTGTATTCTAACAAACTGTTGACTTTGTATGACCCCTGTAAAAAACTGGTTTTAACATGCAATGCATCATCCTGCGGGGTTGGGTGCGTGTTGCAGCAGGGTAATGACGACGGCCGACTCCAACCGGTGGCTTATGCCTCCAGGTCACTCTTCCAGGCAGAGCGTGGATACGACATGGTCGAATAGGAAGCACTCGCTTGTGTTTACGGTGCGAAAAAGATGCACAGTACCTTTTCGGTATGCAGTTTGAGCTAGAGATGGACCACAAGCCGTTAACATCCCTGTTGTCAATGCCAATGCGTCAGCTCGCATACAGCGCTGGGCCCTCATGCTGGCTGCGTATGACTACAGCACCGGTCAGGCACCGAAAATTGCGCTAACGCGCCCAACAGGCTCCCACTGGCCACCACCAAGGGGGCAGCAGAGCAAAGCGCTGAGAGGGTCATGGCCGTTGAGGCTTTTGACACCGCGACTCCCCCATCACAGCCCGCCAGATCAAACTCTGGACCAACAGAGACCCCCTCCTATCCATGATAAAGAAATGTGTCCTGACTGGGGATTGGGCGCCCGCACATAGGGCGTGCACCGCGGAGGTCAGACTGTTTCAGAGATGGATGGATGAGCTCTCCATCCAAGCCGACTGCCTGCTATGGGCCAGCCGGATAGTCATGCCCCAGAAAGGCAGGGAAGCGTTCATCAGGGAACTCCACAGTGAGCAACCTGGCATCGTGTTAATGAAGGCCATTGCCTGGTCACATGTATGGTGGCCGGGGATTGTCTCAGACCTGGAACACTGGGTTCGCAGGTGCACGACATGTGCCCAGCTGGGCAATGCCCCTAGGGAGGCCCCACTCAGCAAGTGGCCCTGGCCCACCAGGCCATGGTCACATATTCACGTAGTCTACGCGGGGTCGTTCATGGGAAAAATGTTCCTTATCGTTGTCGATGCATTACTCGAAATGGATCGAATGCATCATATTAAACTCGTGCACGACATCCATCACAGTGGAAAGTCTGCATACAGTTTTCGCGACCCACGGCTTGCCGGACATTCTGGTCAGCGACAATGGTCTGTGTTTCACCAGCCATGAATTCCAGTAGTTCATGTCGGGCAATGGTATCAAACACATCCGGACAGCACCGTTCAAGCCGGCTTCCAATGGCCAGGCAGAACATGCGGTCCACGTCATAAAACAGGGCATGCTACGCATCCAAGGACCCTCCCTTCAGTACCGCCTATCGCGCCTCCTACTGGCCTACAGGTCCCGCCCGCGCTCGCTCACAAGAGTCCCGCCAGCAAAACTCCTCATGAAACGCACGCTTAAAACGCGGCTGTCCCTCATTCACCCAGACATTGTCGAGGGCAAGCGCCAGTCCCAAACTGAGTTTCATGATTGAAACTCAAGGGGGAGGTGTATAGAAATGGATGACCCGGTATTTGTTCTTAACCATGCTTTGGGACCCAAGTGGCTTGACGGCACCGTAATTGGCAAAGAAGGAAATAGAGTCATGGTGGTCCGACTAAACAATGGGCAGATATGCCGCAAACACTTGGACCAAGTAAAGAAAAGGTTCAGCATAGACACGGAGGAACCTGAAGAAGAGCATGAGATGTCACCCACACCACTGCCAGTGGACGAGCAACAAGGACAATCCACAGCATGCACAGTCCCTGCGGCCAGCCCGGACAGGCCGGAATCACCTTAGGTGACAGGGACACATGCCGAGGCTCAGCCACCAGAGCCACAACTGCGGCATTCCACGAGAGAGCGTCGACCACCTTTGACACAAAAAGACGTAAGTAGGGAAATTATGTCATTTATGCAACCATCATGCAATGGTAATCTTCATGTAACGGGGATGTGCAACGAGACCTGGGCGTCATGGTACATCAGTCATTGAAGGTTGGCATGCAGGTACAGCAGGCGGTTAAGAAAGCAAATGGCATGTTGGCCTTCATAGCGAGGGGATTTGAGTACAGGGGCAGGGAGGTGTTACTACAGTTGTACAGGGCCTTGGTGAGGCCACACCTGGAGTATTGTGTACAGTTTGGGTCTCCTAACTTGAGGAAGGACATTTTTGCTATTGAGGGAGTGCAGCGAAGGTTCACCAGACTGATTCCCGGGATGGCGGGACTGACATATCAAGAAAGACTGGATCAACTGGGCTTGTATTCACTGGAGTTCAGAAGAATGAGAGGGGATCTCATAGAAACGTTTAAAATTCTGATGGGTTTAGACAGGTTAGATGCAGGAAGAATGTTCCCAATGTTGGGGAAGTCCAGAACCAGGGGTCACAGTCTAAGGATAAGGGGTAAGCCATTTAGGACCAAGATGAGGAGAAACTTCTTCACCCAGAGAGTGGTGAACCTGTGGAATTCTCTACCACAGAAAGTTGTTGAGGCCAATTCACTAAATATATTCAAAAAGGAGTTAGATGTAGTCCTTACTACTAGGGGGATCAAGAGGTATGGCGAGAAAGCAGGAATGGAGTACTGAAGTTGCATGTTCAGCCATGAACTCATTGAATGGCTGTGCAGGCTCGAAGGGCCGAATGGCCTACTCCTGCACCTATTTTCTATGTTCCAAGTAACTGTAACCTTCATGCAACTCCTGTACACTGTACTTATACTGTAGAAATGCACACCCTGACCACAGGGGGTGAACTTGTGGGAGACACTCCTCACTTGGGTTTCCAGGTATAAAAGGGGAGGTCCCACCCAGGGTCAGCACTCCTTGGTCCTGGGAATAAAGGTTAAGGTCACGTAGTGACTGTGTCTGCAGTACATGCCTCGTGTGAGTTTGTAATATGGTGCAGGGACACCATAGAAGTAGTTGTGTTGAAAGGCACTTAGAAGGTGGGTAGAAGCAGTGTGTCAAATGGTGGAACTGTTGTGCTGGGGGGAAGGTTTGCTTAGCAGAATCTCTCCTCAATAATGTGTTGCCTTACGGCTCTGGCAGCTAGCAGCGCTGCTCTGCCTTATTCTTTCTCATCATCGTCTTTTTCCTCATTCCCTTCTTCATCTTCTTCCTCTGGGCCTGTATTCACTGGAGTTTAGAAGGATGAGAGGGGATCTCATAGAAACATATAAAATTCTGACGGGACTGGACAGGTTAGATGCAGGAAGAATGTTCCCGATGTTAGGGAAGTCCAGAACCAGGGGTCACAGTCTAAAGATAAGGGGTAGGCCATTTAGGATTGAGATGAGGAGAAACTTCTTCACTCAGAGAGATGTTAACCTGTGGAATTCCCTACTGCAGAGAGTTGTTGATGCCAGTTCACTGGATATATTCAAGAGGGAGTTAGATATGGCCCTAACAGCTAAAGGGATCAAGGGGTATGGAGAGAAAGCAGGAAAGGGGTACTGAGGTGAATGATCAGCCATGATCTTATTGAATGGCGGTGCAGGATCGAAGGGCCAAATGGCCTACTCCTGCACCTATTTTCTATGTTTCTATGTTTCTATATTACTTCCTCGGCTGCCCTTGTTCTTGTGTGGTTCTTATTGTATCTGCACTCCGTGTCCATGTCCGTGCCCACGCCTGTGTTCTTGACAGGAGTTATGAGCCAGGTGTAAAGAGGATAGATACCCCTGTCACCAAGGACCCAACCTGACACCAACTGGACTAGGTTGAAGACAGGGGTAGGATTAAGGAATGGAGCAGGATGAAGGCATGATGACTACTGCCAGAATACCAGGCACAGATCTGCATTATTCACTGCATGTGGTCACACAACAGCTGAACATTCAAAGAGCAATACAGCTGTCTCCTTGCTGGATAGCCATAAAGACAGCAAACTGATTGATGTTGCTGATGTCGCTATCTGCCTGTTGAGGCGCAGCCTTCTTACACACTGCTCCTCTGACTTGTTGAGGTACAAAATCGTATTCTGGAAGATGCTGAAATGCCTCCTTGCTCCTTGCCTCCTTCACCTCCACAGATCTGTGCTGCCATGCCTGCTGCTACTGCCACTGTGGAAGCCGCATTGATAATCCCAGCAACATACCCACCTTTTCTGGGTCTTCTGCAGTCAATGGAATCAAATAACGTAGCTGCAGCCGACAGTCAGCATTCTGAACTACGGCCAAAAAACCCTCAAAAAGCTTCAAAAATCCTCAATTAGCCAAAAATGAAATTACAGTGACGTACCTTAATGGAGGTGAGGACCCATTTAAATAACACTGCTTAATCCATCTTTCTATGATGCCATGTTATTTTGGGAGGGTACAAGAAAGCACAAAGGAAAAGCTCCCAGGAACCAGTTTCAAAAAAGGGTCCTAATTCAAGTGCAGGACCCCTATTAACATACTTTAATGATCATCGTTCATTTCAGGCAGCCACCAGGAATGCCTATTATTCACCTTTACCAATGTGGCGGCGGACACTTTTTCCGCGCATTTCTTTCGCAGGATGTCTGACTGATAAATTCATGCTCTAAGATACGACGGGAAAGACCCATTAAATTTTAGAGCATGAATTCAGCAAGTGCAGGAAATATTCCTAAAGCCACTTTGGTGCTTTCCCTTGGGTGATGTTTATGAATGTGGTATGGCACTACTCCCAAGTAGTTCATTAATGTAACAAGTGGTGTGTTAGCTTGTTGCAAGGATGTTATGACTTCAGTAATACAAAACTTCCACATATTATGGACCTGGAGAGGCCTGCATCATGATCAGCCATATCGGCTGCTGTTCTGACTGCCAGGCGCTATATACGTTCTAAAATCCTTACTGTCACTTGTGCAGGGGCATTTGGGGCCCAGATTTGGTATTGACATGAGAACCAACTGTCTGTTCCTTGCCTGTTACCTGTATCACCCTGCTGGGGGGCACCTCCTCAACATGACCATGGATCTGTCTGAGTGTAGAGCAGTCCGTACCTGTATCTATGCAAATTCTGTCTCAGGGTTATTTGTAACTGCCGGTTTAAGCTGGAAAAGACTGTGTGGGTGATTTTAACCCAATCTGCCCAGCAGAAACCAGGCAGGTGGACACTTTATTTTCCCTGGGTGACTTAACCCAGAATTCCCACCTGATTCATGCCGATCCAGATAGTAATCTGCTCTTCTGACCAGGCATCAAACCCACCTTCCTGAAGCCGGCAGTGTCCTTTAAATATGCTGATCGGAGTCCAATAACATCACCAAGTCCAGACTGCAATTTTAACTCAGGCCTGAGCGAGTTTTCTGCCAGGCTGAAGATTGAGATGTGAAGAGTCCCTGAAAGGTAAGGTTTTTTTTTTACTTTGTTCTGTGGGACCAAGAGGAGTAGGAGTGTTCTTCTGGGCCCCTAAGGGTAGTTTAGGCCTCCACTGCCTTGGACTCTCTCCCTTCCCTCCCGCGAGATCCTATTGGAACCCCCTTCCCAACACCTACATGCATGCCAGTGAGTGGCCATGGAAAAACCTGATTTTCCGTTTGCCGGCAGCCCCTTCCTGCCCATTCCGGATCCCAATCTCTTCTCATTGGAAAATTCCACCCATTCTCTTAAAAGAAAATTTTATTGAAAAACAGAAATGATAGATACAGCTTTCACAGTACATCAGAAGCATAATTTACTCATGGCCCTATCCCTATGCGGCAGTTGGGGAGAGGCGGGAGCAGCGTCGGAGCGGCCTATAAAAGGCCCAGCGGGAGCTCGAGTACCAGCGGCAGTTGGGGAGAGGCGGGAGCAGTGTCGGAGCGGCCTATAAAAGGCCCAACGGGAGCTCGAGTACCAGCGGCAGTTGGTGAGAGGCGGGAGCGGCCTATAAAAGGCCCAGCGGGAGCTCGAGTACCAGCGGCAGTTGGGGAGAGGCGGGAGCAGCGTCGGAGCGGCCTATAAAAGGCCCAGCGGGAGCTCGAGTACCAGTGGCAGTTGGCGAGAGGCGGGAGCAGCGTCGGAGCGGCCTATAAAAGGCCCAGCGGGAGCTCGAGTACCAGCGGCAGTTGGCGAGAGGCGGGAGCAGCGTCGGAGTGGCCTATAAAAGGCCCAGTGGGAGCTCGAGTACCAGTGGCAGTTGGCGAGAGGCGGGAGCAGCGTCGGAGCGGCCTATAAAAGGGTACCGGTGCAGCTACAGCGGGAGAGAAAGCAAAATAGAAGTAGAAAGGAATCAAAAGGTGACGTCATAGCCAATGGGATAAGTGATTGGCTGGTGATTAGTGAGTAGCTTTTCTTTTTATTTTTTATATCAGTAAGTGAATTGTAACCTTGTTATTACCAATTTAAGGGTATCTAAGGGTATCACGTGTGTGAAAAGTGTGTCCGCCTCGAGCTCCTGACGGTCCGCGTTACGGAATTGGAGCTGAGGGTGGATTCACTCTGGAGCATCCACGATGCTGAGAATGACGTGAGTATCACGTGCAGTGAGTTGGTCTTACCGCAGGAGAAGGGTCCACAGCCAGATAGGGAATGGAAGACCAGCAGGAAGAGCAGTGCAAGGAAGGTAGTGCAGGGGTCCCATGTGGTCATCCCCCTGCAAAACAGATACACCGTTTTGAGTACTGTTGGGGGGGATGACTCATCGGGGGAGGGCAGCAGCAGACAAGTTCATGGCACCGTGGCTGGCGCTGCTGCACAGGAGGGCAAGAAAAAGAGTGGGAGCGTGATAGTGATAGGGGATTCAATGGTGAGGGGAATAGATAGGCGTTTCTGCGGCCGCAACCGAGACTCCAGGATGGTATGTTGCCTCCCTGGTGCAAGGGTCAAGGATGTCTCGGAGCGGGTGCAGAACATTCTGAAATGGGAGGGAGAACAGCCAGTTGTCGTGGTGCACATTGGTACCAACGACATAGGTAAAAAAGGGATGAGGTCCTACGAAACGAATTTAAGGAGCTAGGAGCTAAATTAAAAAGTAGGACCTCAAAAGTAGTAATCTCGGGATTGCTACCAGTGCCACGTGCTAGTCAGAGTAGGAATCGCAGGATAGCGCAGATGAATACGTGGCTTGAGCAGTGGTGCAGCAGGGAGGGATTCAAATTCCTGGGGCATTGGAACCGGTTCTGGGGGAGGTGGGACCAGTACAAACCGGACGGTCTGCACCTGGGCAGGACCGGAACCAATGTCCTAGGGGGAGTGTTTGCTAGTGCTGTTGGGGAGGAGTTAAACTAATATGGCAGGGGGATGGGAACCAATGCAGGGAGACAGAGGGAGACAAAAGGGAGGCAGAGGCAGGAGATGGGGGGGGTGGGGGGCGGAGAGGCCCGGGGTGGGGAACAGGAAGGGCCACTGTGCGGCAGAATTCTAAAAGGATAAAGGGTGTTAAAAAAACAAGCCTGAAGGCTTTGTGTCTTAATGCAAGGAGTATCCGCAATAAGGTGGATGAATTAACTGTGCAAATAGATGTTAACAAATATGATGTGATTGGGATTATGGAGACGTGGCTCCAGGATGATCAGGGCTGGGGACTCAACATCCAGGGGTATTCAACATTCAGGAAGGATAGAATAAAAGGAAAAGGAGGTGGGGTAGCATTGCTGGTTAAAGAGGAGATTAATGCAATAGTTAGGAAAGACATTAGCTTGGATGATGTGGAATCTATATGGGCAGAGCTGCAGAACACCAAAGGGCAAAAATCGTTAGTGGGAGTTGTGTACAGACCTCCAAACAGTAGTAGTGATGTTGGGGAGGGCATCAAACAGGAAATTAGGGGTGCATGCAATAAAGGTGCAGCAGTTATAATGGGTGACTTTAATATGCACATAGATTGGGCTAGCCAAACTGGAAGCAATACGGTGGAGGAGGATTTCCTGGAGTGCATAAGGGATGGTTTTCGAGACCAATATGTCGAGGAACCAACTAGGGGGGAGGCCATCTTAGACTGGGTGTTGTGTAATGAGAGAGGACTAATTAGCAATCTCATTGTGCGAGGCCCCTTGGAGAAGAGTGACCATAATATGGTGGAATTCTGCATTAGGATGGAGAATGATACAGTTAATTCAGAGACCATGGTCCAGAACTTAAAGAAGGGTAACTTTGAAGCTATGAAGCGTGAATTGGCTAGGATAGATTGGCGAATGATACTTAAGGGGTTGACTGTGGATGGGCAATGGCAGACATTTAGAGACCGCATGGATGAATTACAACAATTGTACATTCCTGTCTGGCGTAAAAATAAAAAAGAGAAGGTGGCTCAACCGTGGCTACCTAGGGAAATCAGGGATAGTATTAAAGCCAAGAAAGTGGTATACAAATTGGCCAGAAATAGCAGCGAACCTGGGGACTGGGAGAAATTTAGAACTCAGCAGAGGAGGACAAAGGGTTTGATTAGGGCAGGGAAAATGGAGTACGAGAAGAAGCTTGCAGGGAATATTAAGGCGGATTGCAAAAGTTTCTATAGGTATGTAAAGAGAAAAAGGTTAGTAAAGACAAACGTAGGTCCCCTGCAGTCAGAATCAGGAGAAGTCATAACGGGGAACAAAGAAATGGCAGACCAATTGAACAAGTACTTTGGTTCAGTATTCACTAAGGAGGACACAAACAACCTTCCGGATATAAAAGGGGTCAGAGGATCTAGTAGGGAGGAGGAACTGAGGGAAATCTTTATTAGTCGGGAAATTGTGTTGGGGAAATTGATGGGATTGAAGGCCGATAAATCCCCAGGGCCTTATGGACTGCATCCCAGAGTACTTAAGGAGGTGGCCTTGGAAATAGCGGATGCATTGACAGTCATTTTCCAACATTCCATTGACTCTGGATCAGTTCCTATCGAGTGGAGGGTAGCCAATGTAACCCCACTTTTTAAAAAAGGAGGGAGAGAGAAAACAGGGAATTATAGACCGGTCAGCCGGACCTCAGTAGTGGGTAAAATGATGGAATCAATTATTAAGGATGTCATAGCAGTGCATTTGGAAAATGGTGACATGATAGGTCCAAGTCAACATGGATTTGTGAAGGGGAAATCATGCTTGACAAATCTTCTGGAATTTTTTGAGGATGTTTCCAGTAAAGTGGACAAAGGAGAACCAGTTGATGTGGTATATTTTTGACTTTCAGAAGGCTTTCGACAAGGTCCCACACAAGAGATTAATGTGCAAAGTTAAAGCACATGGGATTGGGGGTAGTGTGCTGACGTGGATTGAGAACTGGTTGTCAGACAGGAAGCAAAGAGTAGGAGTAAATGGGTACTTTTCAGAATGGCAGGCAGTGACTAGTTGGGTACCGCAAGGTTCTGTACTGGGGCCACAGCTGTTTACATTGTAAATTAATGATTTAGACGAGGGGATTAAATGTAGTATCTCCAAATTTGCGAATGACACTAAGTTGGGTGGCAGTGTGAGCTGCGAGGAGGATGCTATGAGGCTGCAGAATGACTTGGATAGGTTAGGAGAGTGGGCAAATGCATGGCAGATGAAGTATAATGTGGATAAATGTGAGGTTATCCACTTTGGTGGTAAAAACAGAGAGACAGACTATTATCTGAATGGTGACAGATTAGGAAAAGGGAAGGTGCAATGAGACCTGGGTGTCATAGTACATCAGTCATTGAAGGTTGGCATGCAGGTACAGCAGGCGGTTAAGAAAGCAAATGGCATGTTGGCCTTCATGGCGAGGGGATTTGAGTACAGGGGCAGGGAGGTGTTGCTACAGTTGTACAGGGCCTTGGTGAGGCCACACCTGGAGTATCGTGTACAATTTTGGTCTCCTAACTTGAGGAAGGACATTCTTGCTATTGAGAGAGTGCAGCGAAGATTCACCAGACTGATTCCCGGGATGGCGGGACTGACTTATCAAGAAAGACTGGATCAACTGGGCTTGTATTCACTGGAGTTCAGAAGAATGAGAGGGGACCTCATAGAAACGTTTAAAATTCTGACGGGTTTAGACAGGTCAGATGCAGGAAGAATGTTCCCAATGTTGGGGAAGTCCAGAATCAGGGGTCACAGACTAAGGATAAGGGGTAAGCCATTTAGGACCGAAATGAGGAGAGACTTCTTCACCCAGAGAGTGGTGAACCTGTGGAATTCTCTGCCACAGAAAGTGGTTGGGGCCAATTCACTAAATATATTCAAAAGGGAGTTAGATGACGTCCTTACTACTCGGGGGTTCAAGGGGAATGGCGAGAAAGCAGGAAGGGGGTACTGAAGTTTCATGTTCAGCCATGAACTCATTGAATGGCGGTGCAGGCTAGAAGGGCTGAATGGCATGCTTCTGCACCTATTTTCTATGTTTCTATGTTTCTATATTACAGATAAATATTAGTTAGCAAATTATGTTCTAAATTTCAATTGAATTCCCCTTCCAACATCTGCAGGCAGTTTACAAATGCCTTTGTGTTACATCCCTTATCCACTTGTATTATAAAAAGCTGTGATGTAACCCACAACCAAATATTGGGGGTGAAAGTGGTCTTCAGCGACGGGCAATAGCGAATCGGCAGTCTGTTTGACACCCTGCCCAATTTTCTTTTCCATGGAACCAATTTCAGCCCCATTGTATCCAAACCCACTATTTCTGATGGGCTTTGTTATGTTATTTCTAATTTTTCACTCTGTTCCTTCCTGCCTTGAAAATGCATTTCAAAAAGTCTACAGTTGGTAGGATTTCCATCATTCACACAAACTTGAAAGGCCCCACTCTGCACTTCTGTAACAACAGAAAGCCCAGCAAATAATTTTTATTTTGCTCTCCAGACCCAGTGGTAGGACCAGACTCCAAGCACCACAAGCAGCGATTTCACAGGGATTTATATCCTTTGGACTTTTCCTCATAAAGATATTGCAACTCTTCAAAAAAATTAATATGTGAACACTCGACAATAAATCTGTTAATGCTCTTTCTGTTTCCATTTCTGTATCCAACACAGCCTAAGAACAGCCATAGTAGCTTAAGCATATTGGAAGAATAATGGAGAAACTGATTCTAATTTTAGCCAGTCGTAGGTGTACCGTACTCATTTATCAACATTGATTGGTTAATCTTAACTCCCTAGTTTGGAAAGCTCTTTTCATCAAATTTTAAAAATGTGTTCTTGATGCAAATTGTGTACAACAGGAATGCTAGATCCATTACTATGCACCATAATCCGTGGAATTCTTTATGCTGAGCATATACAGCCATTGAAACGGGAGTGCGATGGATCCAAAATGTTTCTGGGATCTCGAAGCCTGAAGCCCATTTCTAAGATCCTAAAACTCCATGGGGATTCCACCAGTTTTTCGTCATAACTTTGGTGGGAGCTCCAAGGAAATGGTGGAGATCCGGTTATCTCAAGTCTTTATTGATTCTGTGAGTTTCCGTATTGACACTTAAGGGACGGAACTTCAATCTGCCCTTATAAGATAAATCTCAGGCTGGCAGTGGGGAATGGGGGTGGGGACTCCATAAGCTGGAAGTTCCTGATCCTAGCCATGAGTGGGACCTAGTGTTGTAGTAGCAACCAGTATGCCCAGTAAAATAAGGTGTACCAGGCTATATATGGTATATGTGGGCCTGCCCGCTGGTGTCCAGGTCTGCCAAGAGACCTTAAACCTTGAACATGAAAGATTAACTAGATTTTAGGCTTGCTTGCGCCTCTGTTAGCGCCCCAGAGGGACAGTAAAGGGTGTTTCTAGGCATTACGGCCAGCGTCCAGCTTCTACCGACCAGCCAGAAAATTCGGCTCATGGTTTACGGCGGCGCATAAACTTACCGTCCCGCCCTTTAGTTTCACTCAGACCATGACGTCAATCATCGTGCAATGCTCCATTAGTGCCCCGAATGCAAAATTAGGCTCTAATTAAACGGCCACCCCAGGAAACGTTTGAAAAACCAAGTGTTTCCATGGTACTTTAGGCAGTATTGGCTGTGTATTTAAATGGAGGGATGAGGATCTTACATCGCAGGTCACATTGACTGCAACGGTTGCACACATCACGCTGCGTGTAGCTCCGACTTGAAAGCGGCAGTTTTATGTGCTATTACAGTGCCCTTACAATGTCCGTGAGAGAATTTAATGGGGGCATTACTAGTTTGCCGGCGTATCATGCTGCATGCTATTGCCAGGTGGGATCAAGCTAGAAGAAGCGCCCTTGATCATGCCGGCCCACGGATGAGGAGAGGTCAAAGACGTCTGGGAAGGAGGGCTTATCCCCCATGGGTTTACAGGCACCAATGCTTAAAACTCCAGCTTTCTGAGGAGCAGTGTGTGAGAAAGCTGCGCTTCCGAAAGGAAATGCTGACAGAGATTTGCCATCTCCTACAGGCAGACCGATGCCTGGACTGCTCCCATGAACAGGTTTCCGAGTTCATTGTAGTGTGCTTGGTTAAAGAGGAAATTAATGCAATAGTAAGGAGGGACATTAGCCTGGATGATGTGGAATCGGTATGGGTGGAGCTGCGGAATTCCAAAGGGCAGAAAACGTTAATGGGAGTTGTGTACAGACCACCAAACAATATTAGTGAGGTTGGGGACAGCATCAAACAAGAAATAAGGGATGTGTGCAATAAAGGTACAGCAGTTATCATGGGTGACTTTAATCTACATGTTGATTGGGCTAACCAAACTGGTAGCAATGCGGTGGAGGAGGATTTCCTGGGGTGTATAAGGGATGGCTTTCTGGACCAATATGTCGAGGAACCAACTAGAGAGCTGGCCATCCTAGACTGGGTGATGTGTAATGTGAAAGGACTAATTAGCAATCTTGTTGTGCGAGGCCCTTGGGGAAGAGTGACCATAATATGGTAGAATTCTTTATTAAGATGGAGAGTGACACAGTTAATTCGGAAACTAGGGTCCTGAACTTAAGGAAAGGTAACTTCGACGGTATGAGGCGTGAATTGGCTAGAATAGACTGGCAAAGGATACTTAAAGGGTTGACAGTGGATAAGCAATGGCAAACATTTAAAGATCACATGGATGAACTTCAGCAATTGTACATCCCTGCCTGGAGTAAAAATAAAACAGGGAATGTGGCTCAACCATGGCTAACAAGAGAAATTAAGGATGGTGTTAAAGCCAAGGAAGAGGCATATAAATTGGCCAGAAAAAGCAACAAACCTGAGGACTGGGAGAAATTTAGAATTCAACAGAGAAGGACAAAGGGTATAATTAAGAGGGGGGAAATAGAGTACGAGAGAAAGCTTGCAGGGAACATTAAAACTGACTGCAAAAGCTTCTATAACTATGAGAAGAGAAAAAGATTAGTGAAGACAAACGTAGGTCCCTTGCAGTTGGATTCAGATGAATTTATAATGGGGAACAAAGAAATGGCAGACCAATTGAACAAATACTTTGGTTCTGTCTTCACGAAGGAAGACACAAATAACCTTCCGGAAATACTAGGGGACAGAGGGTCTAGGGAGAAGGAGGAACTGAAAGAAATCCTTATTAGTCAGGAAATTGTGTGAGCAAAATTGATGGGATTGAAGGTCGATAAATCCCCAGGGCCTGATAGTCAGCATCCCAGAGTACTTAAGGAAGTGGACCTAGAAATAATGGATGCATTGGTGATCATTTTCCAGCAGTCTATCGACTCTGGATCAGTTCCTATGGACTGGAGGGTAACTAATGTAACATCACTTTTTAAGAAAGCAGGGAGAGAGAAAATGGGGATTTATAGACCGGTTAGCCTGACATCAGTGATGGGGAAAATGTTGGAATCAATTATTAAAGATGAAATAATAGCGCATTTGGAAAGAAGTGACAGGATCAGTCCAAGTCAACATGGATTTATGAAAGGGAAATCATGCTTGACAAATCTTCGAGAGTTTTTTGAGGATGACACTAGTAGAGTGGACAGGGGAGAACCAGTGGATGTGGTGTATTTGGACTTTCAAAAGGCTTTTGACAAGGTCCCACACAAGAGATTAGTGTGCAAAACTAAAGCACATGTTATTCGGGGTAATATACTGACGTGGATAAGAACTGGTTCACAGAGAGGAAGCAGAGGGTCGGGATAAATGGGTCCTTTTCAGAATGGCAGGCAGTGACTAGTAGGGTGCCACAGGGCTCAGTGCTGGGACCCCAGCTATTTACAATATACATCAATGATTTAGATGAAGGAATTGAGTGTAATATCTCCAAGTTTGCAGATGACACTAAGCTGGGTGGTGGTGTGAGCTGTGAGGAGGATGCTAAGAGGCTGCAGGGTGACTTGGACAGGTTGGGTGAGTGGGCAAATGCATGGCAGATGCAGTATAATGTGGATAAATATGAGGTTATCCACTTTGGTGGCAAAAACAGGAAGGCAGATTATTATCTGAATAGTGACAGATTAGTAAAAGGGGAGGTGCAACGAGACCTGGGTGTCATGATACATCAGTCATCGAAAGTTGGCATGCAGGTACAGCAGGTGGTGAAGAAGGCAAATGTCATGTTGGCCTTCATAGCGAAAGGATTTGAGTATAGGAGCAGGGAGGTCTTACTGCAGTTGTACAGGGCCTTGGTGAGACCACACCTTGAGTATTGTGCACAGTTTTGGTCTCCTAATCTGAGGAAGGACATTCTTGCTATTGAGGGAGTGCAGCGAAGGTTCACCAGACTGATTCCCGGGAGGGCAGGACTGACATATGCAGAAAGACTGGATCGACTAGGCTTATATTCACTGGACTTTAGAAGAATGAGAGGGGATCTCATAAAAACATATAAAATTCTGACTGGATTGAACAGGTTAGATGCAGGAGGAATGTTCCTGATGTTGGGGAAGTCCAGAACCAGGGGTCACAGTCTAAGGATAAGGAGTAAGCCATATAGGACCGAGATGAGGAGAAACTTTTTCACCCAGAGAATTGTGAACCTGTGGAATTCTCTATCGCAGAAAGTTGTTAAGGCCAGTTCATTGGATATATTCAAAAGGGAGTTAGATGTGGCCCTTATGGCTAAAGGGATTAGGGGGTATGGAGAGAAAGCAGGAATGGGGTATTGAAGTTGCATGATCAGCCATGATCATATTGAATGCAGGGCCAAATGGCCTACTCCTGCACCTATTTTCTATGTTTCTATGTAATCAAAAAAGTCGAAAATCCAGCCCTATGGGGGAGAAATTCGGCTGCTTAGCACATTCCGTTAGCACCTGGGGGGGGGGGGCACTAACAGGGCACTCAGGCAGTAGCGCTGCAGCGTGCTGAATCCCACACCGCACATCACATTCATCAGCCCCATAGCGCCAGCGATAACAGTTAACTTCTCAGCACCTTTCGCCATGCAGATCGTGATGTCAGTGAGCGTGCAACGCTCTCTGGGCGCCCGATCTGCAAACTTCAGTAGTGCTCCCTGCCTTATCGCCCCACACTGACAGCGCCAGGGAGTGGAACAAGCTGGCTGGCGGCTTGGGAGCGGGGGCGCGCTACTTAAAGGAATGCGCCCTGGTACTTCTGTTCCAAAGATCATTTATGTGTGCCAGAAAGCGCAGGATGTATCTGCAGCCAGATAAATGCTGCTTAGTCCCCGGAGTGTTGCATCATCATCATAGGCAGTCCCTCGGAATCGAGGAGG
This sequence comes from Pristiophorus japonicus, assembly GCF_044704955.1. Classification (NCBI taxonomy): domain Eukaryota; kingdom Metazoa; phylum Chordata; class Chondrichthyes; family Pristiophoridae; genus Pristiophorus; species Pristiophorus japonicus. Next base: position 70,191,063 of record NC_091987.1, on the reverse strand, counting down.
ACTTGCTTCCACTCCCTAAGTGAGTTCTTTGATGGCTGAACAGTCCGATACAAGAGTCACAGACCCTGTTACAGGTGGGACAGACATTCGTCGGGGGAAGTGGTCGATAGGGCTGGTTTGCCGCGCGCTCCTTCTGCTGCTTGCGCCTGGCCTCCACATGCTCCTTGCGTCGAGACTCAAAGAGCTCAACGCCGTCCTGGATGGACTTTCTCCACCTCGGGTGGTCTGCGGCCAGGGTCTCCCAGGTGTCAGTGGTGATGTCGCACTTTACCAGGGAGGCTTTGAGGGTGTCGTTATAACGTTTCCGCTGTCCTCCTTTGGCTCGTTTACCATGAAGGAGCTCCGCATAAAGCATTTGCTTAGGGACTCTCGTATCTGCCATGCGAACTATGTGGCCTGCCCAGCGAAGCTGATCGAATGTGGTCAGTGTTTCAATACTGGAGATGTTAGCCTGGTCGAGGATACTGATGTTGGTGCGCCTGTCCTCCCAGGAGATTTGCAGGATCTTGCGGAGACATCATTGGTGATATATCTCCAGCGACTTGAGGTGCCTTCTGCACATCGGCCATGCCTCAGATCCATACAGGAGGTGGGTATTACTACAGCCCTGTAGACCATGTGTTTGTTGGTAGATTTGAGGGCCTGGTCTTCAAACACTCTTTTCCGCAGGCGGCCGAAGGCTGCACTGGCGCACTGGAGGTGATGCTGAATCTCTGCATCAATGTCTGCCTTTGTTGATAAGAGGCTCCCGAAATATGGGAAATGGTCCACGATGTCCAGGGCCACGCCGTGAATCTTGATGATTGGAGAGCAGTGCTGTGTGGCGGTGACAGGCTGGTGAAGGACCTTTGTCTTACGGATGTTAAGCATAAGACCCATGCTTTCATATGCCTCAGTGAGTACATTGTTTATTTCCTGGAGTTCAGCCTCTGAATGTGCACAGACACAGGCATCGTCCGCATACCGCAGCTCAATGACAGAGGTTGGAGTGATCTTGGATCTGGCCTGGAGGCGGCGTAGGTTAAACACCTTCCCACTGGTTCTGTAGTTTAATTCCACTCCAGAGGGGAGCTTGTTGATCGTAAGGTGGAGCATGGTGGTGCGGAAGATTGAGAAGAGGGTTGGGGCGATGACGCAGCCCTGTTCGACCCCGGTCCGGACGTGGATTGGGTCTGTAATGGATCTGTTGGTAAGATCACGGCCTGCATGTCATCGTGAAGCAGGCGAAGGATGTTGACAATCTTTTGGGGCATCTGAAATGGAGGAGGTCGCTCCATAGACCCTCACGGTTGACAGTGTCAAAGACCTTAGTAAGATCGAAAAAGGCCATGTATAAGGGCTGGTGCTGCTCCCTGCATTTTTCCTGCAACTGGCGCGCTGCAAAGATCATGTCTGTTGTGCCCAATAGAAGACGAAATCCAGATTGTGATTCCGGGAGGAGCACCTTGCCCACAGGAAGAAGATGATTGAGGAGAACTCGAGCGACAACTTTTCCAGTGGCTGAAAGCAGGGAGATTCCCCTGTAGTTGCCGCAGTCGGTCTTGTCCCCCTTTTTAAAAATGGTCACAATCACTGCATCTCTGAGATCTCCCGGCATGCTCTCCTCCCTCCAATTGAGAGAGATGAGGTCATGTATCCGCGCCAACAGCGCCTCTCCGGAGTGTTGCAGGCCATCAAAGGCCTTCGCGTTTCATCCCAAAGCATATGGCCATTCTGCACTCCCTGAATCATTGGGGGCTGGTGTGCAGACTCCAGTGACCCTCTCCTTTAATGGCTGGAAGGCAGGCACCTTCGCTAATGCTCTCTCCCAATTACACACCTCATTTTCGTTACCGCTTAGAGCCTAATACCACTCACTCCACCATTAGCGCCTGGTTTAGTGCTCCTCTACATTCTTTCTGTGCAGAGTCTCAATTTCGTGGGCGTGGAGATTGATTCGCACCTGGCGCTAAACTTCCAATTTGTCAAAAGTTAACACCCCAACCAGGTCGATACAGAATTTCTAGCACCATCTGCTGTTCATTTGTAATACCTTCCAGTTCTGGGCTGGTCTATACTCAAAGGGGCCAAAATTGGCCACCACCCGAAACGAGTCGCATCTACCGCTCTTGAAATGTCCTGGCCGCCCCAATGAATGGGGCAGCCAAACTGGAGAATTTCAGTACTTTGTACTTTTTTTTGAAGCGGGGCAGAAGTGGTCTCATCATCGGGGCGGAAGTGGGGCGGAGCAGAGTGGCCATCACTAGTGGGGCAGAAGTGGAGGTGGGGTGGAGTGGCCGACATAGCAAGTCATCAGCGCCAAGCTGATGACATCATCAGCGCCAAGCTGATGACATCATCGCACTGGCGCGTGACAATGTCCCTCCCCTTCAGTTATAGGGGGAGGACCGCTGCGAACTCTGCAGCCACTTTAGTGGCAAACACTGGGCCACCAGGGAGGGTTTTGGCCTGTTGGCCTGGGCCAAACCCACAGCCATAATTGTCGGCCCGACTTGGCAGTCATCCAACAAAATGGAGTCACCGGCAGCGCCACCTCCCCTTTAAGGGCGATCGAGCCGCCAACACACAGAAAGGGCACCGACACAAAAAGCTGTCGGTGGCGCCGCTCCTGTGGGGAAAATTTCAAAAGGGGTAATTTCCCGCGGGGCAATTTCGGGAAAGGGTCGCCACCGGTCGGTAAGGGGTCGGCGCGTGCACTCCGCGTCGGGAAAACGGGCGGAGCAATCCGCTACACCGCTCCAAAACGCAGGAAGGGCAATTTCCAACATGGCAGCCCCTCCACGGAGATTCGGAGGCCAGTCCACACCGACCCATGGCCGTCACTTTCAGGCCACTGGCCTTATAGAAAGGGGCAATTTCAGCCCCTAAATGTTAACATTTGTTCTCTCCACAGATGCTGTCTGACCTGCTGATCATTTCCAGTGCTTTCTGTTTGTCTTTCAGATTTCCAGCCTCTGTAATATTTTGCTTTTTACTCCATCTTTATAGTTCATTTGCAGTGTTGTTGGCTGGTGAGTTACTCTTGGCCCTGAAGGTAAATTACTGCAGAGTTTCTGAGTATTTTGTCTAGCCACGGAAGGCAGGCTATTCCAGTCATAAGGAATATCATTTAAGGCAATGCAATTTTCTTGTGCTTGTTCTATTGTATACACTGGACTCTGTTAGAGCAAATAAGGAGGACCACCAGTTTGAGTAATGAGATCAAAGTTGGAAAGGTGAGGAGGCCGAAATTGCCCCTTTCGTTAAGGCCTCTGGTCGCTGGAAGTGGAGGCCAGGGCTTGTAGCGGAATGGCCGCCGAGTTTCTGCGGAATGGCTGTGGTTCGCTCGATTGCCCTCATGAATTTTTCCGGCGGTGATCATATCTGCTCCACTGCTGCCGAAGCTTCCTTGAGTGCGTCATCAGGCGCACACCACTGAGGACCCGCCCCGGAAGTGAAATTCAGCTGGAAAAGTCTGTGACCGCTTGGCGGGGCCTACGTTAGGTTTTTGTATTGGTACGCAGTGCTTGCTGAAGACCGCCAGCGGTGTTTAAAGGTGTGTTGGGTTTAGCAGCCATTTTGTCAGCGCCTTTCTTTTTCTGACTTTTTAAAGCATTGCGAGTAGCCTTGCTGACAGTGCGCTTCATTGACAGTGTTCCAGGCTCTTCCAACTCCATAACAGGGAGCCGTGATTGAGGAGGCTGGGCTTGGGGGTGAGATCGAAATGGGGGCAGTGCTGGCAGGCCAATGCCTCCTGCACATTGTGCGCGCTAGGGAGGCACAAGGGAGAAAGCGACGCCGGGTCCGACGTCTGGAGAGACAGCGGGCAAGGTCTGCAGCAATCAGGGCTGACCAGTATGCAGAAGGCCAGGGAAATGGCGAGAGAGGTCAGCCCAGAGAGCTGCAACAGGAAGGGCCTAAGCAAGGGTGCCGTCAGGAGGAGGGTGAGGCGCAGGCCAGGAGGTAGCCTGCAAAGAAGGCAGATGCTGGAAGCAGCAGCCTTCAGAGGCTGAGAATCAACCAGACCAGGAGGGAGAAGGCAATGATGCAGCTGAGAGAGGAAGACACCTGCACAGACGTGGCGCCAGAAGGCATTATCGGCAAGGGGTCCACCGGCAGCAGCTCTCATACAGGGACCTAACTGATGACCAGTGTTTCCATTGACTGCGATTTCACAAGGACATCGCCACAGAGCTCTGCAGTCTCCTGCAGCCAGACTTGCAGCCACAAACAAGGTTGAGGACAGCTCTGTCCGTCGCATCCAAGGCGACCATCACCCTCAACTTTTATGCCATGGTTCCTTCCAAGCTTCAACAGCAGACATCTCCAACATCTCACAGTTTGCCGCACATACATCCATACGTGAGGTCCCAGATGCTTTCTATAAGAGGAGGAGCGACTACACCTTTTCTACGAGTAGGGAGAAGCAGTTGGAGCGGCAGACTGGATTCCTGTGCATTACGGGCTTCCCCAGGGTTCAGGGGGCCATTAACTGCAACCATGTCGCACCGAAGGCACCCTAACACACTCCCAAGATGTTCCGAAACCTCAATGTGTAACCACAGCTGCAAAATCATAGCAATTGATGCCCAGTATCCTGGCAGTAGCCACGATTCTTTCATACTGCGGCAAACATCATTACTGGGTCTAATCAAGATTGCGGCTAGCTCCTTGGACCAAGGGCTACCTACTATGCACTTTGCTGATGACTCCCCTTTGCAACCCCAGGACTGCTGCGCAGCACGCGTACAATGACAGTCATTCAGCCACCAAGGCCATCATCGAACACACCATTAGAATCTGAAAAAGGTTCCATTACCTGGACTGCTTAGGAGGTGTGCTGCAGTATTCGCCTGAGCGGGTCTCCATATTCATGGTCATGTGCTGCATGCTTCACAACCTGGCAATCATGAGGGCACAACCATTGGAGGATGAGGCAGCAGTGCTACCTGAGAAGGAGGAGGAGGACCAGGAATAGGAGGTGCAGGAGCCCAAAGCGCACGAGGAGCAGCAGGAAGTGACACAGGAGGAGGACCAGGTTACGGGTTGCAAGTCACGCAGGAGGCGGTATCGCCATGTTGACCCTGCGAGGGAAGCACAAAGCCATCTCAGTGCTGCGCGTTTCTGATAAGCTAATGCACACTTGAGCCTTCAACTGTGCATCTCCATGGGCAAACCTATGAGCCCTCTCACACAGCATCCCCCAGTTAAATGAGAGACCTATACAGAGATTGCAAACCAAAATAAAGATTGATTAGAGCCCAAACAATGGATCTACAAAACATACACATTATCAATTCCCACCCTTGTGCATCTCCTTATAACCCCTCATGTATATCTATTCTTACACTATGCCACAGTGTCTCCCCTGTGGCTGCATCATGGCTCTGGGAAGATGTTCTTCTCAGACCCCCTCGACCAGCTGTGGCCCTGGAAGGGCCGACTGCAGACTGGGCCGCATCCTCTTCTGTTCCTTCATAGGGGATTGACTGGGGCAATTCCATAGTTGGGAGCAATGGCGGAGTGGGAGGTCTCTGCTCAGGACTGCTGTGATCCTACAACAGTGCAGCACAGAAGGAGGCCATCCGGCCCATCGAGTCTGCGCCGACTCTTCCGAAGAGCAACCTAGTCAGTCCCACTCCCTGAGAGACCGCATCAGGATCCTGGTCCGAGGAGCCTGCGCCACTCCCCAGGGGCAGCACCCCACCATCCCCACCAATCAGCTGGAGCACAGATCGGTGGGGTGGGCTGGCCCAGCCACGATGGCAGCAGTCAGAGCTCACGTGGCATCCAGCTGAGACTGCATGAGAACAGACACAGTCTCGATGCCACCAGAGACGACAGCACCAAGACACCCTGTGGCCTATTGCCCAGAGTGCATGAGTGCATTCTGAGCTTCCAGGCCTGTGGCCATCCCCTCCAAAGCAGCACTCAGACGCTCATTCCCTTGCACCTGTGCTGCTCCGGCAGCTTCCACCTGGATTACAGCTGGATCTGCACGGTCACTTTGGGAGTCCATCACCGTCTGAACACTGGCAATGATGAGCTCTATGATGTGCGCAGAGCAGTTCACATTGCGGGAGGCGGACTCCACGCTCCTGACCACTTGCGACAGCCTCTCAGGCACCCTTTCCATTGCCACCAAGGACTCGGAAGGCATGGCCTCCACCCTTTTTTTAATAAGCCCCAACATTGCTGGGCTCATCTGAGACCTCTGCAGCAGAACTCGTGTATGCACTCACCCCCCGAGATGGTACCCGAGGTTCCCTTGGCCCCTGACCATGCTGTAGCCCGCTAGGCCCTGGTGCAGCACACAGTGCAGATCCCTCTCCTATATCTATACCTGACCCGACCGCCTACTCCCAATATCTGAGCTGGCACGTGCGAATGTGGGAGCAGTGATATGGTGCTGCCAGCAGTATCCCCCTCTTCATCATCCTCATCAGACATGCCAGTAATATCTGCCATGGTCTAAAAGGTGTCCTCCTGATGATGACTTCCACTTGCCTCAAGGGTATCTGTCTCGCTATGGCTCACACTCGGGATCTCATCTGCAATCATAAATGGGAAACGGGGTGCCCTAAGGTTGAGGTAGCATAAGCAATTGCCAGGTAGGCGCTTGCACTTTCCGTGAGAGATGGTATTGGACGAAGGCCTTCACTTACCCATGCTGCCCCCAGAGGGATCGTCGTGACCGGCGGCTACAGGGAAGACAACATGGGTGCCCACCAGCCACTGCACCCTCTCCTCTAGATAGACAGCTGTTGTGTTTCAACCTCACCCCCACCAGTCCTCAGTTGCTGGGAACAGTTGTGCGCGACCTTGGCCTGCAAAGCAAAGAAGGATTGCTGAGTAGCTATGTCATGAGTTAGTGCAAGTGTGGGTTCATACATGCAGCTGTCAATCTCGCATGAAAGGGGAGCCTCCATTGTGAGTACGCACACATAGATATAGATGCCTCAGCAATCAAATGGTGCTTCAGTGACTATATAGTGTTGGCGAGAAAGAAGAGAAGGTGAAGGCAAGTCTCGCAGATGGAAGGTGAGGAGTTGGGGGAACATGTACTCATTTTCATCACACGAATTAGGTCGTTGAGTCTTTTCCGGCATTGGATGGCGGTGTGTTGATGAATGGAGGCTCCCGATACCTCCTCAGCAATTCCTTTCCAGGCATTGGTTAATACGCTCCGAGTGGGTCGGTGAATATCAGGGTAGAGAATGGAACTCCTTCTCTCCACAGCTTCCAGCAGGGTTTCGAGCTCCACATCACTAAAGCGGCTGGACCTCCTCAAAGGTCTCGCATCAGCCATCTCCTCTCAAACAACAGAAACCAAACTCAGTGCTCAGGGCCTAGCTGCAAAATCTGCCCTTTAAGAAGGCAGGGAGCAACTGCCTCGTTGTGAGCAATTGGTCAGCAGCTGAATTTCACGGTCCAAAGGCCAATCCACACCCACACTGCTGCAAACAGCCCATTTCCGCCTGCAATACTGCTCCGTTCCTTTTTACCACCAAAAACACTGAATTTCGCTCTACTCACTACCGCATCCATTGCGGCGGTAATGAGTGGCAAAAAGCGGTAGGTACTCCCTGTTTCGGGCGGAGGTCAATTTTGGACCCCTTAGTAACTCTAATGCAAGGATAGTTTGTGAATATTGGTTTCTATACAAAATCTTGACTTCTTAGAATTCTCAATCCACTTTATAACTTTTGTCAGATATAGCATAAGAAAGAAGGCATTAATTTAACCTATATAATCATTGTCTTGACCCTGGGACAAAAAAACCCATGGACCTTCTAGTGCACTCTTGCCATAAGTCCAGCAGGTGGAAGAGGCGTAAATTAGACTGGGATCCAAACATGCTGTGTCTCAGCATCCCCAGCCAGTTTCCACAGGGCCTTGCTTAGGGGTGGAACCACCAATGGTCCAAAAACAAGGTTACCATGCCGGAGGCAGCCTGGCCAGGGAGAGAGGTCACTCAAGCTGGGAGTTTCCTCATCTCTGGTACTTGGGTGCCCATGGAACCATAACACAACATGAGCCTGTGCTTTCAGGAGAGGAGTGTGAATGGTGTCAAGACCTTGGAGGTCGTTGAGGTCATTGAGCCTTTTCTGGCATTGGGTGGCGGTGTGCTGATGATTGGAGGTCCCCGATATCTCCTCAGCAATTTCTCTCCAGGCATTGGTTAATACGCTCCAAGTGGGTCGGCCTGTATCAGGGTGGAGAATGCGCCTCCTTCCCTCCACAGCTTCCAGAAGAGATTTACTAGAATGGTATCAGGGGTGAGGGACTTAAGTTATGTGGAAAGACTGGAGAAGTTGGAGTTGTTCTTATAGCAGAGAAGGTTAAGAGGAAATTTGATATAGGTGTTCAAAATCATGAATAGTATTGATAGAGTAAATAAGGCAAAACTATTTCTAGTGGCAGAATGGAGGTAACTAGAGACACAGATTTAAGGTGATTGGCAAAAGAACCAGAGGTGACATTTTATACAGCGAGTTGTGATCTGGAATGCACTGCCTGAAAGGTGATGGAAGCTGATTCGATAATAATATTCAAAAGAGAATTGGATAAATACTAGATGGGGAAACAATTACCAGACTATGGAGATAGAGGGGAGTGAGATTAATTGGATAGCTCTACCAAAGAGCCAATACAGGCGCGATGGGCCAAATGCCCTCCTTCAGTGCTGTATCATTCTATGATTCTATGAAAAGAAAACAAATCCAAGGTTAGTGCAAGGTTCATTATGCTTATTTCACTGAACATTACACATTGTGGTTGAAACCCATTGAAAAATTGTGGGGAAACCTGGAAATGTAGAATTTTCTCTTAGTCTGCCACATCATTAAATTATTTAAAATAAAAGTCCACAAATCCGGTCATGAACTTATGATTGATAAGTTGAATTGAGAACAGCTAAGAAGTAAAATGGCATCATATTAATTTTATCTTGGTAAAGATTCAATATTAACAGTTCAAAAGCAAAGTGAATTGGAATAGGAACTCAAAACCACCTTTTTTGGTCAAGACAATTTTTTCAGACAAAAATATTACATTAGTGAAAACAATTTATTCAGACAAAAAAAAGTTGCAACTTAAATTAACCTTAGTGATCTCAAATACAGATCCATTTAGCCAGCCATTGTTTATACAAACATTAGAAGATACATAGGGCTCAAGTTTCGGCCTGAGTTGCTTCTATTTTTTTGGAGCAACTAGTTTAGAATGGAGCATCTTAGAAATTGCAACTCTCGGCATTTAGTTTCCTCCAGTTCTAGTGAGTTAGAATAGTTCCATTTTAGAACAGATTTGTTTTTTCAAAAGGGGAGGAGGGGGGAGAGGGGAGGGGAGAGGAGGGGGGAGAGGGGAGGAGGTGGGAGGTGAGGGGGGAGAGGGGAGGAGGTGGGAGGTGAGGGGGGAGAGGGGAGGGAGGGGAGAGGAGGGGGGAGGGAGGAGGGTGGAATGGGAGGGATGGAGGGGGGCTGAGCGGGGGCAGAATGGGCCCCGATGCCGGGCTCCCACGGAGTACTTTGGGCGGGGCCTGCCCCCAGCGAGAGGCCGGGCGGCGGGCGCCACCGACGACGACGTGGAGGGAGGGAGGGAGAGAAGGGGGGAGGAGGGGGAATGGCTGAACGGGAAGGAGGGAGGGAGGGGGAGGAGCGGGAGCTGAACGGGAATGAGGGGGAGCGGGAGCTGAACGGGAGGGAGGGAAGGAGGGGGGGAGCGGGAGCTGAACGGGAGGGAGGGAGGGAGGGGAGGAGCGGAAGCTGAACGGGAGAGAGGGGGAGCGGGAGCTGAACGGGAGGGAGTGGGGGGGAGCGAGAGCTGAACGGGAGGGAGGGAGTGTGGGGGGGAGCGGGAGCTGAATGGGAGGGAGGGGGAGCGGGAGCTGAACGGGAGGGAGGGACGGAGGGGGGCCCGAGTCCGATCTTCGCCGCCCCAGTGAGCCCATTCGGCCAGGGCTGGGGGCGGTGTGCTTTTGGCCCCTCCCACGCAGCCTCGGGGGCGAGGAGCTACTGCACATATGCGCACACTCTAATGTGCAGAGGTCCTGGCACTGTTTTCAGTGCTGGGACCTGGCTCCGCCCTCCACGCGTTCTGCTGCGCTGCACCAAGGGCCTGGATTGACCGGATGGAGGGGAGAATACCAAAGTAAATAATAGGCATCGTTTCTGTTCTAAAAAGTCGCCGCACCACACTGAGATGCGCCGTTCTAACCCCTGGGGGTAAACTTGGGCCCATAAAAACTCCAATGTGCACTGCATCTATAACACATTCATCTTAGTGTTACTCAGGTGGAGATTGTCCTCAGTGCTGCAGTGGTCAAATTTATTTGGCACAGACATATGGAATTTTTTAAAAAAAGTAAATGGCAACAGTTAAAATAAAGTGTTGGTATTTATAGAAATTAGAACAGTATGTGCAGTTGAATAGGCTAAGCAATGATTATTATCAATGTTTATTAACATTTTATCAGATCAGTTAAAATTATTTATAATGTCATTAAATAGGTTTGCATAAGAGCTGGTGTCCCAGGGCCAAATGGTTCCCCTCAATAAGGCCTGTGCAGTAAATTGCTAGCAGGTACCTGTATTTGTTTGCTTTGGATAGAATCCTAACTCATTAACATCAATCACCATAAGAGCACAGAGTACAGCTCGAATCGCTGGGAGTGTAATAAAGTATTTTTATTTTCCCACTCTTTGTAGTGAATTGGAATTGCTGAGAAATGTTTTAAATTCTAACAACTGAAACATAAGTATTGCAGTAATTTGATTACATATAATGAGGACATATTTAATAGAGGTCTTGGTGGCATAGCACTCATCTCTGAATCACACCAGTATCTCCCACCCTATTCCTCCTGCTCCTTCTCCACATTCATGCACCTCATATTTTCTCATCTGTCCCACCTCTCCTTTAATATTTTCCTCCTAATATTTTTTTCACTGAATTCTCCTGCCTCCTCTGTCTCTGCACTGAGTGATTCCTTTTCCTTGGTGATTTCAAACACCACCTGAATATGCCGTTCCGTACCATAGCTGATTTCCTTGCTCACCTCATCTCCTTAAATCCAACTCTGCACATTAATTCCCCACCCACGCATCGCGACCTATTGATCTTGTCATCACATGTGAGCCCTAAGACTTCTGATGCCTCTATTACCAGCAGGGCTCCCTCCCATCACTTACTCATTTTCTTTCTCCTATGCATCCCCTGTCTGTCCCCAAAAGTCCCCACCATCTTTCATTCCTGGAAAGACCTATCTTGTAACTCTTTCACATATACCCGCACACATTCCAACTCTGCCATACCACTCAGAAAAACAATGAGCTACACTATAATTGTCTGAGTCTCTTCCTTCAATGCCCTTGAGTTCTCCAGATTCCAAACAGTCTCCTATTCTCACTGATCCCCATGGTAGAGCAGGCCTGAAATCCATAGCCTGCAAGTTCAAATGTACTAAGCGAGAATCCAGCTTGACTATCCATTGCTAAATAGGTTTCAACCATCTTAAGCTGTAGTGTTGGCTCCTTTTTCATAGCTAAATCCTTATATAAAGAATAACTCCAAATTCCTCTTCTCCACACCAAACTGTTTCCTCCAGCAACCTCTCACAGTAGCTTCCATCCTCACCTCAGACACCCACCATGAGAAGTTCATGGATTTATTTGTGCCCAAAATGATGGGTTTCTGGTCTATTGTCCCAGGCTACTCAGCCCCTATTTCTCTCAGCCCTCTCCACTCCCAAATTCCTACTCAATACCTACAATTCTTTATTCCATAGTTCCACTCTGATCTGCCTTTGTGTTATTAATAAATTTATCTGATTTATAAAGCTGCTCCCTCGACACCTTCCTATCCACGCTCTTGATTTCAAATTTCCTTTTCTCACTCCTATGCCTTCATCATCATTCTGCCCCTATAATCTGTTTGGTCCATATGTCCTTCAAAACTTCTATCAAAACTTCAATTACCCTAATATAGTCTGGAATAGTAACAATGTAAAGGGTAAAGAGGGGTAGGAATTTCTGAAATGTGTACAAGAGAACGTTTTTGAACAGTATGTTTCCAGCCTGACGAGAAAGAAAGCAGTGCTGGACCGAGTGCCGGGGAATGAAGTAGGTAAATTGGAGCATGTTTTAGTGGAGAGCATTTGGTAACAGTGATCATAATATAATTGGATTTATAATAGTTATGGAAAAAGGCAAGGTAAAATAAAGCATAAAAATACTTAACTGGAGAAGGGCTAACTTTAGTGAGTTGAAAGGAGACCTGGCCCAGATGGATTGGAATCAAAATTGGTAGGCAAAAAAGTAATTGAACAATGGGGGAGGCCTTCAAAGAGGAGATAGCTTGGGTACAGCATAGACACATTCCCACACGGGGGAAAGGAAGGCATCCAAAGCTAGAGCTCCATGGATGACTAAAGATATGGAGGTTAAAATTAAACAGAAAAAGGAGGCTTATGACAATTGTAAGGTTCATAATACAATAGAGCACTAAGCTGAATATAGAAAGTACAGACGAGATCTAAAAAAGTAATGAGGGGCAAAGAGAGATTATGAGACTAGATTAGCGACTTACATAAAAGGGAACCCAAAAGAATTTATAAACACATAAATAATAAAAGGGTGGTCAATGGAAGGGTAGGGCCGATTAGGAACCAAAAAGGAGATATTCTTGCATTCTTGTGGGGGCAGGCTGAGGTACTAAATCAATACTATGCATTTTTCTTCACTAGTGAAGAGGATTCTGCCAATGAAGCAGTAAAGGAGGAAGCAGTAAGTGATATTGGATAGGATAAAAATAGATAAAGAGGAGAGATTTAAAAGTTTAGCCGTTGTCGAAGTAGGATGTTACCCAGTCCGAAAGGGATGCATCCTAGGTTATCGAGGGAAGTAAGGGTGGAAATTGCAGAATTTCTGACCACAATCATCCAATCCTCCTTGGATATGGTGTCAGAGGACTGGCGGCTTACAAATGTTACACCCCTGTTTAAAAAAGGGAGAGCGATAAACCCGGCAACTACAAGTCAGTCAGCCTAACATCAGTGGTGGGAAAACTTTTAGAGATAATGGCCCCAAGTTTCGCCATGATTTGCTCCTGATTTTTAGGAGCAACTGGTGTAGAACGGAGTATCTTAGAAATCGGAGTTCTCGTCATTTAGTTGGCTCCAGTTCGAGTCAGTTAGAACAGTTTCACTTTGGAACAGAATTTTTTTTTCAAAAGCGGGCATGTCCGGCCACTTACGCCTGTTTTCAAAGTTTCGTCAGTGAAAACTTACTCCAAACTAACTTAGAATGGAGTAAGTGAAGATTTTTGTATGCTCGAAAGAACCTTGTCTACACTTTAGAAAATCAGGCGTAGGTTACAAATCAGGCGTAGGGAATGGGGGGGGGGCTGGGGTTTAAAGGGAAGTTTACAAACATTAAACACTTCAGTTTTACAAATAAAGAGCCATCATCAATAATAAATGATAAAAACATCAATAAATCAACCAATAAATCAATCAAAAAAAATTAATAAGAAATACATTTTTTTTTAAATCAATAAATAAAAATGTTCTACTTACTGACTGCAGCACCGGGAGCCCTCCAACAGCGTGCTGGGATGGCCCCCCCACACACACCCCCCCCCCCCCCCCAGTGTGTCTCTGTCAGTGTCTCTATCTCTCTGTCTGTCTGTCTGTGTGTGCCTCTCATTCTCTGTCTGTCAGTGTCTGTGTTTCTGAAAGCGAGGGGAGGGGGAGGAGGTGGGTAGAGGGAGAGAGGGGGGGGAGCAGAGGGAGGGAAGGGGGAGAAGGGGGAGAATGGGGAGGGATGGGGGAGAAGGGGAGAAGGGGGCGGGATGGGGGAGAAGGGGGAGAAGGGGGAGGGATAGGGGAGAAGGGGGAGAAGGGGAGGGGGAGAGGGGAGCAGAGGGAGGGAAGGGGGAGGGATGGGGGAGAAGGGGGGGAGGGGGGAGAAGGGGGAGAAGGGGGGAGGGGGAGTGGCGAAGGGGAGGAAGGGGGAGAAGGGGGGAGGGGGAGTGGCGAAGGGGGAGGAGGGGGGAGGAGGAGAAGGGGAGGGGGAGAAGGGGAGGAGGGGAGGGGGGGGAGGAGATGGGGAGGAGGAGAAGGGGGAGGGGGGAAAGGAGAAGGGTGGGAAGAAGGGGGGGAAGGAGATGGTGGGGGGGAAGGAGATGGTGGGGGGAAGGAAATGGGGTGGGAAAGGAGATGGGGGGGAAAGGGAGGGAAAGGAGATTGCGGGGGGGAGGGGAAAGGAGATGGGGGAGGGAGGCTGAACGGGCCGGGCCCGAGACTTCGGGCAGGGCCCAAGACTTCGGGCAGGGCCTGTCCCCAGCACCAGATTTACAGGTAGGTGGCGTTGGGTCGCATATCTTTATCTTCTGCAGTAACCTTTTGTGTGGCACCTTATCGAATGCCTTTTGGAAATCTAAATACACCACATCCATCGGTACACCTCTATCCACCATGCTCGTTATATCCTCAAAGAATTCCAGTAAATTAGTTAAACATGATTTCCCCTTCATGAATTCATGTTGCGTCTGCTTGATTGCACTATTCCTATCTAGATGTCCCGCTATTTCTTCCTTAATGATAGCTTCAAGCATTTTCCCCACTACAGATGTTAAACTAACCGGCGTATAGTTACCTGCCTTTTGTCTGCCCCCTTTTTTAAACAGAGGCGTTACATTAGCTGCTTTCCAATCCGTTGGTACCTCCCCAGAGTCCAGAGAATTTTGGTAGATTATAACGAATGCATCTGCTATAACTTCCGCCATCTCTTTTAATACCCTGGGATGCATTTCATCTGGACCAGGTGATTTGTCTACCTTGAGTCCCATTAGCCTATCCAGCACTACCCCCCTAGTGATAGTGATTGTCTCAAGGTCCTCTCTTCCCACATTCCCGTGACCAGCAATTTTTGGCATGGTTTTTGTGTCTTCCACTGTGAAGACTGAAGCAAAATAATTGTTTAAGGTCTCAGCCATTTCCACATTTCCCATTATTAAATCCTCCTTTCATCTTCTAAGGGACCAACATTTACTTTAGTCACTCTTTTCCGTTTTATATATCTGTAAAAGCTTTTACTATCTGTTTTTATGTTTTGCGCAAGTTTACTTTCGTAATCTATCTTTCCTTTCTTTATTGCTTTCTTAGTCATTCTTTGCTGTCGTTTAAAATTTTCCCAATCTTCTAGTTTCCCACTAAACTTGGCCACTTTATACACATTGGTTTATAATTTGATACTCTATTTTATTTCCTTGGTTATTCACGGCTGGTTATCTCTTCTCTTCCCGCCCTTCTTTTTCACTGGAATATATTTTTGTTGAGCACTATGAAAGAGCTCCTTAAAAGTCCTCCACTGTTCCTCAATTGTGCCACCGTTTAGTCTGTGTTTCAAGTCTACTTTAGCCAACTCTGCCCTCATCCCACTGTAGTCCCCTTTGTTTAAACATAGTACGCTCGTTTGAGACACTACTTCCTCACCCTCAATCTGTATTACAAATTCAACCATACTGTGATCACTCATTCCGAGAGGATCTTTTACTAGGAGATAGTTTATTATTCCTGTCTCATTACACAGGACCAGATCTAAGATAGCTTGCTCCCTTGTAGGTTCTGTAACATACTGTTCTAAGAAACAATCCCGTATGCATTCTATGAATTCCTCCTCAAGGCTACCCCGTGCGATTTGATTTGACCAATCGATATGTAGGTTGAAATCCCCCATGATTACTGCCATTCCTTTTTTACATGCCTCCATTATTCCCTTGATTATTGCCCGCCCCACCGTGAAGTTATTATTTGGGGGCCTATAAACTACGCCCACCAGTGACTTTTTCCCCTTACTATCTCTAATCTCCACCCACAATGATTTAACATTTTGTTCATTAGAGCCAATATCGTCTTTCACAACTGCCCTGATATCATCCTTTATTAACAGAGCTACCCCACCTCCTTTCCCTTCTTGTCTATCTTTCCAAATTGTCAGATACCCCTGTATGTTTAATTCCCAGTCTTGGCCCCCCTGCAACCACGTTTCTGTAATGGCCACCAAATCATACCCATTTGTAATGATTTGTGCCGTCAACTCATTTACTTTATTTCGATTGCTGCGTGCGTTTAGGTAGAGTGTTTTAATACTAGTTTTTAAACCATGATTTTTAGTTTTGACCCCTCCTGCAGCCCCTTTATATTCATACATATTGTCCCTTCCTATCACTTTGTGGTTTACACTTACCCCAGTGCTACTCTGCTCTGTTGCCTCCTGCCTTTTGCATTCTTTCTTGGGATCCTGTTCATCTGAGCTCTCACCCACTCTAACTAGCTCAGCGCCCTCTCCTGGGTTCCGAATACTCCTTGCATTGAGGCACCGAGCTTTCATGCTTGCCTTTTTATTACACTTGACCCTTTAGAATTTTGCTGTACAGTGGCCCTTTTTGTTTTTGCCTTGGGTTTCTCTGCCCTCCACTTTTACTCATTTCCTTTCTGACTTTTGCTTTTGTCTCCATTTTGTTTCCCTCTGTCTCCCTGCATTGGTTCCCATACCCCTGCCATATTAGTTTAACTCCTCCCCAACAGCACTAGCAAACACTCCCCCTAGGACATTGGTTCCGGTCCTGCCCAGGTGCAGACTGTCCGGTTTGTACTGGTCCCACCTCCCCCAGAACCGGTTCCAATGCCCCAGGAATTTGAATCCCTCCCTGCTGCACCACTGCTCAAGCCACGTATTCATCTGAGCTATCCTGCGATTCCTACTCTGACTAGCTCGTGGCACTGGTAGCAATCCTGAGATTACTACTTTTGAGGTCCTACGTTTTAATTTAGCTCCTAGCTCCTTAAATTCGTCTCATAGGACCTCATCCCTTTTTTACCTATATCGTTGGTATCAATGTGCACAACGACAACTGGCTGTTCACCTCCCTTTTCAGAATGTCCTGCACCCACTCCGAGACATCCTTGACCCTTGCACCAGGGAGGCAACATACTATTCTGGAGTCTCGGTTGCGGCCGCAGAAACGCCTATCTATTCCCCTTACCATTGAATCCCATAACGCCGAGAATTAATTAAACCGCCAGCCCATATTTTTATGATGTCAACTCCCAGAATACAGTTTTTGAAGGAAACTAATGCCCAGAAACCGCCCAGAATATCGCCGAGCTTTACTTTCGGTATCTCGCCCATATATCGCACGCTCAAAAATCACTGAAAAAAAGCTGCACTCATCTGACCTTAACCCAGCATTATGAAATCCATTTTGTAAATCGAAGTACTTTTCATATAAAAGGCTGCTTCAAGTTCTGGGGAGCTTTGATTTAATCTGTGAGTTACTTTAAGGTGAATAGAAAATCAGAAGAAAAATCTTATCATATTGTGGACTAATTGACATTATTTTATGAGATTTTGGACAAAAAATTATTTCTGAAGAATATGTGTAATAGTAATTGTAATGGGGCCTGTAATTTCTCAGCCAGTATTGATGACCACTCACATGCTGCAGACTAGAGATGGGAGAAGGTATGTTGAAGAGCGTTATGTGCCCAATCAAGCAGGTGACAGACTGAGGAGGAGAAGGAGAACGTACAGCCGATGCACTTACAAGGAGAAGCGGCCTTACCTGAACTTATCCGAGAACATGTGCCTTAGGAGACTGCGCTTCCGAAAGGAGGTCATCAATGAGATATGCCAGCTCATTAGGGGAGATCTGCAACCTAACAGCACCATCAGGACTGCACTGTCTGTTGAGGTCAAGGTTACTGCGGCACTTTCCTTTTATGTATGGGGCTCTTTTCAGGCGTCAGCTGGTGACATTTGCGGTATTTCTTACCATGCCTCACATTGTTGCATTCGACAAGTGACTGAAGCCCTTTACGCTTGGAGGATGGACTTTATAAGCTTCCCTATGACCAGGGAGGTACAGAGTGAGAGGGTTCTAGGTTTCGCGTGAATAGCAAATTTCCCCAACGTGCAGGGAGCAATAGACTTCACGCACATCGCCATGCGAGCACCTTTTCAGGATGCAGAAGTTTTTCGGAACTGAAAGGGATTCCACTCCTTGAATGTGCAACTCATTGTTGACCACAAGCAAATAATCATGGCAGTGAATGTAAAATTTCCAGGCAGCATCCATGATGCGCACATCTTGCATGAGAGCACTGTTTCTGACCTGCTTAAGAGTCAGCCACAAGTACACGGTTGGATGCTGGGGGATAAAGGATTTGGCCTTGCCAGCTGGCTGATGACCCCCCTGCGTAAGTCCCAGGTAGAAGCCGAGAAGCGATACAACAAAAGCCACATAGCCACACGCAATATCATCGAAAAGACAATTGGAGTACTTAAGCAGCACTTTAGATGCCTGGACCACTATGGAGACGAATTGCAATACCACCCTGAGCAGGTCACTCAATTAATTGTGGTGTGCTGCATGCTGCATAATTGGCTCAGGAAGGGACAAGAAATGCCAGATGGGTCTGCCGGTCCACCTCAGGAGAGAGGAGAAGAGGAAGAAGATGAGGTGGATGATGACCTCGTGGAAGACACTCAGCTGACGTTGAAACCATGCCCCCACCCTGCTCTAGACCACAGAAAAGGGCCCGTGGTGACTACGCAGCTGCAAGACTTTTGAGCCAGCAGCTCATAAATGAACACTTTTCTTAAACTAACGTTGGTGTTATTTACGCAGCTGCAAGACTATTGTGTCTGCAGCTCATAAATTAGAGGTCTGAATTATGTTGGTGACAGTTACTGCTACGGTTGATTTAATGTTACGTTTGATGTTCGCCTTTCATGGTATGGATTCGCCAATGTTTAATATTGCAACTATTTGAAGACAATGCACAACAATGTTAAGTTAAGTTAAATGAAAAAAAATTAATTTCAGTAATTATAATTTTTCTTTAATCATAAAAAAACAAAACACAACACAGCACAACAGAACCCCCCTCCCCCAACCCAAACGTTGAATATTTTAACAATACAATAACAATAGATTTTAATAAAAACGCATGCGCCCCCCCCCCCCCCCACCTCCAACCCCTCAAACCATCCCAACAATGAAACATTTAAAAACAGCAACAATTTTAAACCAAAACACACAACCAACCTCACAGGCAACAATTTTAAAGTATAACAAAAAACACTCCCTCGCCCCATCCCTACCTGCGGCCATGCCCCTCCTTCCCTTTCCCTCCCCGGGTCTGAATACCACCTCTTCCCTTTCTCCTACCAACACCAAGCCGCTTTGCCGCAGTGCTTCTCAAGTGCTGCTTCGGTTGTGGGGGGAGGGGGGAGGGGGGGTGATAGCAGATCTTCCGAAGCAAGAGGTTTCTCCTGGCTCGCATGGGTCTTGGGCAAGAGGGGTGTGGCACCTTGAGATGCAGTGCCAGATTCCGGGAACACTGATTTCCCTCTGGCACCAGTGTTCCTGGCTATTACCTCCAGGGCTACCGCTATCCGTGTCATTTTCTCATTCATGTTAGCGGATAGGGTGGCCATCTGCTGAGATACTACACCCATTGCCTGGAGGAGCTCTTGAACAATCTCAACGTTCCTCCTGGACAAGTTTACCATGTCCACGCTAAGATCTCCCATTCGTGGAGCAGTCCTACTGCGACGAACCAACCTCTGCGGTGTTGTCGCCAGCAGTGAGTCACTTGAGGTGCCCTGCGGCAAAGCGCTTGGCCCCGCTCCCTTCTCGGTCGAGGAGAACGTGGCTGCAGGAACACTAGAAGTTACTGCTGCTGCAGGCTCCTCCAACGCCTCACTGTCCTCAGTGGAGAGGAGGACCTGCAGCAGAACAGGCGAGATTCGGGGCTCCTCGCCTCCAGAAATAAGTACGACTGGATCCATCGGTTGATGCGATGGTTCATCTTCCAAGGCCTGCGCTTTTGGTTGAGCTAGAAAACATAAAAGAGGTAATTAGAGGAGAAGGGGATGCTAGGGTCACGTGGGAATCCAAACACTACACAGGCATATGCACGAGAGCAACACTACTGCTGTAAGAATGATAACAGACATCATATTTGATGAATATCATAATAGTACAAAATCTGCATTACAATGATTTTCATGATCTCATCATTAATTACATAACATAACATAACATTGCATCAATAAATCATTAATCATATATTTTACGGATGTAAGTGGCAATAATTTACTTTACATCACCCAATGGTTTATACTTTACTCACGTGACGTGAGGACAGGTTCCGACGCAGCATGGGTGGCCGAACGATTCTGCACCCCCACAAGCGCCAGCACCCGCTCCTCGAGAGTGGTGAGGGCACATAGGTCTGCTGGGCCACCACTCGTTCTCCGCTGCTCGGCCCTGTTCTTCGAAAGCTTTTTCTGCAAAAGGTGACAATAGCATGGCATGGCATAAGATCATTGCCAGGTAGTTTTACAGATACACATACATAGATTACTGACAGATATTTTATTATTCCGCAATACAACACAACACACATGATTGTCCACCATAAACGTTATACATATCGCATGCATGGTTCAATCTGACGTCTGCAAACAAATTGTTTAAGATCGAGGTTTGTATTAAATGATTACCGATCTAACCACAATACATCAGATCTGCATTTAAACTAATCATGACATCATAACAATTACAATTACAATTACAATTACATAAATAAATATAAATTTATAATGACCCAACAAGGTCATTCCAGCGCTTCCGGCACTGGTTCGGCTCCTTTGCCTCGTGGGTGTTGGCAAAGATTACCTCTGCAATCTCTGCTCAAATTCGTTGATAGACCCCGGGGGGGAGTTTCCCATGTCCACCTATTCTCAACTTCAGCCACCAAGGCAGCATTGGCCTCCTTACTAAAATGTTTAGCCCTCCTATGACCTCCCATCTCTCCCGCCTCCGCCACTCCTTCCTCCTCCTCCTCATTTATCATCCTTTCAATTGCTTCAATTGGATCCATTATAGCAGGACCTAATTGTTTTAATTCTGAAATTTTAGAAAAATTGATGCTAAACTCTCAATACTCTCAACACTTCAATCTCCAACAACACAAGCTTCCTCCTCCTCTCTCTCTCCACTTTCACTCTCTTCTGCGCATGTGCAGATGACCCCTAACCTCCTGAAATGCGGGAAAAAACCATTGCTATGGACATCGGACTTTTACGATAGAAAAAAACGCTTGCGCCCATTTCACATCGCTCCCGCTAACGTCCAAATTATAAAATGAAAACTAGCGGGTTTGAAAATGGGTGATATTCTGGCGATCTCAAAAACCAATATAAATGCTAACGCTAGAAATATCGCCCACTTTTGAGTGATCTGGACACTAATGGAAAGTCTAGTCCATATGATTAAAAGTAAATCTGAGGCAAATATGGGGACACAGTAAAACAAGTAAAATATCACTGTTTTAGCTCCCATTCCTCAAAGACCTATGAATACATGGCAGGAGAATTGTTCCATTAAGGTCACAAGCCCAGCTGTGTCAGAGTCACTTTCCAAAATAAAATTGACATTGCAGAGCTAAAAGCCAAATTACAATTGGACTTATCTCCTCGAGCACTAAAAAACTGAAAAATCTCAAGTTAATTCAGTATTGTTAATTACCTTATTGTTCTCCTACAATAATAGTTTGTCAATATGAGTGCCAAGGAGGAAATGATTTTACCATAAGGTAGCCATTAGTGGTGAGGAAAAATCAGTAAAAACATAGGCAATAGGTTTACTGCCGAAAGTAAAATTCAGGGCAATAAGTTACGTGAGAAATGGATGCCCTTACTGTCATGTATTCAACTGTCATTGTAATCCATGTATGAACTGACCTAAGTTGTACACCGTGAGAACACTGAACACTAGGTGGTGAACTTGTGGGAGACACTCCTAACCTGGACTTTCAGGTATAAAAGGGGAAGCTCCACCCACCTTCATCACTTCAGTGCTGGAATAAAGGTTACTGGTCACAGAGTGACCTTCTCTCAAGTATGGACCTCGGGTGCATTTATACTGTATAGTAAGGACATATTATTGGCGACGAGAAACTGGGATTTAAACCATGCGAGCATGGCCACGAGCAGCACAGACGAGAGGTACTGTGTTGGTGATGATTGGGACGATTTTATTGAGAGACTACAGCAAAGTTTCATTACCAAGGAATGGCTGGGACAGGATTCGGTCGACAAACGCAGGTCTCATCTCCTGACGGTTTGTGGATCCAGGACGTACTCCCTGATGAAGGACCTCCTTGACCCAGAGAAGCCAGCAGACAAACTTTTGAAGAGCTCAGTAAGTTGATCAGGGAACACTTTAAACCGGCAAGCGGCATGCACATGGTGAGACATCGGTTTTACACGCACCGGCGGCGAGAAGGGCAAAGCGTTCCAGACTTCGTGGCAGACCTCCGGCGACTGGCGAGCCTATGTAAGTTCCCAGATACATGCAGAGCGGAGATGCTGCGAGACTTTTTTATTGAGGGTATCGGGCACGCTGGGATTTTCAGGAAACTGATTGAGACCAAAGACTTGACCCTGGAAACGGCGGCTTTGATAGCCTAGACATTCATCTCGGGGGAGGAAGAGACCAGAATGATGTTTGACAAAAATCTTGGTTTAAATGCAGCAAATGGACAGGGAGTCAACATTATTAACGCGGCATACAGTTCTCCAGGCAGACAAGGGCAATCGGACATGCCCGAGCATGTAGTCGAACCCAAAGGGGGAATTCAACGGAGACAATAGCTAGCTGAACGGCGATTCATGCCATCGCAAGGGACAATGCGGCCAGTAATGGGGCCATCAACACTTGTCAATTGTGCGTTTAAGGACAGTTTCAGAGACAGTCAGAGACGATCGACTTGTAATGGATCTTTTGTTTCCAACAACGGTTCATGTTGGAGGTGTGGAGGCAAACACACAGCCAGAGCTTGCAGGTATCAGCAATATTGCAACGTCAGCGGTCACTTGGTGTGTATATGCAGGAAGCCTGCAGCCAGGTTGATGTACGAGGAGGACGGGGATGATGTAAGCCCTATGGGGCCAAATGGACACTGGGGGAAATCGCTGGAAGCTGAAGTTCAGCAAGTTCATGTGGAGCGCATATCCAGTTCATACACCAGGACGCCACCGATAATGATGAAAGTGCTCCTCAATGGCATCCCAGTATTAATGGAGCTAGACACTGGGGCCAGCCAGTCCCTGATGAATATCAAACAATTCGACAAGTTGTGGGCGTCCAAGGCCAGGAGGCCAAAATTATTGCCGATTGACGCACAGCTACGGACATATACAAAGGAGATCATTCCGGTGCTAGGCAGCGCCACGGTAGTCGTGACCCACAAAGATTCGGAGAACAGGTTGCCACTCTGGATTGTCCTAGGGGATGGTCCCGCACTGCTGGGGAGGAGTTGGCTGGCTGTCATGAACTGGAAATGGGGCAATGTCAATGCAATTTCTTCTGTAGAGCGAATATCATGCTCACAGTCCTGGACAAATTTGACTCACTATATCAACCCGGCATTGGCACTTTCATGGGGACCAAGGTAGTGATTCACATAAATCCGGACGCCAGGCCAGTACACCACAAGGCCAGAGCGGTGCCGTACGTGATGCGGGAAAAGATAGAAGGCGAATTGGACCGCCTGCTGAGGGAAGGCATCATCCCGCCAGTCGAATTCAGTGACTGGGCGAGCCCGATTGTGCCAGTGCTCAAGGCGGATGGATCGGTCAGGATATGCGATGATTACAAGGCCACCATCAATCGGGTGTCACTCCAAGACCAGTACCCGCTATCGAGAGCGGAGGACCTCTTTGCGATGCTATCCAGTGGCAAACTTTTTTCAAAATTGGACCTGACCTCAGCTTACATGACCCAGGAGCTGGCGAGTGAGTCGAAGAAGCTGACCACCATCACGACACACAAGGGGTTGTTTGAGTACAACATATGTCCGTTCGGGATTCGCTCGGCCGCCGCGATCTTTCAACGAAACATGGAAAGTCTCCTCAAGTCGATTCCAGGGACCGTGGTTTTTCAAGACGACATCCTCATCATGGGTTGCGATACTGAAGAACACCTCCACAACCTGGAGGAGGTGCTACGCAGACTGGACCGGGTAGGTCTGCGACTGAAAAAGGCGAAGTGAATTTTCCTAGGTCAAGAGGTAGAATTCCTGGGGATGAGGGTAACAGCAGACAGGATCAGACCTACTGCGTCCAAAACGGAAGTGATCCAAAGAGCACCCAGACCCCGTAGCACGACGGAGCTGCGTTCGTTCCTGGGGCTCCTGAACTATTTTGGTAACTTTCTTCCCAAATTGAGCACGCTGTTCGAGCCGCTACATGTGCTCCTACGCAAAGGTCGTGAATGGGTCTGGGGGGACAGCCGGGAAAGGGTTTTTGACAGAGCACGCAATTTGTTATGCTCCAACAATCTGTTAACGCTATATGACCCTTGTAAGAAACTTGTTTTAACGTGCGATGCATCGTTCTATGGGGTCGGATGTGTGTTGCAACATGTTAGTGCCAAGGGTCAGTTACAGCCGGTAGCTTATGCCTCCTGAAGTCTGTCCCAGGCAGAAAGAGGCTACAGGATGGTAGAAAAGGAAGCACTTGCATGTGTATATGCAGTAAAAAAAATGCACCAGTATCTGTTTGGCAGGAAATTTGAGCTGGAGACAGATCACAAACCCCTAAAGTCCCTTTTGGCCGACAACAAGGCCATAAATGCAAGTACGTCGTGGGCACTCACATTAGCCGCCTATAACTATACAATTCGGCATAGACCAAGCACTGAAAACTGCGCCGATGCACTCAGCAGGCTCCCACTAGCCACCACCGAGGGGACAACCGAGCATGCTGCTGAGATGGTCATGGCTGTTGAAGCTTTCGAAAGCGAAGGCTCACCCGTGACAGCCCATCAGATCAAAGTCTGGACAAATAGACCTGCAACTGTCTTTAATCAAGAA
Source organism: Pristiophorus japonicus (assembly GCF_044704955.1). NCBI lineage: Eukaryota > Metazoa > Chordata > Chondrichthyes > Pristiophoridae > Pristiophorus > Pristiophorus japonicus. Next base: position 70,166,132 of record NC_091987.1, on the reverse strand, counting down.
ATGTGTCCTGAATGGGGGCTGGGCAGCCACGTACAGGGCATGCCCTGAGGAATTTAAACCATTTCACAGGTGCAAGGATGAACTCTCAAGTCAGGCCGATTGCCTACTATGGGGAAACCGAGTAGTCATACCCCAGATGGGCAGAGAGGTGTTCATCCGTGAATTCCACATAGAAACATAGAAACATAGAAAATAGGTGCAGGAGTAGGCCATTTGGCCCTTCTAGCCTGCACCACCATTCAATGAGTTCATGGTTGAACATGTATCTTCAGTACCCCATTCCTGCTTTCTCACCATACCCCTTGATTCCCCTAGTAGTAAGGACTTCATCGAACTCCTTTTTGAATATATTTAGTGAATTGGCCTCAACAACTTTCTGTGGTAGAGAATTCCACAGGTTCACCACTCACTGGGTGAAGAAATTCCTCCTCATCTCGGTCCTAAATGGCTTACCCCTTATCCTTAGACTGTGTCCCCTGGTTCTGGACTTCCCCAACATTGGGAACATTCTTCCTGCATCTAACCTGTCTAACCCCGTCAGAATTTTAAATGTTTCTATGAGGTCCCCTCTCATTCTTCTGAACTCCAGTGAATACAAGCCCAGTTGATCCAGTCTTTCTTGATAGGTCAGTCCTGCCATCCCGAGAATCAGTCTGGTGAACCTTCGCTGCACTCCCTCAATAGCAAGAATGTCCTTCCTCAGGTTAGGAGACCAAAACTGTACACAATACTCCAGGTGTGGCCTCACCAAGGCCCTGTACAACTGTAGCAACACCTCCCTGCCCCTGTACTCAAATCCCCTCGCTATGAACGCCAACATGCCATTTGCTTTCTTAACCGCCTGCTGTACCTGCATGCCAACCTTCAATGACTGATGTACCATGACACCCAGGTCTCGTTGCACCTCCCCGTTTCCTAATCTTTCACCATTCAGATAATAGTCTGTCTCTCTGTTTTTACCACCAAAGTGGACAACCTCACATTTATCCACATTATACTTCATCTGCCATGCATTTTCCCACTCACCTAACCTATCCAAGTCACTCTGCAGCCTCATAGCATCCTCCTTGCAGCTCACACTGCCACCCAACTTAGTGTCATCCGCAAATTTGGAGATACTACATTTAATCCCCTCGTCTAAATCATTGATGTACAGTGTAAACAGCTGGGGCCCCAGCACAGAACCTTGCGGTACCCCACTAGTCACTGCCTGCCATTCTGAAAAGTCCCCATTTACTCCTACTCTTTGCTTCCTGTCTGACAACCAGTTCTCAATCCATGTCAGCACACTACCCCCAATCCCATGTGCTTTAACTTTGCACATTAATCTCTTGTGTGGGACCTTGTCGAAAGCCTTCTGAAAGTCCAAATATACCACATCAACTGGTTCTCCCTTGTCCACTCTACTGGAAACATCCTCAAAAAATTCCAGAAGATTTGTCAAGCATGATTTCCCTTTCACAAATCCATGCTGACTTGGACCTATCATATCACCTCTTTCCAAATGCACTGCTATGACATCCTTAATAATTGATTCCCTCATTTTACCCACTACCGATGTCAGGCTGACCGGTCTATAATTCCCTGTTATCTCTCTCCCTCCTTTTTTAAAAAGTGGGGTAACATTGGCTACCCGCCACTCCATAGGAACTGATCCAGAGTCAGTGGAATGTTGGAAAATGACTGTCAATGCATCCACTATTTCCAAGGCCACCTCCTTAAGTACTCTGGGATGCAGTCATGACCCGGGCATTGTCATGATGAAGGCAATTGCCAGGTCATACGTTTGGTGGCCAGGGATAGATGCAGACCTAGAGCTTTGTGTTCGCCGGTGCAACACGTGTGCCCAGCTGGGCAATGCGCCCCTGGACCTGGCCCGCCAAGCCATGGTCACGCATCCATGTGGACTACGCAGGTCCTTTCATGGAAAAAATGTTTTTGGTTGTTGTAGACGCCTACTCCAAATGAATCAAGTGTGACATTCTCAATTCAAGCACATTCTCTGCCACGGTAGAAAGTCTATGGGCAATGTTCGTGCCCATGGTCTACCGGACGTCTTGGTCAGCCACAATGGCCCGTACTTTACAAGCATTGAATTCCAGGACTTCATGGCAGGAAATGGTACCAAACATGTCAGAACAGTACCGTTCAAGCCGGCCTCAAACAGCCAGGCGGAACGAGCAGTGCAGGTAATCAAACAAGGGATGCTCAGAATCCAAGGGGGTTCCCTACAAAGCCGCTTATCACGCCTCTTGTTAGCCAATAGATCCCGACCACACTCACTCACAGGGGTTCCACCCGAAGAGCTGCTAATGAAATGGATGCTCAAAACCAGTTTATCCCTTATACACCCCATCATGAAAGAAATTGTTGAGAGCAGGCGCCGGTCACAATGTCATTACCATGACGGGAATGCGAGGGCGTGATGTATTGATGTCAATGACCCTGTCTTTGTCCTCAACTACGCTGCAGGGCCCAAATGGCTCACAGGCACTGTGATTGCCAAAGAGGGGAATAGGATTCTGGTAGTTAAACTTACCAATGGACAAATCTGCCGCAAACACGTGGATCAAACAAAAAGGAGGTTCAGCAACCCCATAGAAGAAGCAGAGGAAGAACACGACGTAGAGTTCACTCCACCACAGGTGACTGAACACCGGAACCAAGTGGAGGAGAGCCCAGTCACTATGGGCAGTCCGGACAGGCCTGAGGCACAGCAAACAGCAGATATTCAGGCCAGCGCCCAACAACCGGAGCCCCAACTCAGGTGCTTTACAAGGAAATGTAAACCACCAGAGAGACTTAACCTGTGATCCCAATAAGACTTTGGGGGGGGAGGTGATGTCATGTATTCAACTGTCATTGTAATCCATGTATAAACTGACCTAAATTGTACTCTGTGACAACACTGACCACTAGGTGGTGAACTTGTGGGAGACACTCCTAACCTGGACTTTCAGGTATAAAAGGGGCAGCTCCATCCACCTTCATCACTTCAGTGCTGGAATAAGGGTTACTGGTCACAGAGTGACCTTCTCTCTAGTATGGGCCTCGTGTGCATTTGTACTGTATAGTAAGGGCATATTAGATCACATGGATGAACTTTACCAATTGTACATCCCTGTCTGGAGTAAAAATAAAACAGGGAAGGTGGCTCAACCATGGCTAACAAGGGAAATTAAGGATGATGTTAAAGCCAAGGAAGAGGCATATAAATTGGCTAGAAAAAGCAACAAACCTGAGGACTGGGAGAAATTTAGAATTCAACAGAGGAAGACAAAGTGTTTAATTAAGAAGGGGAAAATAGAGTACGAGAGGAAGCTTGCTGGGAACATAAAAACTGACTGCAAAAGCTTCTATAGATATGTGAAGAGAAAAAGATTAGTGAAGACAAATGTAGGTCCCTTGCAGTCAGAATCAGGTGAATTTATAATGGGGAACAAAGCTATGGCAGACCAATTGAACAAATACTTTGGTTCTGTCTTCACGAAGAAAGACACAAATAACCTTCCGGAAATACTAGGGGACAGAGGGTCTAGGGAGAAGGAGGAACTGAAAGAAATCCTTATTAGTCAGGAAATTGTGTGAGCAAAATTGATGGGATTGAAGGTCGATAAATCCCCAGGGCCTGATAGTCAGCATCCCAGAGTACTTAAGGAAGTGGCCCTAGAAATAATGGATGCATTGGTGATCAGTTCCTCTGAACTGGAGGGTAGCTAATGTAACATCACGTTTTAAGAAAGCAGGGAGAGAGAAAACGAGGAATTATAGACCGGTTAGCCTGACATCAGTGGTGGGGAAAATGTTGGAATCAATTATTAAAGATTAAATAATAGCACATTTGGAAAGCAGTGACAGGATCGGTCCAAGTCAGCACGGATTTATGAAAGGGAAATCATGCTTGACAAATCTTCTAGAATTTTTTGAGGATGTAACTAGTAGAGTGGACTTGTACTGTATAGTAAGGACATATCACTTACGTTTGCATTTTAGAGCTAAGTTGTTATTTCATCTGTCACAGAGTAACTCAAGTGGGAACTAAACAGCTGACTGACTGGCACCTGGAGATCAGAGATGGTTGCTGAATAACTTTAACTGTTGTAACCTTCACTTTGAACTAATTGAAGGTTTTTGAAACCAGCCAGATGTAAAGAGAAAAAACCCAGATAAGAACCCTCAAGCTGCTTTAACAAAAGTTTCAATTTTATTTGAAAGATGTTGAAGCATCAAATAGTTCAGCCAGTTGAGTGATAAATTCAGGGTCAATGACACTTTTTTTGCATGCATAACATCCATTTTAATGCTGAAATGAGGTATAACACCCAGATATCGCCCATTTAGCCACAAAATGGAAACTGACGCCTATTTTTCGGACACTTATCACCGAGTGTTACTTTCCCCATATAAGTAATGCTGGGAAAAAATAATACCGCCCGCCCACTTTTTGGGGCAGAATCATCAGAATGGGCCAAACCAACGGCCATAATATCGCCCACCGTTACTTTCCACACGTAATTAATGCCGAGATTCAATAATACCGACCACCCACTGTATTTTGTTGTAAACATCACATTTGCTGGAACTAATGCCCAGTATGTCGCCCAGCGTCACTTTCACCACCTCACACACATCTCGCCCACAATATCGCTCGCCCAAAAAAACGCCGGGAAAAAGTGGAACTAACCGGAACTACTCACAGCGGTATGAATGCTATGTTCTAAATCACATGTCGCATCACTTAAAAGGCTGCTCTGCTTCAACCTCGGGGGAGTTTGGATGTACTCTGGAGGTGTTTGGAGATGATGTGAACATCTAAGCAAACATCTTTATCATACTGTGGACGATTGGAATTTAATAGGTGTCTTCGTCGGGACATTCATTCTTTGTGGCCACTCGGTGGAAAACAGATAGCCATTTGAATGGGGTCTGTCCTTTCTCACCCTCTCTTGATGACTCGAGATGCAGACTCGAGATGGCAGGAGGTACTCTCAACAGCATCATGTGCCCAATGTAAGACATGCCAGACTGATGAGGAGGACCAGGCATTACACCTCCCGCAAGTACAGGGAGAAGCAGTCTTACCTTAACTTGCCCGACACCACCTGCCTTCGGATACTGTGCTTCCACAAAGAGGTTATCACTGAGGTATGCCAGCTCATAAGGGGAGATCTGCAACTGGCTAGCACCATCAGAACTGCACTGTCCGTCGAGGTCAAAGTCACCGTGGCACTGTCGTTCTACGTATCGGCTTCCTTTCAGGCCTCAGCTGGCGACATATGCGGTATGTCTCAGCATGCCACACATTGCAGCATTAGATAGGTAACTGAAGCCCTGTACACACGTAGGATGGACTTCATCAGCTTCCCTATGACCAGAGAGGCTCAGACTAAGAGGGCTCTATGATTCTACCGAATTGCTAACTTCCCCAAGGTGCAGGGAGCAATAGACTGTATGCACATCGCGATGTGGGCACCTTTTCAGGATGCAGAGGTTTTCAAGATCCGCAAGGGATTCCACTCCCTGAATGTCCAACTGGTTGTTGACCACCAGCAAATTATTATGGCAGTGAATGCTCAATTTCCGGGCAGCATCCATGATGCTCACATCCTGCGTGAGAGCACTGTATCTGACTTGTTTAACAATCAGCCACAAGGTCAATGCTGGATGCTTGGTGACAAAGGATATGGCCTCGCCACCTGGCTGATGACTCCCCTGCGTGACACCCACACTGAAGCCGAGAAGCAAGACAATGAGAGCCACAGAGCAACTCGCAATATCGTGGAGAAAACCATTGGAGTGCTGAAGCAGCGCTTTAGATGCCTGGATCACTCAGGAGGCGAGCTCCAATACTACCCTGAACAGGTACCTCAATTCATGGTGGTGTGCTCCATGCTGCACAACTTGGCTATCAGGAGGGGATAAGAATTGCCAGAAGGATCTGACAGTCCACCTCAGGAGAGAGAGGAAGAGGAGGATGAGGTGGACGCTGACCTCGGGCCACAAAATCAGGCTGACACTGAAGCCACATGCCCTCGCCCCCCCTGTAGACCACATGAAAGGGCCCATGGTGGCAGGATAGCTGCAAGACTCTTCCGTCAGGAGCTCATAAATGATCGCTTTGCCTGAAAGAAAGTTGATGGTATTTATAAGGCTGACACACTGCTGGGTGTGCAGATCATACATCAATGGTGGGCATCACCTTGGTGACAGTTAAAGTTTAAGTTGATTGAAGTTAAGTGTAATTATATCCTTTGATGTTAAGGAATCACCAGTGTTTAACAGTGCAGCTATCTGAGCCAATGCGCATAAAGGTTATGTTAAATAAAAAACATTTAAACCGAACATTTGTCTGAAATCATAAGTATATCTGTAAAAAAACAACCCCTCCTCCCCCTCCCCCCCACTCTGGCTTCTCCTCCCTACCTCTACCCCTTCCCCTCCTGACTCCAAGCCGCCTGGCCGAGGAGCTCCTCAGATGATGCTTCATGGTGGGGGGAGGGGGGATGATGGCCAGACTACTACTTGGATGGATACGGGAGAGGACGGTCCCGAGGTGGGAACGTGCTCCGAGCCAGAAGCAAGATGTTGCTCCTGGCTCTCATGTGTCGTTGGCAATGGGGGTGTGGCACCTTGGGGTGCAGTGCCGTGCTCCGGGACCACTGGCAGCCCTCTTTTGCCTCACGTTCCTTCCGCTGCCTGCGCTTGTTTTCTGCATGCTCTCAACGATGAGACTCGCGGTGCTCAGCGCCCTCCCGGATGCTCTTCCTCCACTTTGGGCGGTCTTGGGCCAGGGATTCCCAGGTGATGATGGGGATGTTACACTTTATCAAGGAGGCTCTGAGGGTTCCTCTTCCTCTGCCCAGCTGGGGCTTGCTTGCCTTATAGGAGTTCCGAGTAGAGCACTTGCTTAGGGAGTCTTGTGTCGGGCATGCGGACAATGTGGCCCACCCAACGGAGCTGGTCGAGTGTGCTCTGTGAGCACCTCCTTCATAAAGCGCAGATGCCTCACACACTGCTCCTGACGTAGACTGAGATAAGAGAATTGCTTTCCTAAGACCCCAGGTGAGTAAGGCCTCCTATTGAGAGTCCTTCTTCCTATCCTCCTTCTGCGAGCAGTTTGTCCTCTTCTTTGCTGCCTCTGCTCCATCACCCTGTCATGGTGCAGGCCAATGGGGATAACAACTAGAGAACACAAGACTAGGATGAAGTGGTCTGACCAGAACCCTTAAATTCAGAAGCAAGGCCTTCAGCTGTGTGAGTTAAGAGAGGGCGTTAGCTCCATCATTGAGGATGAAAATGGTAGCACTAGCGCCAAACCAGCATTGCATGCTGATTGACATCACGATCTTCCCACTCTACATATTTTCGGCGCATGCTCCTAATGCCCAGCACTCTGCCCTTGCCAAGGTGCCGAGTGGCGTGGCATGCATCAAAAGTGTGCTCACGGCACCAATGCCATTTTTGTCACAAAACTGCACCCGGAGCACCAAAAAGATCAGGCGCTATGGAGCTGAATTTCGAGCCCTCAATATCTAATTGAGACCAACTTCTGTTGTCTGATGAAAGGTCATCAACCTGAAACATTGGGGGGAATTTTGCAGGGGGTTAGCGGGTGTGATCGGTGGTGGGTCGGGTAGAAAACATCTTTTTTTTGACAGGGGGACAAGACTCCATTGTCAACCCGCTGCCACGTGCCTTTCCCAATGTCGGGTCTGTCAGCGCTGAGCAGATCTGACACAAAGCGGCGGGGGAGGCAATTCAAATCATTATAACTTTGTTAACAAAGGATTAAGAACTAACTTCAGCTGACTTTCAGAGTTTACCAGATTGCCCACGGAGTCCATGCTGCTCGGGGATCACATCAGGTAAGCTGGGAAGGAGTTGAACAGCCATGGCGTCATTACTTGCCAGCTGAAAATGTGCTATAAAACCTTCCATCTCACAGCTGTCCACTTTCCAAGCTCAGAAGCTGGTGTTTACTGCATTTGGAAGACAGATTGACTTTTATGCAGGTTGCAAGTGTTTGGAGCAAACTCTCTATCCAGTGTTAGCTCATGGGAACAACCTCGCTCACCATTGACAGATTGCTTCTGTCAGATCAACTTCACCTGCCATCTATTGCATCAGAATGGGTACGGTTTATACTGTCTCACCTGGGTCCTCAGAATCTGACCACAATCAGCCGCAACACCAGCGGCACCAGGCATACCAGCAGCACCAACCACACCAACCTTCTCCGCAATTAACTGATGCTGCACAGGACAGAGGGCATCAGCACCTGACCACACAGCTGCCCAGGACACCAGGGATGGCCTCAGATTTACTTAACTTGGCGCTGTACACCCTGGCTGCCACATGATGCTCCTAGTTGGCATCACCCCACACTAGCACCATAAAGTATCCTGACAATGCCCAAGCCATTCCTTTCATACTCACCACCATTGCGGGGAGGGGATACTGTTATGTCACTGCAACTCATTAAGCCACTTACAAAGATTCACACATATCTGTCCAAGAACGCAAAGTGCTGAAAATAAAAATGTCAATGTTTAACAGCACATTAACAGAAACTTCACATGAACATTGGTTAAAACAAGCAAGTGCCTACCTTGTGTGTTGTTAGTTGGTATGATTGCACTAGGATGAGGGTGAGTGTGAGGGGTATCTAGTGAGATGGGGAAGTGATAACATAGATAGAGAGGGATGGGTGGAGGTGCAAGGTAAGTTGGTGTAAGGATGTGCGTGGGTAGAGTACGGAAGGCAGAGTGATGGGGATGTGATGAGTGGCACAGCAGGATGAGGTAGAGTGTGACTTTGCAGTAACATTTTGTGATCTACTGAGATCAGTGAAAGGTTTGCGCCACTGCAGCCTGGTCCTCCTGACCACATCCCTGCTTGTGTTCTCCTGTGTAATGTGCAATCGGGCTGCATTGATCTCCTGGGGAGGTCTCCCGCCCATTGTAAGGGAAAAGAAGCTCCCTGCGTGCTGTGACTCCCTCCATAAGCATATGGAGGGAGTCATGGGAGAGCCTGGATGCAGCCCTCACCTCTGTGCAGTCATTGTCAGTGTTTGCAGCATCTCAATGCTGTAGAATGCTGACAGCACAAATGTCAAAATTAATTTGCGCATGGTCCCTTTAAGGAAACCGGTTGATGACACGTCATCAAATAACGTCATCAGACTCATTTCCTTCAATAAGCTGGCACATGCGCTTAACAAGCCCAATCAGGGGAAAGTCATTCTACACAGCGGGCTGGAGCCAGCAGCAATGCCGGGATCTGCCACCATCGTCGCTCGCTATGGACCCGCCGAGGTTGGGTAAATTCAGCCCATTAACTCTGTTTCTCTCTCTATAGTTGCTGCCTGACCTGCTGAGTGTTTTCCTTCTGTGGTCATCCATCTCTTTTAAAAGAAGTTTTAAGGCAAGAGATAAATAGAATAACAACCAGCCCAGTAACTCATTGTTACATTCAAATGCTGCAGTCAACGTAATTGTGAGTATGAAGTTGTCTGTTGATCCTGAGTATCAAGCATTTACATGCAAAACCCATCATTGTGCAGCACATATGACCCGCACATTGATTGAATGGAAACATTTGTAGTTGATATTGAACATGGAACTGAGGTTAGGTGCCCTTATCCCCATGTGCACAAATTCAGTGATACCCAAGACATTTGAGAAGCCAGCAATAGTATAGAGCTGTTGCTGTGCATCTTCCGAACAGTGCATTGCTCACCTTTTGAATATAGGTTGACATATCTCTTTGGATAACAATAACGAAATCACTATCGGAGAACTGGAATAGTCCAGTAGAAAAACTACGCAGTGAGCTGCGACCTTCACAGTCACAGATAGGGCTGCTCCAGTCACATAGAGACCTTAAAATAAGCTCTACCATTCAATAATCGCCTTTCTGGTGAACAACAATCTCCTTAGGCAATGCTGTTCTGTTAGTTTAATTGATTATGTTTTGACCCTCTTCCTCAGATTCATGGCTAAAAAGTACTAACGCATTGATTAGTGCATGACTGCTTAAAATTTATATTATCCACTATTTTAATATAGCCATTTACACATTAATTTTAAAATAAATGGGATAACAACTCCATTCAAATAGTAGGTGTAAGCAATTGTCCACTCATATGTCAACATTGATTGTTAGGCTGTTTGTGGCCATGTCTCTCATTTTTCAGAAAAGATGATGGCAGCCAAAATAGGGCAAATGCCAGGTTGTGTTTGTTAAGATATTTGTCTGTTAATGCCAAATCTGAATTCATATTATAGCCAGTTCATATACAGAAGTCCAGAAATTTCAGAAGAGGCCTTTTGGGGCAAGTCTGGGGGTGGGGTGGAAATTTGCCGGCCCCATGGAAACGTCACTGCCTCCAACCTGTATCCTGGGGTCAGGTTCCGTTGCATATTGCTGCCGGTATTGGTTCTGTTTATAGAACTGATGGGGTGCCTGCCTCTGTTGTGGGGAAGAAATTTGCTGCAGCCCTTCTGTTGTATAAGTGAGTCCGCGGATCTTTGCGAAAGGTAAACGGATCTTTATGAAACTGACAAGTTTTATAATCGGCTGGTTTCTGTAACACAATCGATTGCTCTGCATTCTTTGTTCTGCGACTGATTGAATTACCAAAACAGTTACCTTAAAATGCATCCTGAGGCCCTCAGCAATGGTGATTGTCAGTGACGTGCAGGCATTCTTTGCACTCAGCTTCACTCGGGTACAGGCGGTGGGGAATACGCCGTTTGAATGGGTAATGTTATACCTGCTCAATTGTGGGTGGGCATAATAAAGCACTATTTCCAAGTTACCAGTTTTGGCTCTGCCTTAGATATTCTTTCAGGTTCAGCTGTGCTGGTCATTTCCCTAATTGGTCCCCACATCTTACATTCAGGAATGTGCCTGTACTATAGCGCATCCTTGGGGTACAACAATAGTATCCCCTTACATCCTTTGCAAGAGTATATCCTCAAAAGACAGCCTTTTACTAGGCGCCCAAGAATGGGCTGCTGGTAGTTTGAAGTGAGATACCAAATTACTTATTGCACTTGGTCATGGTGGAAAACGGTAAAGGTAGTTGGCTTATTAAGACATCAATCCTTCTTTATTTCAGCAGCTTTAAGGAGTATTTTGGGGCCGAAATTTGGTACCGCCATTTTTGAGGCGGTGTCACCGCCTGAGTGCTGATTTTACCGCCAGGCGTTGGGTGCAGGCTCCAACTGCCAAATTCAGTTTTTACGCCCAAAGGTGAGAGAGCAGCGCTAAAAAGTGGCATGGCACACTCATCCTCGGGCGGGAGCTCAGGAGGCCGACTGAATTTCGGATCGAGGGCTGCCACCATGCTGGCTAGAAAACGGGAAGAAAAGGGAAGAAAGAAAAAAACCCTAAAACTGCTCCGACCCACACACAAACTTCACCACTGTTACAACTAGTGAAAAGAAGATAAAATGAATAAATAAGCAAACTTACCTTGATCTCTGGGTGAATACGCCCGAGCTCCGCAATGTTCCCTCCACTTTTCCCACGCAGTATGGATGCCTTGCCATTAGGCGTTTGTACAAACTAAATATCGCGGGAGCGGCGCCAAGGGGGCATTGCATGCTGGATGACGTCACCACGTGGGTGGTATTAGACAGTGCGGCATTTCCTCTTGGTGCCTCTACCAAAGAGCCTACCGAATTTCTCCCGAGCTGTGGACGCCTATTAACATCGATGGTAGGCCTTAGCCGCCCGTTAGCCGCTTAGCACCGGTCATAATGGGCGGCGTTATGAAGGGAATTTCGACCCCTTTATACTCCCGTGAGCCCATTTCATTTTCAAACACAACATTTAAACTTAAATTCAATCCCACATCCATTCTGTGGAGAAATGTTCAAAAAAAAATCACAAAACATGATATATTTCTCTCCACAGAGGAGGGCATTGTGTGTCAGCCCTATAGCTTGCTTATAAAAACAGTGTGGCCAAACTAGGCTTGTTATCATGCCACCCACTCCTTACAAGGCAAATGCCATTGTGGGATGGAGCCAGAGGCAGTGAATGCCTACACCTGGCATTCTCACTCAGGACCTAGTGTAGTGCTGGGACCAGTACACCAAATGAGATCAAACATAGAAACATAGAAACATAGAAAATAGGTGCAGGATTAGGCCATTCAGCCCTTCGATCCTGCATCACCATTCAATATGATCATGACTGATCATGCAACTTCAGTACCCCATTCCTGCTTTCTCTCCATACCCCTGGATCCCTTTAGCCATAAGAGCCACATCTAACTCCCTTTTGAATATATCTAACAAACTGGCCTCAACAACTTTCTGTAGTAGAGAATTCCACAGGTTCATAATTCTCTGAGTGAAGAAGTTTCTCCTCATCTCGGTCCTAAATGGCTTACCCCTTATCCTTAGACTGTGACCCCTGGTTCTAGACTTCCCCAACATCGGGAACATTCTTCCTACATCTAACCTGTCCAATCCCGTCAGAATTTTATATGTTTCTATGAGATCCCCTCTCATTCTTCTAAATTCCAGTGAATATAAGCCTAGTCGATCCAATCTTTCTTCATATGTCAGTCCTGCCATCTTGGGAATCAGTTTGGTGAACCTTCGCTGCACTCCCTCAATAGCAAGACTGTCCTTCCTTAGATTAGGAGACCAAAACTGTACACAATTTTCAAGGTGTGGCCTTACCAAGGCCCTGTACAACTGCAGTAAGACCTCCTTGCTCCTATACTCAAATCCTCTCGCTATGAAGGCCAACGTGCCATTTACCTTCTTCATCGCCTACTGTATCTGCATGCCAAACTTCAATGACTGATGCACCATGACACCCAGGTCTCGTTGCACCTCCCCCTTTCCTAATCTGTCACCATTCAGGTAATATTCTGCCTTCCTGTTTTTGCCACCAAAGTGGATAACTTCACATTTATCTACATTATACTGCATCTGCCATGCATTTGCCCACTCACCTAACCTGTCCAAGACACCCTGTAGCCTCTTAGCATCCTCCTCACAGTTCACACTGCCACACAGTTTAGTGTCAACTGCAAACTTGGAGATATTACATTCAATTCCTTCGTCTAAATCATTGATGTATATTGTAAATAGCTGGGGTCCCAGCACTGAACCTTGCAGTACCCCACTAGTCACTGCCTGCCATTCTGAAAAGGGCTCGGTTATTCATACTCTCTGCTTCCTGTCTGCCAACCAGTTCTCTATCCATGTCAAAACATTACCCCCAATACCATGTGCTTTAATTTTGCACACTAATCTCTTGTGTGGGACCTTGTCAAAAGCCTTTTGAAAGTCCAAATACACCACATCCACTGGTTCTCCCTTGTCCACTCTACTAGTTACATCCTCAAAAAATTCTAGAAGGTTTCTCAAGCATGATTTCCCTTTCATAAATCCAGGCTGACTTGGACCGAACCCGTCACTGCTTTCCAAATGTGCTGCTATTACATCTTTAATAATTGACTCCAACATTTTCCCCACTACCGATGTCAGGCTAACCAGTCTATAATTCCCTGAACCTACCAACCTCCAGATGGGTGAAGAAATCTGATGAGTAGGAGAATATATCCTCAGCAGACAATTTCCTGCTGATGCCCAAGAATATGCGTGTGGATGACCTGCAGATAGTCCAAGTGAGATAAGGAATAAGTTATTGCCCTGGTCACCAAGGTAATTAGTATGGATTAATGGCTCATTAACATCTCAATCCTCTCTTGTCTCAGCAACAGTTTGGATTATTTTAAACTTGTGTGAATCCACATCATTTTAAAGTACAACTATATTTAAACTCGTTCCCAAATCCTTCCTGTGGAAAATTGGACTAAAAACTCTTAAAATGTGACTCCCCACTTCTGCGCAATTTCCGATGAATGAGAGAAGGTGCGGGGCTCGGCATAACATTCAGGTGGATGCAAAAGATCCCATGGCACTATTCGAAGAAGAGCAAGAAGTTCTTCCGGTGTCCTGGCCAATATTTATTGCTCAACAAGCACCACCAAAACAGATCAACTGTCCATTTATCTCATTGATGTTTATGGGATACTGTTGTATGCAAATTGGCTGCTGCATTTGCTTACACACAAATGTCGTGAAGACAAGAAGGATGCTATATAAATGCAAGTTCTTTCTAATTGGGACCTGCTCCAAATTCCAACTCCACTCAAATAGGTTGTGTCCACGAGAACTCCGACGTTGGTGTACCTTGGGATAGAGAATTGTCTCAGCAATGTGCTGGGTGTATTATTAAAGATAATTTAGAACTCATTGGAGTACAGCTACTTTTCTGGCCTGGACCCCACCAGTGGGCCCACACACAAACTCTTTTGGAGGCTGGTACGCCTTCACTCACTCAGTTTTTAAAAAATGTATTAGTTCATGGGATGTGAGCATCGCTGACAAGGCCAGCATTTATTGCCCATCCCTCATTGCCCTTGAGAAGGTGGCGATGAGCTGCCTTCTTGAACCGCTGCAGTCTTTGTGGTGAAGGTACTCCCACAGTGCTGACTTTGTGGCTTGGTACAACTGAGTGGCTTTCTAGGCCATTTCAGAGGGCAGTTAAGAGTCAACCACATTGCTGTGGGTCTCGTGATACATATAGGCCAAACAGGGTAAGGATGGCAGAATTAATTCCAGTGAACCAGTTGGGTTTTTCCGATAATCATAGTTTCATGGTCACCATAACGATACTAGGGGCTGGATTTGCGGCTTTTGCGGTTTCGGGGCGTTAATCGCGACGGGGTGTTAAAGATAGCGCCTGAAAATAGTTTGCGCCCTGGACTGCAAATTTCGGCAAAAATGTAAGTTGGAGGAGCGTTGGCGTTAACTCAGACGTTACACAAAGTACTTTGTGCGCCCAAGCTGAAACTTGCGGCGGGAAAGAAGTTTCACTGTTGTTTAGTGTCCTGCAACAAATTGTTATATATTGTACGGTTTTATTTTGATGGGGGGATTTTTTGTGACTTTGTTGCAGTAAAATATATGAATAAACATTTGCCATTGGTGTCTTATGCATCATTCCAACATTCACCGGCGATGTGCATTTATGGGGGCACAAAGCGTGTCCAGTATTAGCTCCATCCCTCAGTTTCCGCCATTTAGGAGAGCTGGTCCATTGTGAGCTGGCGACGTATGACTCTTGGTCCGGCAGCATCTCCACGCTGCCTCCCCCATGGATGATGTGGCTATCCAATGGGGGCCTCGCCAGGCTCTTTTTCGTCATCCTCCTCCTCCTAAGGTAGGCATGGAATCCCCAATGGCAATTCCTGGCCCCTCATGATGGCCAAGTTGTGCAGCATGCAGCACATCACAATGTATTCGGAAACCTGTTGAGGGGAGTATTGAAGGCTGCCTCCAGAGTGGTCCAGGCATCGGTTTGCCCGTAGGTGATGGCATATCTCTGTCAGCACTTCCTTTCAGAAGCGCAGCCTTCTCACACACTGCTACTCAGAGAGTTGGAGGTCTGAGCATTGGTGCCTGTAAACCCATGGGGGGTAAGCCCTCCTCCCCAGATGTCTGCGGCCTCTCCTCATCCATGGCTCGATATGTCCAAGAGCCCTTCTTCTATCTTGATGCCGCCTAGCAATAGCACGGAACATGATACGCTGCTGAACTAGTAATGGTCGCATTAAATCTTCTCACTGAGGTTGTAAGAGCAATGTAATGGCAGGTAAAAGTAAAGTTTGCAAGGCGCAGCTTCACACAGTGTTATGTGCGCAACCATTGTAGTCAATATGACCTGCGATGTAGGATCCTCATCTCACCATCTAAAAATGCTGTCAAAACTGTTATATAGGTAAACTTGTATTTACTCTGTACAGCCATCAGAGGGCTCATCTCCTGGACTCTCAAGAGATCCTATAATCCCTTGGGAGCACAGGTATTTAAGGAGGCCTCACAGGTTAGAGAGGCACTCTGGAGACCTGCAATAAAAGACTAAGGTCACATTTTACTTTGAGCTCAAAGTGTTCAGTCTGACTCTTTCTCCATACATTACAACTGGCGACGAGATACAGATAACGAACCCAAAGATGCAGAGAACAGTGGGCATCCTGGAGAAATTCTCAGAGGGAGATGATTGGGAAACATTTGTGGAGCGACTGAACCAATACTTCATAGCCAACGAGCTGGATGGAGAAGAGAACGCTGCCAAACAAAGGGCGATTCTCCTCACCGTCTGTGGGGCACCGACGTATGGCCTCATGAAAAATCTGCTCACTCCAGTGAAACCCACGGAGAAATCATACGAT
The DNA here is from genome assembly GCF_044704955.1 of Pristiophorus japonicus. NCBI lineage: Eukaryota > Metazoa > Chordata > Chondrichthyes > Pristiophoridae > Pristiophorus > Pristiophorus japonicus. Next base: position 70,149,865 of record NC_091987.1, on the reverse strand, counting down.
GATTTATGTGCACTGGTCCGGGAGCATTTGAACCCGAAGGAAAATGTTCTGATGGCGAGGTATCGGTTCTACACTGACAAGAGGCCTCAAGGCCAGGAAGTGGCAAGTTACGTCGCCGAGCTAAGATACCTTGCAGGACATTGCGAATTTGAAGGACAGTTAAAGCACATGCTCAGAGACTTTTTCGTACTTGGCATTGGCCACAAAACCATACTCCGCAAACTTCTGACTGTAGAGACCCCGACCTTGAGTAAGGTCATAGCGATAGCCCAGGCGTTCATTGCAACCAGTGACAATACGAAGCAAATCTCTCAGCACGCAAGTGCTGCTACAAGTACTCTGAATAAAGTGATATTGTTTACAAATTGCAACGTACAGGGCAGGTCACACATGCCTGCAGCTGCATGTCCGCAGATGTCTCAGAGTCCACCATCAAGGGTGATGAATTCAAGGCCATTAACACCTTGTTGGCGCTGCGGGTGATCGTCATTTCCATTCATGCCACATCAAAGGGTACATTTGCAAGGGCTGTGGAACAATGGGACACCTCCAATGTATGTGCAGGTGAGCTGGAAATCCTGTTAATCCTGCATGTTGCAGAGGAGGACAGATCTACAGAGGATCATGATGAACCAGAGCCTCAGACTGAGGAGGCAGAGGTACATGGGGTGCACACATTCACCACAAATTGTCCCCCGATAATGCTGAATGTTGAACTAAATGGACTCCATGTGTCAATGGAGCTGGACACAGACGCGAGAAGATTGTGGAGCAGCAACGCCTCAAGGCCAGTCTTAACTCCAGTTCATACGAAACTAAGAACTTACACAAAAGAACTGATTCCCGTAATCGGCAGTGCAACCGTAAAGGTCTCCTACGATGGAGCGGTGCACAAGCTACCACTCTGGGTGGTACCGGGTGATGGTCCCACGCTGCTCGGCAAGAGCTGGCTGGGAAAGATATGCTGGAACTGGGAAGGTGTCTGAGTGCTTTCGCCCGCTGATGACTCTTCGTGTGCCCAGGTCTTAAACAAGTTCCCTTCGCTGTTCGAACCAGGCATTTGGAAATTTCAAGGAGCAAAAGTGCAGATCCACCTAATTCTGGGGGTGCGACCCATCCATCACATGGCGGAAGCAGTACACGATGAGAGAAAGGGTAGAGATCGAGCTAGACCGGCTACAATGAGAGGGCATCATCTCACCGATCAAGTTCAACGAGTGGGCCAGTCCATTTGTCCCAGTCCTCAAGGGAGATGGCACCGTCAGAATCTGTGGCGATTACAAAGTAACTATCAATTGTTTCTCCCTGCAGGAACAATACCCACTATCAAAGGCCGACGACCTCTTTGCAACGCTGGCAGGAGGAAAGACGTTCACGAAGCTGGATTTGACTTCAGCCCACATGGCGCAGGAACTGGAGGAATCATCGAAGGGCCTCACCTGCATCAACACGCACAAACGTCTTTTCGTTTATAACAGGTGCCCATTTGAAATTTGATCAGCGGCGACGATATTCCAGAGAAACGTGGAAAGCTTACTGAAATCGATCCCGCGCACCGTGGTCTTCCAGGACTAAATCTTGGTCACAGGTCGGGACACATTCGAGCATCTGCAGAACCTGGAGGAGGTTCTTAGTCAATTCAACCGCATGGGGCTCAGGTAAAAACGCTCGAAGTGCGTTTTCCTGGTGCCTGAAGTGGAGTTCTTAGGGAGGAGGATCACTGCAGACGGCATCAGGCCCACCGATTCGAAGACGGAGGCAATCAAGAACGCACCGAGGCCCCAGAACGTGACGGAGCTGCGGTCGTTTCTAGGACTCCTGAACTACATTGGTAACTTCTTACCGGGTCTCAGCACACTGTTAGAACCACTGCATGTCTTACTGCGTAAAGCGGATGAATGGGCATGGGGTAAAAGCCAAGAAAATGCCTTTGTAAAAGCTAGAAAATTGGTATGCTCAAACAAATTGCTTGTGTTGTATGATCCATGTAAACGTTTGGTACTAGCATGTGATGCGTCGTCATACGGTGTCAGGTGTGTATTGCAACAAGCTAATGATTTTGGGAGACTGCAACTGGGTGCGTACGCATCCAGGAGTCTGTCTAAGGCCAAGAGAGCCTACAGCATGATTGAAAAAGAAGCGTTAGCGTGTGTCTATGGGGTAAAGAAACGACATCAATATCTGTTTGAGCTAAAATTTGAATTGGAAACTGATCATAAGCCACTCATATCCCTGTTTTCCGAGAGTAAAGGGATAAATACTAATGCATCAGCCCGCATCCAGAGATGGGCTCTCATGTTGTCCGCATACAACTACGTCATCCGCCACAGGCCAGGCACAGAAAACTGCGCTGATGCTCTCAGGAGGCTGCCATTGCCCACCACAAGGGCGGAAATGGTGCAGCCCACAGAATTAGCCATGGTTATGGAAGCATTTGAGAGTGAGCAATCACCCGTCACCACCCGGCAGATCAAAACCTGGACGAGCCAGGACCCTTTACTGTCTCTAGTTAAAAACTGTGTGCTTCACGGGAGCTGGTTCAGTGTTCCAATGGAAATGCAGGAAGAGCTAAAGCCGTTCCAGCAGCGCAAAGATGAAATGTCTATACAGGCAGACTGCCTTCTGTGGGGCAATCCAGTAGTGGCTCCCAAGAAGGGAGGAGACACCTTCATCAGTGACCTCCACAGTACTCACCCAGGCATCGTAATGATGAAAGTGATAGCCAGATCCCACGTGTGGTGGCCCGGTATCGATGCGGACTTAGGGTCCTGCGTTCACAGATGTAATACATGCTCACAGTTGAGCAATGTACTCAGGGAGGTACCGCTAAGATTATAGTCTTGGCCCTCCAAACCGTGGTCTAGGGTACATGTCGACTATGCAGGCCCGTTCTTGGGTAAAATGTTCCTTGTGGTTGTAGATGCGTACTCCAAGTGGATTGAATGTGAGATAATGTCGGCTAGCACGTCCGCTGCCACCACTGAAATCCTGCGCTTCATGTTTGCCACATACGGCCTACCCGATGTCCTGGTGAGCGACAACGGGCCATGTTTTACCAGTGCTGAGTTCAAAGAATTCATGACCTGCAACAGGATCAAACATGTCACATCTGCCCCGTTTAAATCAGTGTCCAATGGTCAGGCAGAGATTGCAGTGCAAACCATCAAGCAGGGCTTGAAGAGGTTAACGGAAGGCTCACTGCAGACTCGCCTATCCTGAGTCCTGCTTAGCTACCATATGAGACCCCACTCGCTCACTGGGATCCCACCTGCTGAACTGCTCATGAAAAGAACACTTATGACAAGGCTCTCGTTAGTTCACCCTGATCTACACAAACAGGCAGGCGGCTTCAACAAAGTACATACCATGATAACGCAAATGTGTCATGCGAGATTGAAATCAATGATCCTTTATTTGTATTAAATTATGGACAAGGTCCCAAGTGGCTTCCCGGCACTGTTGTGGCTAAAGAGGGGAGCAGGGTTTTTCAGGTCAAACTTTCAAATGGACTCATTCACCAGAAACACTTGGACCAAATCAAACTCAGATTTATGGACTATCCTGAGCAACCCACTTTGGACCCTACCTTCTTTGATCCCCCAACATACACACCAGTGGCAACCGACACCGCGGTTAGCCACGAAGCAGAACCCATCGTCCACAGCAGCCCAGCAGGACCTACCATACCAGGCAGCCCAGCAAGGCCAGCTGTACAGCAACCCAGCAAGGGCCCAACAATTGATTCACCAATACCAGCTTTCACATCGAGACGATCAACCAGGGCAAGAAGGGCCCCAGATCGACTCACATTGTAAATAGTTACACTAGTGACTTGGGGCGGGGGGGGGGGGAGTGTTGCTATATATATAAACTTGTATGTACTCTGTACAGCCATCAGAGGGCTCATCCCCTGGAGTCCGAAGGGATCCCATAATCCTTTGGGAGCGCAGGTATTTAAGGAGGCCTCTCAGGTTGGAGAGGCACTCTGCAGACCTGCAATAAAAGACTACGGTCACACTTTGCTTTGAGCTCACAGTGTTCAGTCTGACTCTTTCTCCATACATAACAAATACCGCCTGTCGCACCCTGGGACTACCTAGTTTTCAGGGGTTTCCTGGGGCGGGCGTTAAATGAGGAGTAAGGGCCGAATGTTCCATCTGGGGTGCTAGCGATTGACGTCATGATCTCAGTCAAAATGGGCGGTGGGACAATAAGACCTTGCGCCGGTGCTAACCAGTAACTGAATCTACAAGCTGGGCGGTAAATCCTGGACCCCCGCCATTACACCCAGAAACAGCATTTAATGCCTCGCTAACCAAGGCGCAAATGAGCCGAAAATCGAGCCCTAGCTTTTTAATTTCAGATTTATTTAATTAACAGAATTTTAAATTCACCAGCTGCCATAGTGGTATTTGAGCTCACTGCTCAGATTATTAATCTAGACCTCCAGGTTATTAGACCAGTAACATAACCACTATGCTACCGTATCCTGTTGTAACAGTTGCCATAGAAACACCATGGTCGAAATTCCCTTTTGTAACGCCGCCCGTTAGTACTAGGTGGCTAACGGGTGGCAAAGGCCTACAGTCGGTGTTAAGCGGCGTCCACTTGGGAGAAATTCGGTAGGTTCTTTGGTAGAGGCGCCAAGAGGTAACGCTGTGCCATCCAACGCTATTCACGTGGTGACATCATCCAGCGTGCTATGCCCCCTTGGCGCCGCACCCGTGAGATTTGCTTTGTACAGACGCCTAACTGAAAAGTGTTCGTACTGCCTGGGAAAAGTGGAAGGAACATCGCGGTGCTCGGGCGTATTCGCCCAGAGATCACAGTAAGTTTTTTTCTTCATTTATTTCATCTTCTTTTCATTAGTTGTAACAGTGGGGAAATTTGTGTGTGGGTCGGAGAAGTTTGAGGTTTTATTTTCTTTCTTCCCGCTTTTCAGCTAGCGTGGCGGCAGCCTCCCGGTGCGTAATTCAGTCGGCCTCCTGAGCTCCCGCCTGAGAATGAGTGTGCAGTGCCACTTTTTAGCTCTGCTCTCTCATCTTTGGGCGTAAAATCTGAATTTGGCAGTTTGGGCCTGCACCTAACGCCTGGCGGTAAAATCAGCACTCGGGCGGTGACACCGCCTCAAAAACGACAGCACCGAATTTCGACCCCCAGGTCGAGAATGAGCACCAGGAGCAGGAACTCCTGGATTAGGGTGTCCCTACCTGGTCCTGGTCCCTGGCCATCATTTGCCTTGAATGGGGTGGATGGAAGCTTTGCTCTTTACAAGGCAGCCTTAAAACCGCTTTAAAACCAGGTTTCTGCCATTTCCCTGAGGCTTCCGTTGGTCTTTTGCCAGAGTTAAGGTGGGAGACCAGTGAAACCCCTGCAGAATTGCAGGGTCAATTAATTTAGGAGGACATCATATCACCTTCAGAGTCCTTCTAGCTGCACAGACAAACACAAATATGCATTGTTCAATAATAAATACCAGTTTATATTAAGTAATATAAGTCTGTCCATAGTAGATTCATTACATTTGTGAAAGTGTCATATTTAGTTATACAGTATCATTGTTAAACATACAAAACGTGATGATAAACGTAATGGAGTCTGGAGGTAATTCCTATCTCAAGGTCACCAGCACCTTGCAGTTTCAGTGCAAGAGTTTGGCAGAATTTATCCTAGGCACAACTAGAAGGTAAATTTGTCATTAAATGTTTTGGTTTTTTGTTCATGGTGTCATCTTCCCCTTGCTGCCTTTTGCATCCTGCTTCTTGACTGGGAAAGCCTCCATTTTTGCATTTTGGGGTTTTTCCTGTGCCAGTACTTTTCTTCATTACTGCTGTGTACTGCTAGGTTCGACCTTACAACGAGGTTGTCTCTTGCCTTAGAATGTTTTGCTACATTAAAGACGCTATATAAATACAAGTTGTTGTTGTTGAGGTGAGGATCCAAACAGGGTCCAAACATTGTGCATCACTGAGTTGAGGAAGAGGAGCTATGCTGAGCCTTCAAATGCCCACATGGATAGCATACATGGCACTTTGCACTCGAGGGAACCCTGCCAACCCAGGAAAGTTGTGCACCTTATACAGCAGCTGCCTCCTTTCTGCAGGAAAATTGACTTCTGAGGCATTCTGTCACACAAGCCGGTCTGCAATGTGCACATGATTCAGGGAAATAACAATTTCTATGTTTATAGGGGACAACAATGTTATCACTTCTCCTATTCCTCTTAGCTTTATAGTATTGAATATGTTTGCATTGTGGTGTGTTAATGCCTGAAATGGTGAACACCATTGGCTTAAAGAGGAAAAGACCAAGCTGGTCCAGTGGCAAAACAGGTAATCGAGGGAGTCAGCGCCACCCTATAGTGTCACTAATACGAGTGATATGGAGAGGTACTTGCTTTGCATGAAGGTGACAGTGGGCCTAATTGCTACGACACAGGAGTGACCTCTGAGAGGTGCATGCTGCAAGTGAATTCAAGGCATGAGAAGAGTAGCATGGAAATACATAGGCCTGCACCTGTTTATAAAAAGCACAAATGGGAGAAAACATCTCCCCATGATTAATACGCTTCACCTCATAGAAAGTAAGTCATTACCACAAGTGCGATAACCATTGAAAACTTGGCTGGTAACATTACCACCGACTGGAAATTCCAATCTGTCATATGTTTTACTTCTCACACCAGTGTTTGTTGAAGATGTAATGAATGTTTCATAGAAATGTTTCAGGTTGGAGGCAATTGCCCGCGGGAAGCCTCCAACTGGAATTTCAGGGCCAGTAACTGTGGTCAGCAACATTTTGAAGAGAATGCCTGATTCGTCTTGTTCTGTACTGGTTTATCACTTTAAATTGGTAAGAGAGCATTGTGTACATTCAGTTTAAAAAGTGAAAGAGAATATTAATTATATGCATGAATTTTGGATATAGTTCAAGAGTTGTATGTGGGAACCATGGCCAAGTAACCCAGGGGCACTGAGGCCAATTTTCTCCTGTGTTACTGTGGAGGAGTAGACAGGTGCTGGAGTACAGTTCCAAGGTTATAGACAGTTCAAGTGGCAATGTTTTTGTATGTGAGCCGAAACATTGACTGTCAAGAGGTGTTTTGACAATAAAAGAAGCAAAAGCTGAGGCCATCCTGTTTGTAGTGACGTCTGCACACACACTCGTCCCGGCAGCAGTCACTGGGTCACCATGGTGGAGTGTTGCCTTCCCAGAGGGAATAGAAGAGACTGATTTCAATGGATCTTCTCCATTCTCCCTTTCTCCTTACTTCTGCAGCACTCCACTTTATGAGCATTACATATTTTATGGGATCCTAGGACTAAAATGGATACATGGACTGAATTCCTGACAATGCCCAATCTACAGGCGTCCTTTAATGTATGAAAGCATTGTGGCTGTACATAGTCTATGGCTGGAACTTTCGACATTATTGGAACAAAAAATTGGGCACGATGTACAACACGTGGCCAATCTAATACTGGCAGTTTTATGCCTCCCGCCAAAGTTGAAAGTTCATCCTATATTTTTTGTGAGAATTTCAGACTCTTGGCAAACATGCTGTTGCTTTTTGTTAAGTGTGGAAGAACTCCACAAGACTGAGTACTGTGAGCTAAAACTGATGTGACCTTAGTCTCTTTAATACAACTCCAGAGTGCCTAAGCAGCATGACAGACAACCTTTTATACTGCCTTGCACGAGGTGTACAGGTGATCCTTGGGTCTCCAACAGTTGCGCCCTCTGGTGGCAAGTCCTACACAATTACAATGTTCACATACATAACACTTTGCATGTGAACTCTTCACTCCAGACTTTGGGCAAAGGGCCCTCAATGAGTCAGAGAAAGAAATAATGACAATATGGCGGTTTTATCATTCTCTTACTTTCCCTTTGTGGTTTGAATTTTTTTAAACACAGAAACATATCCAGGAACTAGACAGCACCATGAAGAAAATGTGTTATACAGGAATAGTCTGATTACTACTTTTGTTCAATATTCAAACCCAGCTGAAACATTTGAAATACAAGTAGGTTTGGAGCTCAGGATGGAGCTTAGAAACTAGCAGTGCCAATTATTTTTTTGAAAAAGGATAAATCCTTGCCAGTGGTGTTGTTTTCATTCAGGAATCACTGTGAAAAGAATACACAGACTTTTTACATATTTAAATTTGGTCAACACTACAAGGAAAAGGGTATTATAGATATGCTCAGGACTGAACCTCTTCACTAGTGTAGCTGATAGGAATCCCGCTAGCAGTCCGATGAAATTTGTTCTATTGTATAAGTAGCAGTAATCTTATTTCCCGTACATATTTTAAAGCATATCTGAACTCTTGTAATATATTTTGTTTGTCCACAACACCAGTCCTGCAGTCTACTACAGATGTCATCAAATGTCGTAGAAGACACTATCTGCAGCAGTAATGCCCCATGTCTCCAGAACAGAATAAATTACATGACACATTTCTCTCTCTCTTTTCAGCAAACACATTCTATGTTGGCAAGGCACCTGAAGGTGGTTGAAAGGATAACAGACCTTTTGAGAGAAAATTGGAAAAAATATTAAATCAAAATATTAAATGCTCAGAGACTTTTTCGTACTTGGCATTGGCCACGAAACCAAACTTTGCAAACTTTTGACTGTAGAGACCCCAACTTTAAGTTAGGCCATAGCGATAGTCCAGGCGTTCATTGCCACCAGTGACAATACGAAGCAAATCTCTCAGCACACAAGTGCTGCTACAAGTACTGTGAACAAAGTGATGTTGTTTTCAAATTGTAATATACAGGGCAGGTCACACATGCCTGCAGCTGCACCTCCGCAGATGTCTCAGAGTCCACCATCAAGGGTGATGAATGCAAGGCCATTAACACCTTGTTGGCGCTGCGGGGGTGATCATCGTTTTTATTCATGCCAATTCAAAGGATACATTTGCAAGGGCTGTGGAACAATGGGACACCTCCAATGAGCGTGCAGGCGAGCTGCTAAGCCTGTTAAACCTGCAAAACACCATGTTGCAGAGGAGGATCACGACGAAACAGAGCCTCAGATAGAGGAGGCAGAGGTACATAGGGTACACACATTCACCACGAATTGTACCCCGATAATGCTGAATGTTGAAGTAAATGGAGTCCCGGTGTCAATGGAGCTGGACACGGGCGCAAGCCAGTCCAACATGGGCAAAAAGACTTTCGAAAGGTTGTGGTGCAACAAGGCCCCAAGGCCAGTCTTATCTCCAATTCACACGAAACTAGGAACTTACATAAAAGAACTGATTCCTCTAATCGGCAGTGCTACCATAAAGGTCTCCTACGATTGAGCGGTGCACAAGCTACCACTCTGGGTGGTACCGGGCGATGGTCCCAAGCTGCTCGGCAGGAGCTGGCTGGGAAAGATACGCTGGAACTGGGATGACATCCGAGCGCTATCACCCGCTGATGACACTTCGTGTGCCCAGGTCTTAAACAAATTTCCTTCGCTGTTTGAACCAGGCACCGGGAAATTCCAAGGAGCAAAAGTGCAGATCCACCTAATTCCGGGGGCGTGACCCATCCATGACAAGGCGAGAGCTGTACCATACATGATGAGAGAAAGGGTAGAGATTGAGCTAGACCGGCTACAAAGAAAGGGCATCATTTCACCAATCGTGTTCAGCAAGTGGGCCAGTCCTATTGTCCCAGTCCCCAAGGGAGACGGCACCGCCAGAATCTGTGGCGATTACAAAGTAACTATCAATCGTTTCTCCCTGCAGGACCAATACCCACTACCAAAAGTCGACGACCTCTTTGCAATGCTGGCGGGAGGAAAGATGTTCACGAAGCTGGATCTGACTTCAGCCTACATGACGCAGGAATTGGAGGAATCATCGAAGGCCCTCACCTGCATCAACATGCAAAAAGGTCTTTTTGTTTCTAACAGATGCCTGTTTGGAATCCGATCAGTGGCAGCGATATTCCAGAGAAACATGGAAAGTTTACTGAAGTCGGTCCCGCACACCGTGGTGTTCCAGGACGACATCTTGGTCACAGGTCGGAACACAGTCGAGCACCTGCAGAATCTGGAGGAGGTTCTTAGTTGAATCAACCACATGGGGTTCAGGTTAAAACGCTCGAAGTGCATTTTCCTGGCGCCTGAAGTGGAGTTCCTGGGAAGGAGGATTGTGGCGGACGGCATCAGGCCCACCAACGCAAAGGCGGAGGCAATCGAGAATGCACCGAGGCCACAGAACGTGACGGAGCTGCGGTCGTTTCTGGCATGCTTTAACTACTTTGGTAACTTCTTACCGTGTCTCAGCACCCTGCTAGAACCACTACATGTCTTACTACAAAAAGGGGACGAATGGGTTTGGGGCAAAAGCCAAGAAAATGTCTTTGTTAAAGCGAGAAAATTGTTCTGGTCAAACAAATTGCTTGTGTTGTATGATCCATGTAAGCATTTGGTACTAGCATGTGATGCGTCGTCATATGGCGTCGGGTGTGTATTGCAACAAGCTAATGATTTCGGGAAACCGCAACCGGTTGCTTATGCATCCAGGAGTCTGTCTAAGGCTGAGAGAGCCTACAGCATGATTGAAAAAGAAGCGTTAGCGTGTGTCTATGGGGTAAAGAAAATGCATCAATACCTGTTTGAATTGGAATTGGAAACTGACCATAAGCCACTTATATCCCTGTTTTCCGAGAGTAAAGGGATAAATACCAACGCATCGGCCCACATCTAGAGATGGGCGCTCACATTGTCCGCATACAACTATGCCATCCGTCACAGGCCAGGCACAGAAAACTGCGCCAATGCTCTCAGTAGGCTGCCATTGTCCACCACGGGGTTGGAAATGGCACAGCTCGCAGATCTAGCCATGGTTATGGAAGCACTTGAGAGTAAGCAATCACCCGTCACTGCCCAGCAGATCAAATCCTGGACAAGCCAGGATCCCTTATTATCTCTAGTCAAAAGCTGTGTGCTTCACGGGAGCTGGTCCAGTGTCCCAGTGGAAATGCAGGAAGAGATAAAGCTGTTCCAGCAGCGCAAAGATGAAATGTCTATACAGGCAGACTGCCTTCTGTGGGGCAATCGAGTAGTGGTCCCCAAGAAGGGCAGAGACACCTTCACCAATGACCTCCACAGTACCCATCCACATGCATCGTAATGATGAAAGCGATAGCCAGATCCCACGTGTGGTAGCCCGGTATCGATGCGGACTTAGAGTTCTGCTTTCACAGATGTAACACATGCTCGCTGCTAGGTTTATGGTCTTGGCCCTCCAAACCGTGGTCTAGGGTACACGTCGACAATGCAGGCCCGTTCTTGGGTAAAATGTTCCTTGTGGTTGCAGACGCGTACTCCAAGTGGATTGAATTTGAGATAATGTCGGCTAGCACGTCCGTTGCCACTACTGAAAGCCTGCGGGCCATGTTTGCCACACACGGCTTACCCGATGTCCTGGTGAGCAACAACGGGCCATGTTTTACCAGTGCTGAGTTCAAAGAATTCATGACCCGTAACAGGATCAAACATGTCACATTTGCCATGTTTAAACTAGCGTCCAATGGTCAGGCAGAGAGAGCTTGAAGCTATCAAGCAAGGCTTGAAGAGGGTAACTGAAGGCTCACTGCAGACTCGCCTATCCCGAGTCCTGCTTAGCCACCGCACAAGACACCACTCACTCACTGGGATCCCACCTGCTGAACTGCTCATGAAAAGAGCACTTAAAGCACATGGTATTGGGGGTAATGTACTGACGTGGATAGAGAATTGGTTCACAGACAGGAAGCAGAGAGTCAGGATAAATGGGTCCTTTTCAGAATGGCAGGCAGTGACTAGTGGGGTACCGCAGGGCTCAGTGCTGGGACCCCAGCTCTTTACAATATACATTAATGATTTGGATGAGGGAATTGAGTGTAATATCTCCAAGTTTGCAGATGACACTAAGCTGGATGGCAGTGTGAGCTGTGAGGAGGACGCTAAAAGGCTGCAGGATGACTTGGACAGGTTAGGTGAGTTGGCAAACGCATGGCAGATGCAGTATAATGTGGATAAATATGAGGTTATCCACTTTGGTGGCAAAAACACGAAGGCAGAATATTATCTGAATGGTGGCAGATTAGGAAAAGGGGAGGTTAGCGAGACCTGGGTGTCATGGTACATCAGTCATTGAAAGTTGGCATGCAGGTTCAGCAGACGGTGAAACAGGCAAATGGTATGTTGGCCTTCATAGCTAGGAGATTTGAGTTTAGGAGCAGGGAGGTCTTACTGCAGTTGTACAGGGCCTTAGTGAGGCCTCACCTGGAATATTGTATTCAGTTTTGGTCTCCTAATCTGAGGAAGGATGTTCTTGCTGTTGAGGGAGTGCAGCGAAGGTTCACCAGACTGATTCCCGGGATGGCAGGACTGACATATGAGGAGAGACTGGATTGACTGGGCCTGTATTCACTGGAGTTTAGAAGGATGAGAGGGGATCTGATAGAAACATATAAAATTCTGACGGGACTGGGCAGGTTAGATGCAGGAAGAATGTTCCCGATGTTGGGGAAGTCCAGAACCAGGGGGCATAGTCTAAGGATAAGGGATAAGTCATTTAGGACTGAGATGAGGAGAAACTTCTTCACTCAGAGAGTTGTTAACCTGTGGAATTACCTACCGCAGAGAGTTGTTGATGCCAGTTCATTGGATATATTCAAGAGGGAGTTAGATATGGCCCTTACAGCTAAAGGGATCAAGGGGTATGGAGAGAAAGCAGGAAAGGGGTACTGAGGGAATAATCAGCCATGATCTTATTGAATGGTTGTGCAGGCTCGAAGGGCCGAATGGCCTACTCCTGCACCCATTTTCTATGATTCTATGTTTTTATGTTAAGACAAGGCTCTCGTTAGTTCACCCTGATCTACATGAACGGGTAGAGAGCAGGCGGCTTCAACAAAGTACATACCATGATAGTGAGATTGAAATCAATGATCCTGTATTTGTATTAAATTACGGACAAGGTCCCAAGTGGCTTCCCGGCACTGTTGTGGCCAAAGAGGGGAGCAGGGTGTTTCAGGTCAAACTTTCAAATGGACTCATTCACCAGAAACACTTGGACCAAATCAAACTCAGATTCACGGACTATCCAGAGCAACCCACCTTGGACCCTACCTTTTTTGATCCCCCAACACACACACCAGTGGCAACCGACACCACGGTTGACCATGAAGCAGAACCTATCATCCACAGCAGCCCTGCAGGGCCCAACAAACCAGGCAGCCCAGCAAGGCCAGCTGCACAGCAGCCCAGCGAGGGCCCAACAAATGATTCAACAACACCAGCTTTCACACCGAGACGATCAACCAGAGCAAGAAGGGCCCCAGATCGACTCACATTGTAAATAGTTACACTATTGACTTTGGGAGGGAATGTTATTATATATGTGGACTTGTATTTACTCTGTACAGTCACCAGAGGGCTCATTCCCCGGCGTCCCAAGGGATCCCATAATCCCTTGGGAGCACAGGTATTTAAGAAGGCTTCACAGGTTGGAGAGGCACTCTGGAGATCTGCAATAAAAGACTAAGGTCACATTTGACCTTGAGCTCACAGTGTTCAGCCTGACTCTTTCTCCATACACAACAGTAAGAATTCAGGATTATTCAGCAGCCTCTCCAGCCACCATGTAAAGGTAAGTTTATATTTTTTTTAAAGCCTTCTCATGGAGCCAGAAAGAGAAGGTGTGCTCCCTGACTCCACATTCATTGTGACAGCACCCCCACCGTAGTCTACTCCAACTCTGCTCATGGGACGTAGCTTCAGACCTCGATGCAAGAGCTGCCTGTGGAGGCACAACAGCCCCCAGCATCTTGCGCATAAAATGCCAATGAGGCCCAAGGTCTAATTTCAGGCCGGACTTGGGCCTCTTCGTGGTTTCGGCTCCCGCTATATCCGCAACACTGGGCCCAGACAAAATTGTATCCTGTTACTCATTAATGCAGAAATAGTAAACCAACAATAACTTTATAGTGAAAGAGGAGACCAAAATATTTTGAGTTTCATTTCACACCTAAAATACCATCAATATACATGAGTACAGTTAAAGCCCAACTAAATTTGAGTTAATGGCACTTGCACAAACAGCAAGTTCTATTTAGTTTGTATGGTTGTACTGCCTATTGGTGGAATCTTTACTTTGGCAGCAGCAGTAAGAAATTATGTCCAAGGAATACATTGGCAAATGGGAACTGATTTGAATTTAACAGAACGGCAGTATTTTCACAAATGCTGCAGGGAACATAATTTCCTTCACAATCACACCCCAAAACTGCCCCATTTTCATGCATTTTGCTACTTTTTCTGCTACTTCCAGGGCAGAGGTGGAAGGATCTCTGATGCTCCTCTTAGGTTGGGGGGGGAGTGGTAATTGCTCCCTCCCATTAGGCCTCATTCCACCACCATTTTAGGCCTCAGCCCCGGCTTGGGCTCCGGCTGAGATAGAAGCGTCAGGCCAGGGGCTGCTTGTGGGGTTTTTTGCCCTGAGAGAGAAGTTGAGGGACCCAGCGCTGAACCTCCTCTCCCAGCCCAGTGCGATCGGCGGAGTCGGAGCTCGCAATGTAAAATCAAAACGTGTAGCTCCCTGTGCACAGCCACAAGCGGCTCAGCCTCAAGGGCCTTTGCAACAGATAGGACCCGACCCCGGAGCACCCACCTGCTGCCAGGTTAACCATGGCCCCAGCCCCAGCCGACACATAACCGCTGTGTGAGCAATGTCTGATGCTCAGCTGCCCCGTCGCTGTGCCTCGACTGAGCAGCCATGTTCCAGTGCGTAACCACAATGTCAGGACCATCAGGTGCACGAATGACTCACACACCACAGCGACTCAGGGAGGAGTCCAACACATTGCAAACACACAGCACAGGGCAGCACAACACGGGTCAAATAAAACTGTTCCATAGGCCACATCCAGCCTGTGGGCATACGTTTGATATCCCTGGGTTAGACTGTATTTGCTATGCAGATGGTGAGGTTAATGGCCCCCATGGCCTTATTTAGTTCTGTATCTTACAGTCTTGGGTTCTGTAGTCGGAATTTATGTTCTTAGGTTATGGGGGTGAAATTTGTCTTTGGAGATAAGAGCAAAATGGGCAATAGTGAATTGGCAGCCAGATTTACACCAGCCCGATTGGAAAAGAAAATTGAGCAGAGCGTAAAGTAGGCTGACAATTTGCCACAGCTCGTTTTGTATCTCTGCCCAAGGCCAATTTCACTCCCAATGTTCTCATGTTCTGGTAAACTTGTGTTCTTCTGAACTGAGGGTGTCCGGTTATGTTCTTGAGTACCCTTGTTTGAGTAGCAGTTCTCACAGAGCCTTGCCATTAGCTGCAGCCACATTTCCAATCATCCCTTTTAATGATCATTTACCTGTAGCTGTGGAGGTCACTTTTTTCATCAACTTCTTTGCGATTAGCTCTATCGAGACTCATAATGGTCACTATGTAGGAATCTGTCAGTCAACCATGTACAGAAAGTTCCTGAAGCACTGATAAAAATGCACGTTATAGAATCATAGGGGGCGAAATTCCCCAGCGCCGGTTTGGGGGCAGTAACTGAGTCAGGGCGGGACTTCCTATGCCCGGCACGGAAGTCCCACCCCAGCCGCGAAATTGCAGTTCAACTGTCCCTCACAGGAAGTGAAGTGCAATGTCATGTGCTCCACTTCCTGTTGGGGCAGCTTCGGGGGCGTTACACGGGCACGCTTATCAGGGCTACGCGGCTACTCCATGTAGCGCTGATGCGCTTCAAGGCCCCTCCCCTTCCATTAACGGGGAGGGCCGCTGCGGACTCTGCTGGGCCTCTGATGGCCTCCACTGGGTCATCAGGGCGGCGTGGTACTAAGGCCGTAGCCTGGCACTCAAACGGAGTGTCGGGCTGCCCAATGGTGGCCCACACCATGCTCCGGAGATTCAAGACAGGCCGACTGCAAACTACAAAATGGAGTTGCGTTCCCCACCTCCTCTTTAACTTCTGCCCCGCGAGCGGATGTTGGCACGGTTCACGACCTACGAGGCTGGGGCTGACACTGCTGGCAGCAGCCTCGTGGCTAATTTCCGCCGCGGGGCGGAAAGGGGTCGCTGTGCTTAGGGGTCGTCGCCATTTGTGTGGCAGCCCGGGGCGCAACTAGCGGGATGTGGCACTACCATGTCAGCGCCTCCGCTATCTCCTGTGCAATTTCACGGGAGCCAGTAGCATCCCATCCCCTCGCTGCCCGCGCCCCCCCCCCCCCAACCCCACGGGCGAAAACAGTTTCACATCCCGTTAGCGCCCCCCGGAAGCGCTAATGGGAGGCTCAGAGCAGGGCAATTTCAGCCCCACAGTATCTTGCAGCACTGAAGGAAGCCATTCGTCCCATCATGCCTGTGCCGGCTCTTTGAAAGAGCTAGTCAATTAGTCCCACCCTCCTGCTCTTTCCCCCATAGCCCTCCAATTTTCTCCCCTTCAAATATTTATTCAATTCCCCTTTGAAAGTTACTGTTGAACATGCTGCCTGCCTTTTGAGGCAGTGCATTCCAGATTGCAATAACATGCTCCGTAAAAATATTTCTTCATATCTCACCTGGCTTTTTTGCAGCTTTTCAAACATAGAGCAACGGCAGTTAGATTTCCACAACAATTTTACTTTGTATGGTTCTCCAAGGAGTCTTGCTGCATTGACTGTATAATGCAAATGTGCATCTATATGGCTTTCATTTACACAGTAGAAAAGGAATTCTGTAAGAGGTGTAGTTCTTAAGAGCCTTTTGGTTAAAGATTCTCAAAGTAATTGTTTCTAGTCATCAAAATTGACTCAGTGGGTAAATGCACTGTGTGGTATGGTTCTGACCCGTACAGACCGAGTAAGTTCCAGGTTGCACTGAACATACACCATAATCATCCACGTTTACCGAGGACAGTCAGTATTTTGCAGGGTCTGTCCACTTTAAGCCAATGTTCTCACCCATGGGCCCGAATTTAATCACCCTACCGCTGGCTGCTGCTGAGTTTTCTCGGCGGTCTCCCCATTTTTCGGTGCTCTCCCCTCCGTGCGAGTTTGGTGAGGCCCTCATGCCGGTGATTTGGTGAGGTCCTCCTGCTCGCTCCTGCCCGAGATTAATCCGAGCGGTCCTCCGCTCCTGCAGGAGGAAAGACCACCACGTGAGGGCAGGTCTTACCTGGACGGTAGCTTTGAAGACCTGCAAGAAAAGGTTAGTGAGATGTTTTTCTTTAATTCTTTTGCAGCGATTTTGTTTGAAAGGGTCCTCTGAAGGTTTTGTCATGTTTTGTTTTTTATTTGTTGAACATTTTTTTTTGCATTCCCCCCTCCCTGGGCCCGACTCCAGCCTCAGTGTTACTTTGTCGAGGATTGCATTTGCCGCCTAAAATTCCACCTACTGCCTGCTACCGCCCTGAATCACCGTGTAATGCCCATTTTTTCTGCCGGGCGTTTTCTTTTCTATTTTTTCACCAAATTTCTGCCCAAAGTACCGTCAGCATCTTAGCGGTCCTTTCGACGGTAGAAGGGCAGAACTTGGCTTTGATCAAATTCAGGCCCCATGAATCCACTGGGAAGAAAGTATGCATATGGATTTCGGGTGGGGATAGGCTCGATCTTGTCTCGGAGGACCCCCACAGTCAAATAACTTGCTATATATCTTCACATTTGAGGGAAGGTCACTTGGATGAAGTTCAGAGAATTGCTGGTGCTTGTGGAACCATATCTCAGCATGAGTCACTGCTTTGAAAGGAGGGGAATAGATGGGAAAAATAAGGGTTAGAAATTCCATTGCACCCTATTTGGGAGGGATAACTTTTGAAATGTGAGGAAAGTATCGACAGGCGATAATCCTTTTTTCATTCCGGAGCCTACTATCAGCAAGGGCAGACATTGACAATGAGGTCCAACACCGCCTCCAGTGCGCCAGTGTCGCTTGAGGAAGGGAGTGTTCAAAGATCAGGCCCTCAAATCTGGCACCCAGCTTATGGTCTACAGGGCTGTAGTGATACCCGCCCTCCTGTATAGCTCAAAGACGTGGACCATTTACAGTAGACACCTCAAATCGCTGGAGAAATACCACCAACGATGTCTCCACAAGATCCTGCAAATCCACTGAGAGGATAGACACACCAACATCAGTCGAGCAGGCCAACATCCCCAGCATCAAAGCACTAACCACACTTGACCAGCTCCATTGGGTGGGCCACATCGTCCGCATGTCCGATACAAGACTCGCAAAGCAAGCGCTCTACTCGGAACTCCTACACGGCAGGCGAACCCCAGGTGGGCAGAGGAAACGTTTTAAGGACATCCTCAGAGCCTCCTTGATAAAGTGCAACATCCCCACCGGTACCTGGGAATCCCTGGTCCAAGATCGCCCTAAGTGGAGGAAGAGCATCCGGGAAGGCGCTGAGCACCTCGAGTCTCGTCGCTGAGAGCATGCAGAAATCAAGCGCAGGCAGTGGAAGGAGCATGCGGCAAACCAGACTCCCCACTCACCCTTTCCCTCAATGACTGTCTGTCCCACTTGTGACAGAGACTGTAATTCCTGTATTGGACTGTACAGTGACCTGAGAACTCACTTTTAGAGTGGAAGCAAATCTTCCTCAATTTTGAGCGACTGCCCTTGTCAAGTTGTTCTTTTATTCTCTCTTTTTGTTAGCTTTTTTAGGAATGTTCAGAACTGTTCCAGGCACAGAATCATCATCTGTTGCACCCTTCTTGCATTCCACAACTCTTTATTCACGTCTACATTTTCAGTAAGGTTAATGAACACAAGACTGTTGGGTCCCAGAATGTTTGAAGAAAGGGATAAAACTGACATCTATGGAGTCTTGCCATTTGGGCAGAGACATCAGATTGAAATAGTTGTTATTGTGTTGGGAGTAGTTACAGCAGAAACAGAAAGGTGAGATGAGTAAGAAGATCTATTTTATAAGTCTATAATACTGATACTGACAGTCTATAGACTTGGGATTACAGTATTCTGGCCAATAGTTATCCTTCAACCAACATAATTAAAACAGATCATTATTACATTAACAGAAACTGCTGGAAATCTCAGTGGGTCAGGCAGCATCTGTGGAGAGAAACAGAGTTAACGTTTCAGGCCCATGACCCTTCGTCAGATGACCTTGCAATGCACAAATTGGCTGTTGTGTTTCCTACATTACAACAGTGACTACTCTTCAAAAGTACTTCATTGGCTGTAAAGTACTTTGAGACATCCTGAGATTGTGAAAGGTACTACATAAATACAAGTCATTCTTTTTTTTTTCTTTTAGAGAATAGTTTGTGGAAAACCAGGATAAGAAACCAGAAGATATGGCTATATTAAACTTAGCTTAAATGGTTTCAATTTATGGAACAGACTGCCACCTAGTGTAGTAAATATTGTCTGAGCTAAAGCAACCAGACTGGATTTGGATGAGTTCAGGCACAAATAGCTAAAGAGACCAGAGCTGGCCCTATACCCTCTGTTACACTGCGATTTGCTTAATTTTTAAAGTGAGGCTAACTCCTTGTTCTTTAATAATAGTTTCTGAAAGCAAAAATTTCTCAATTTTGTTAATTGGCTGCAGGTTGTTAAAGTTGATCGGATGATGGAAATGTTTGGATTTGTTTCTATCGCTCTTTGGAGTCTTACACTCAGGGCTGGACTTTAGGCTTTTCTGTGTTGGAGGCGAAAACGGAGGCGGGGCAGGAAAGTTACTGGCCGGGAATAGGTTGCGCTTTAGTAAGGAATTTTCGCCATTTGGACCCTGCGCCGGGGTGTGCAGCGTGAAGGGAGGCGTTGTACAACTTTCGAGTCACAAAAATGAGAAACTCGTGAACTAAAGTGCCAGGCTGTGTGAGCTCCGAAAGAGTCCTTGGGGGGGGGGGAAATTCCCAAACCATTGTCCACGCCACCACCATACAAATCACTAAAAAAATTTAAAGAACAAACACTCGCACTTACCTTTACAGCACTTTACCTGCCTCACTGACGCCGGAATGGCTGGACTACTCTGGTTTCCCAGGCGATCATTGCGAGGTGCGATTTCAGGCATATGGGTCAGGTTCGAGTCAAAACTCGGGCGGTGTCGCAACCAGAGGTGTTGCACACCTGTGCAGCTCTTCCCAGCGGTGCTGCTAACTGCCGCCGCAAAACCCGACCTGAAGCTCGTGACCTGACCCAGGAGACCTCATTACCCCATTTCATGCTGCCCTGGGTTGAGGGGACCAGAAAATCCAGCCCTCAGTATTCAATGTTTGATTGTTTTACTATACGAAATAAAACAGCAAAACGTTAATTAAAGATGAACAAAGTACTAAATACACCTAATTTGGCCAAGCAAGGGCAGGCCTCATCCAACCAATAATGATCTCAATGTGGGTTGAGTTTATATTTAATTTGCAATTTCTGAAAAAGGAGATTACACGTTATCCTTCGAGGAAAGATGGTTACTGCCAAAGCAAAATGCGAAAGTAGAGACCACATGGTCAGTATGTAAGGTTTCAACCTCACATGAATTGCACTTCAGTCATATGGGATGTGTTTGTTTATGCTTCTTCTTCTTAGGTGGTCCCTTGGATCGAGGATGACTTGCTTCCACCAAAAAGAGATGAGTTCACAGGTGTTTCAATGAAGGACCTGATATTCCACGTCCCGAACTGCATATTGAAGGGTGGAAGATGCCTGTGCGTGGATTTTTTAATGTGTGGTGGCCATTGCACACCAGCCACCAAACGGGCTTGACAGGGTTTGGTCTTGGTCCAGTGGCAAATGTTAACCAGGACGACTGGAGACCAGCTCTGCTGCACGGACCTAGTGCGCACACATATCGCAGTGTGGGCTGACCCGTGCTGCCCCTGGGCCCTCGCCTCTTCTGGGTCCTGAACTCACGCCTCTCCTGGGCCCCGATCATGTCGCTTCGAAATCTCTCGCCGCTCCTTCGCCCCGACCTTGCTGCTCCTGCTGTACCTGCCCACGCTCCAATCAGCAACCTGCATTATGGTGACGTCCAATTCAGTCGCCCTCTTCATAGTCGTCGCCCTCCCCAAATGGCTCACATTGTACCTTGCAATGGTATGTTCCTTTTATGGCCCCGACCTGCCGCAGGTGGTTCCTCGCAGGTCAGGGCCTCGCTGTGGATTGGATCATCACAACTCCGCTCCTTTTATGGCCCCGACCTCTCGCAGATGGTTCCTCGCAAGTCAGGGCCTCGCTGTGGGCTAGGTCGCCGCACACTTCCACTCCTTTTATGGTCCTAACCTGCTGCTACCCAGCCCACAGCGAGGCTCCGGCCTTGATTATGCAGCTTGGATTACAGTCACAATTTTGAGAGAGAAGTTAATAGTTTGATAAAAAATAAAATCAATTACAATAACTTCACAGGAGAAGTGATGGTCTCTGAGCAAGAAGTAGGGGAGAAGTTAGGGAGGTGGCCAAAGGAATGATAAAAAAGGCAGGTTTCCAGCGGCTTTTCATGATGGGAAGAGAGGCAAAGAGTGAAGGGTGGCTGAAAGCTCTGGCATTGGAACAGACGGTGTTGTGATGGAAACACAACACAATACTGCTTCATATTACAGCTGTAGAACATTTCTAAATATATTTCTGGCATGAAATTTTAGATAGGCCAGTATATCATGAATTAAACACTAATACAAAAGTAAAATACTGTGGATGCTGGAAATCAGAAATAAAAACAGAAAATGCTGGAAATACTCAGGAGGTCAGGCAGCATTTGTGGAGTTAACTCTGTTTCTCTCTTCATAGAAGCTGCCTGACCTGCTGAGTTTTTCCAGCATTTTTGGTTTTATATCATGAATTATCTGTTTTTACATTTATTTTGTGTTGGAGAAGTGAGAGAAATACACAAATACTATCTGGAAATAGCTATTGGTTTCAAGGAGACACAACCCTCCATGGTAAATGAGAATGCTTGTAATCAGCTCCTGACGGGATCACGTTTGTTTAGACCAATCTCAGGTTGTTGCAATGATAATAATGCATGCATGTTCATCGTTTTGGATGTAGGCATAACTCATTGTCTACAAGTGCCAAAGCCATTAAAGAGTATGGTGTAAGATGAAAATGCCAATAGATTTAATAGATTTTGTTTTCAGGTTTGGCTTAGTACATCTCCCCAGACAGTGAAGGGGTTTCTGTTTAGATTTCATCCAACTCAGTGATAGAAATCATTAATATTCAAATTGGCTATCTTTTGAGAAAGTAACTGGGTTTCTTCAAATAAACATGCATAGTGTCAAAGGACTGCTTTGATGTTGGGTGTTGAAAGTCTGCTTGGCTGCTAGAACTGTGGCTGGTTTTCTCCATTCTGCATTACCTGTGTTTCAACCAATTTGTTTCTAGGGGCCCAAGTTTCGGCCTCAGTTGCTCCTGATTTTTTGGAGCAACTGGTGTAGAATGGAGTATCTTAGAAATTCAAATTCTCGGCATTTAGTTTGCTCCAGTTCTAGTCAGTTAGAACGTTTCACTTTGGAACAGAATTTTTTTTTCAAAAGGGGGTGTGTCCGGCCACTTACGCCTGTTTTCAAAGTTTCGGCAGTGAAAACTTACTCCAAACTAACTTAGAATGGAGTAAGTGAAGATTTTTGTACGCTCGAAAAAACCTTGTCTACACTTTAGAAAATCAGGCGTAGGTTACAAATCAGGCATAGGGAATGTGGGGTGGGGGGGTGGGGGTTTAAAAGGAAGTTTACAAACATTAAACACTTCAGTTTTACAAATAAAGAGCCATCATCAATAATAAATTATAAAAACATCAATAAATCAACCAATAAATCAATCAAAAAAAATTAATAAGAAATAATTTTTTTTTTTAAATCAATAAATAAAACATTTTCTACTTACCGACTGCAGCACCGGGAGCCCTCCAACAGCGTGCTGGGAAGCCCCCCTCTCCCCCCCCCCAGTGTGTCTCTCTCAGTGTCTCTATCTGTCTGTCTGTCTGTGTGTGTCTCTCACTCTCTGTCTGTCAGTGTCTGTGTTTCTGACAGCGAGGGGAGGGGGTAGAGGGAGAGGGGGGGCAGGGGGAGGGGAGGGAGGGAAGGGGGAGGGAGGGAAGGGGGAGTGAAGGGGGAGAAGGGGGAGGGAAGGGGGAGAAGGAGAGGGGGGGGAGAAGGGGAGGAGGAGAAGGGGAAGGGGGGAGGAGGAGAAGGGGAAGGAGGGGGAGGAGGAGAAGGGGAAGGAGGGGGAGGAGGAGAAGGGAAGGAGGGAGGAGGAGAAGGGGAAGGAGGGGAAGGAGGAGAAGGGGAAGGGGGAGGAGAAGGGGAAGGGGGGGGAGAGGAGAAGTGGAAGGGGGGAGAGGAGAAGGGGAAAGAGAAGGGGGGAGAAGGGGAAGGAAAGGGGGGAAAGGAAAGGAGAAGGGGGGGAAAGGAGAAGGGGGGGGGGGAAGGAGAAGGGGGAGGGAGGCTGAACGGGCCGGGCCCGGCCGGGCCGGGTCGAAGACTTCGGGCATGGCCCGTCCCCAGCACCAGATTTACAGGTAGGTGGCGTTAGGTTGGGTCGGGTCGGGTCCGGGGTCGGGAGTGCGGGTCGGGTCGGGGGGAGCGCGGGTCGTGGTTGGGAGCGCAGGTCGGGTCGGGGGGGCGGAGGGAAGTCGGGTCGGGTCGCGTCGGGTCTGGTCCGGGAGGGTGGGGGCGGCGGTTGGGAGCACAGGTCGGTTCGGGGGGGGCAGGAGGGAGGTCGGGTTGGTTCAGGTCGGGGGGGGGCAGAGAGGGAGGGAGCGCGGGTCGGGTCGGTTCGGTTCGGGTCGGTGGGGGGGGGGGCAGAGGGAGGTCGGGTCGGGTCAGGTTGTGTCGGGGGCGGGGGGAGGGAGGTCAGGTTGGGTCGGGTCGGGTCTGGTTTGGGGGGGGTCGGGAGCGGTGGTCGGGTCGGGGGGGGGAGAGAGGGAGGGAGGGAGAGGGAGGTCAGGTTGGGTGGGAGGTGGGGGGAGCATGGGTTGGGTCCAGTCCGGGGGGTCGGGTCGGGTCGGGTCGGGTCCGGGGGGGTGCGGGAAGCGGGAGTCGAGTCGGGTCGGGAGGAAGCAGGAGCTGGGCGTGGGAGGCAGCCTTATGCATGCAACCCCAGTGAGGCCATTCGGCCAGGGCCCCTCCCACACAGTTTTGGGCGCCTGGAGCTACTGCACATGCGCGCCCACTGTAGCGCGCCTGTGCAGAGGTCCCGGCACTGTTTTCAGCGCAGGGACCTGACTCCGCCCCCTACAGCTCATGCTGCGCCGCGCCCGGCTCCAGAGGACCAGCAGGGAGCTGGAGAATCTGTAAGTTTTTTTTAGGCGCACTTTGTGGCGTGAAAAACGGGCGTCCAGGTCGGCGCTGCGCCGTTCTAGGCGCGGCTCGAAACTTGGGCCCTACATCACAGCAGTGAGACAGCACAGAAGTGCATCCCTATTACAATCTTCAAAGACAGCTTATAAATCCTGGAACAGATGCAAATCAGGCAGGAATGGTACACAGAGGGATATCCTCTTGTGTATTGCATTCAGTTGTTTCCAACAGATTTCACAATTAGATCCCTGATGAGTTCCCATCAGCACAGCCAGATTGCCCCTGGGAGCTTACGTGCCCAAAGGTGGAATTTTGGAGTAATGCAGCAGTGATTTAAAGAGCAGGATTAGTGAAGTATACAATGCATTTTCTCTCACACTGCAGATAATGACAGATAAAACTATAGCTCTGAAAAACAAATAAAATAGTCAATCATCAATAGGCAGTCCCTCGGAGTCGAGGATGACTTGCTTCCACATTAGAAATGAGTTCTCAGGTGACTGAAGAGTGCAATGCGGGACCTACAGTCTCTGTCACAGGTGGGGCAGACGGTGGTTGAAGGAACGGGTGGGTGGGGTACTTGAGTTGCCGTGTGCTCCTTCCGCTGTCGACGCTTGGCTTCAGCTTGCTCTCGGCGAAGAAACTCGAGGTGTTCAGCGCTTTCCCGGATACTTTTCCTCCACTTTGAGTGGTCTTGAGCCAGGGATTCCCAGGTATCAGTGGGAATGTTAAATTTTTTCAAGGAGGTTTTAAGGGTGTCCTTGAAGTGTTTCCTCTGCCTACCTGGGGCTCGCTTGTCTGAGTAGAGCGCTTGTTTTGGGAGTCTCGTGTCAGACATGCGGACGATGTGGCCATCCAGCGGAGCTGATTGAGTGTGGTCAGTGCTTCGATGCTGGGGATATTGGCCTGAGCGAGGACACTGATGTTGGTGCACCTATCCTGTCAATGGATTTGCAGGATCATGCGGAGGCAGCATTGGTGGTACTTCTCCAGTGCTTTGAGGTACATAGTCCGTGTCTCTGAGCCACTGCTCTGTAGACCATGAGCTTGGTGCCGGTTTTGAAGTCCTGGGGCTAGAACCTCCACTTTTTTTGCATGTGTAACGCCCACTTAACGCCCATTTTACCGCTGAAATGACGTATATCGCCCACTTTGGCACAAAATGGAAACTGACGGGCATTTTTAGGAAACTTATCGCTGAGCGTTACTTTCCCCATGTGCTTAACGCTGGGAAAAAATATTACCGCCTGCCCAGTTTTTGGGCGGAATCATCAGAATGGGCGAAATCAATGCCCATAATATCACCCAGCATTAATTTCCACACTGAGTTAACGTCGAGATTCAATAATAACGCCCGCCCACTTTTTTTTGTCGTAAAGAGCATATTTACCGAAACTAGCGGCCATGAGATCGCCCTGCGTCAATTTCACCACCTCGCACAATATCGCTCGCTCAAAAAAACGCCCACAAAAAGTGGAACTGACCGGAATGAATCACAGTGTTATGGGCGCCATGTTCTAGATCACATGTCGCGTCCTTTAAAAGGCTGCTGTGCTTCAACTTCAGGGGAGTTCGGATGTACTCTGCAGGTCGTTGGAGTTGATTTGAACATCTGTAAAAACAGCTTGACCATACTGTGACCGATTGGAATTGAATAGATGTCTTCGTTGGGATATTCCTTGTTTGTGACCAATCGGTGGAAAACAGAGAGCTACTGCAATGGGGCCTGTCCTTTCTCACCCTCGCTTGGTGACCAATTACATGTAGCAGACTCGAGATCACCGAAGGAACGCTCCACTGCATTATGTGCCCAATGTAAGAAGTGACAGACTGATGAGGAGGACCAGACGTTACAACCCCCGCCATTACAAGGAGAAGCATTCTTACCTCGACTTGCCCGACACCACCAGCCTTCGGAGACTGTGCTTCCACAAAGAGGTTATCACTGAGGTATGCCAGCTGATAAGGGGAGATCTGCAGCCTGCCAGCACCATCAGTACTGCACTGTCCGTCGAGGTCAAAGTCGCCGCGGCACTGTCATTCTACGCCTCGGGTTCTTTTCAGACCACAGCTGGAGACATTTGTGGTCTGTCTCAGCATGCCACACATTGCTGCACTAGACAGGCCACTGAAGTCCTGTATGCATGCAGGAGGGCCTTGATCAGCTTCCCCATGACCAGGGAGGCACAGAGTGAGAGGGCTCGAGGATTCTTCAGAATTGCAAACTTCCCCAAGGTACAGGGAGCAATAGACTATACGCACATCACGATGCGGGCACCTTTTCAGGATGCAGAGGTTTTCAGGAACCGCAAGGGATTCCACTCCCTGAATGTCCAACTGGTTGTCGACCACCAGAAAATTATAATGGCAGTGAATGCTAAATTTCTGGGCAGCATCCATGATACTCACATCTTGCATGAGAACACTGTGTCTGTCTTGTTTAACAATCAGCCACAAGGTCAATACTGGATTCTTGGAGACAAAGGATATGGCCTCGCCACCCAGCTGATGACCCCCCCTGCATGATACCCACACCGAAGCCGAGAAGCGATACAACGAGAGACACAGAGCAACTCGCAATATCGTGGAGAAAACCATTGGAGTGCTGAAGGAGAGCTTTAGATGCCTGGACCACTCAGGAGGCGAGCTCCAATACCACCCTGAGCAGGTACCTCAATTCATGGTGGTGTGCTCCATGCTGCACAACTTGGCTATCAGGAGGGGACAAGAATTGCCTGATGAGCCGGACAGTCCATCTCACCAGAGAGAGGAAGAGGAGGACGAGGAGGTGGACGCTGACATTGGCCCAGACAATCAGGCTGATGCTGAAGCCATGCTCCTGCCCCCCTGTAGACCACATGAAAGAGCCCATGGTGGCATGATAGCTGCAAGAGCCTTACGTCAGGAGCTCATCAACGATCGCTTTGCCTGAAAGAACGTTGGTGTTATTTACAAGGCTGACATACTGCTGGGTGTGCAGGTCATACATCAATGGTGGGCATCACCTTGGTGACAGTTAAAGTTTAAGTTGATTGATGTTAAGTGTAATTATAACCTTTGATGTTAAGGAATCATCAGTGTGTAACGGTGCAGTTATCTGAGCCAATGCGCTACAAGGTTTTTGTTAAGTATCGAATAACTCCACGAGGCTAAGTACGGTGAGTTAGTTCAGGCATGACCTTACTTCAGTTTATTTACTCTCAAAGTGAGGATTCAATATGACTGTCAACATTATATACCGGCTTGCACGTGTCTGCCAATAACCATTAGGACTCCGACAGTCGCGCCCTCCAGTGGCAGGTAAAATCCAGTTAACATACATAACATCATGCCCCCTAAATTCCTTGGTACAGGTTGTATTTACAAGTTGAGATGGCCCGGGGCCTTCCGCTCCCTGGTTGATCTTCTCAGTTCGAACCCAAACTTGGGTGAGTTAATAGGACCATTGCTGCATTGCGGAGCAATCGGTCTGACAGGACTGTCGGGGATGGTAGGTTCGTCTTCGTGAATGACACAAGGGTCAACTGATGGTTGGATGTGTGTTGGTTGATCGATGATGATGTCATCTTCAATTTGTTCTGGGTTGACTGTGAATCGCAGTTTCGTTTGGTCGATGTGCCTCTTGCATGTTTGGCCAATTAGCAGTTTGACTACAAACACCCTGTTCCCCTCCTTGGCCAAAACCGTGCCAGCAACCCACTTTGGACCATGACCATAATTCAGGACAAACATAGGGTCATGAACAGCAATGTCACGTGATACGGCCGTGTGATCGTGGTACCATTGCCTTCTGGTTTCGACATGATCATTGCGATCCGGGTGTACAAGGGAGAGCCTGGTTTTGAGGTCTCTCTTCATTAACAGCTCGGCAGGAAGGACCCCGGTGAGCGAATGGGGTCTCATCCGGTAACTGAGCAGAATGCGGGACAAGCGGGTCTGTAGGGAGCCATGAGTCGCGCGTTTTAGGCTCTGCTTAATGGTTTCGACAGCTCACTCTGCTTGATCGTTTGACGTGGATTTGAAAGGGGCAGACCTGACATGCTTGATGTCATTACAGGTCATAAACTCGTGGAACTCCGAACTGGTGAAACATGGTCCTTTGTCGCTGACAAGGACGTCGAGCAGGTCATGGGTGGCGAACATGGCCCGGAGGCTTTCAACAGTGGCTGTGGACGTGCTGGATGACATGATTACGCATTCAATCTATTTGGAGTAAGCACCACTACCACTAAAAACATTTTGCCGAGAAAGGGGCTGGCAAAGTCTATGTGGATCCTTGACCACGGTTTGGATGGCCATGACCACAGACTCAGTGGAGCCTCCACAGGTGCATTACTCAATTGCATACAAGTGTTGCACTGATGCACGCATGACTACATGTCCAAGTCAATGCCGGGCCACCAAACGTGAGACCTGGCAATGGCCTTCATCATGACAATGCTTGGGTGGGTACTGTGTAAATCTCGCACAAACGTTTCCCTGCCTTTTTTTAACATAATGACACGATTACCCCGTAACAGACAATCAAACTGAATAGACAATTCATCTTTGCGGTGGCTATAAGGCTTAATTTCATCCTGCATTTCCCTGGGAATGGCAGAACAATTTCCATTTAGGACACACCTTTTTACACTTGACAGTACAGGATCCTGGCTGGTCCAGGTCCTAATTTGGTGAGCCGTGACGGGTGACCCCTCGCTCTCGAAGGCGTCCATGACCAGCAGCAAGTCTGCGGGCTGCAGCATTTCCACCCCGGTTGTGGGCAATGGTCGCCGGCTAAGCGCATCAGCACAGTTTTCAGTGCCTGGTCTGTAGCGGATGACATAATCATAAGCAGATAATGTCAGTGCCCATCTTTGGATGCGGGATGAGACATTGGTGTTTATACCTTTGCTCTCAGAAAACAATGAAATGAACGGCTTGTGGTCTGTCAAAAGCTCAAACCGAAGCCCAAACAGGTATTGGTGCATTTTCCTAACCCCATATACACATGCTAAAGCCTCTTTCTCTGCTATACTATAGGCTCTTGCAGCCTTAGACAGACTTTTGGACGCGTATGCAACTGGTTGGAGTTTGCCTGATACATTGGCTTGCTGGAGCACACAACCGACCCCATATGATGAGGCGTCGCAGGCCAGCACTAACCACTTACATGGGTCATAGTGTACCAGTAATTTATTGGAACATAACAGGTTCCTGGACTTCTCAAAGGCTCTGTCTTGAGATTTGCCCCAAACCCAGTCATTACCCTTTCTCAGCAACATGTGCAAGGGCTCTAGCAATGTACTCAAACTAGGTAGAAAGTTACCGAAATAGTTGAGTAGATCCAGGAACGAACACAGCTCTGTCACACTCTGGGGTCTGGATGCATTCTTGATGGCCTCTGTCTTCGAGTCCGTAGGCCCAATGCCGTCTGCTGCAATCTTTCCCCCCAGGAATTCGACTTCTGGTGCCATGAAAACACACTTGGAGCATTTTAGCCTGAGTCCCACTCTGTCCAGACGATGTAGAACCTTTTCCAGGTTGTGCAAGTGTTTGGTGGCATCACGACCGGTGATCAGGATGTCATCTTGGAACACAATGGTTCTCGGGACAGACTTCAGCAAACTCTCCATGTTTCTCTGAAATATGGCTGCCGCTGAGCGAATTCCGAAAGGGCATCTGTGGTATATAAACCGTCCTTTGTGTGTGTTGATCGACGATTCGACCAGCTCCTGTGTCATGTAACCGGAGGTCAGGTCCAATTTGGTGAACGACTTCCCCCCGCTAGCGTTGCAAACAGGTCGTCAGCCTTGGGTAACAGGTACTGATCCTGTATCTAGACTCGGTTGATCGTTATCTTGTAACAAAATGGAAACTAACGCCCATGTATCGCTCACTTATTGCCCAGCGTTACTTTTGGCATGGAGTTAATGCCGAGAATTAATAATACCGCCCACCCACTTTTTTTTGCCGTAAAGATCAGAATGGGCGAAGCTAACACCCATAATATCGCCGAACGTTACTTTTGGCACCTCGGCTACATATCGCCGAAAATATCACTCGGCGAAAAACCCGCTGAGAAAAAGTTGCTCTCACCTAAACTAAAGCCAGCGATATGGACGCCATGTTGTAAATCGGAAGTCGGTTCATGTAAAAGGCTGCTTCAAATCCTGGGGAGTTTTGATGTACTGTGCAGTTCTTTTAAGGTGATTTGAACATCTGAACAAACATCTTATCATACTGTGGACGATTTGAATTTATTTTTGGTGTTTTAGTTGGTAAATTTATTGTTAGTGAACAATAGGTATAATACTGATTGTTATTGTAGTGCGGCCTGTAATTTCTCAGCCTGTTTTGATGACTACACACATGCTGCAGACTAGAGATGGCAGAAAGTATATTCAAGAGCATTAGGTGCCCAATCAAAGAGGTGGCAGACTGAGGAGGAGGACGAGAACTTACACCCCACGCACTTACAGGGAGAAGTGGTCTTATCTGAGACAATGCACAACAAGGTTATGTGAAATAAAAAACATTCAATGAGAACATTTGTGTAAAATCATAATTATAACTGTAAAAAACACCCCAGCCCACAACAAATTGATGACATTTATATCATTCATAAAATAGTTCACATTTCAAACAAAACTTCATAATCAAAGAACGCAAATGCAAAAAATCAAGGTACCCCCCTCGCCCCCTTCCCCCAAACCTCCCAATAAACTAGCAACCACAACATTAAAATACTGTGACCAATACAACTCCTGCAGCCATGCACCTCACTTTCCTTTGCCCCCCACTTCTCCTCCCCACCTCTACCCCTTCCCCTTCCCCTCCTGACTCCAAGCCGTCTTGCCAAGGAGCTCCTCAGGCGCTGCTTCATTTGGGGGGATGACGGCAGAACCGCTGGTTGGCCGGATACTGGAGAGGACGGTCCCGAGTTGGGAACGTGCTCCGAGCCAGAAGCAAGATCTTCCTCCTGGCTCTCATGTGTCATTGGCAATGGGGGTGTGGCACCTTGGGGTGCAGTGCCGTGCTCCGGGACCACTGGGAGCCCTCTGCCACCAGTGTTCCTGGCTACCAGCTCCAGGGCCTCTGCCAGCCGCGGCAAGTACTCAGTCATGGTGGCGGACATGCTGGCCAACTGTTGGGATACGCCCCCCATTGTCTGTAGGATCTGCTGACCTATGTCAACACTCCTCCTGGACAAGTGTACCATGTCCCCGCTCAGATCTGCCGCTCGTGGGGCAGACCTGCTGCGTCGAACCAACCTCCGCGTGGTCGGCGCCGTCATGGAGACACTTCGGGTGCCCTGCGGTGAGGTGCTTGGGTCCGCTACCTCCACGGTGGAGGAGAGCAAGAGCACTAGAGGTAATCGGCATCGAATGCATTAAGGAGCTTGGTGATGCAGGCTACTCGAAGTCCGCACTGTCATCCATGGAGAAGGCACCCTGCAGCTCCAAGGGCGAGAATCGGGTCTCCTCAGCACCAGATGGACGATTGTCCGGCAACTCCGGCCCCGGACCCCCAGCTCCTCGGCTCGGTGGTCTTGCATGGGGCTGTGCTGCTGGCTGAGCTATAAAACATAAATGATGTTAATAGAGGAGAAGGGGGTGCTAGGGTCACAAGGTGATTCCAATGCTACACACAACATATGCACGACAAAAGCACCAGGCTATCAAAATCATCACAGACATCACGGGCTAGACTTTCCACTTTGTTCGCTAGGGCCAAAAAAATGGCCGATATTCCAGCCTTAGCGATGTTGCTGCCTTCATGATCGCTGGAACATCGCCCATTTTTTAGATTGCGATTTTCGGCTCGGCAATAGCCCAGCGATATGAAATGGGCGAAGCAATAGCCCAGCGATGTCACATCGCCCAGCGATAGCCCAGCAATGGCAAAGGGTACGCAATTTTTTTTTTTTTGGTTGGCCATGTTTTCCCGCGTTTCGGGAGGTCAGGGGTCATCCACCCATGCGCAGAAGGGGGAGAGAGATCGAGAGAGGAGAGAGAGAGAGAGAGAGAGAGAGAAAGATAGAGAGAAATGGGCCAGTGAAGTCAATGTGGATCCTAGACCACGGTTTAGGCCATGGGCCACAAACTTAGTGGTGCCTCCCTGGGTGCATTGCTCAGTTGAGAGCAAGTGTTGCATTGGCGCACACAAGACTCCAAATCTGAGTCAATGCTGGGCCACCACACATGGGATCTGGCTATAGCTTTCATCATTACTATGCCTGGGTGGGTATTGTGTAGGTCGCATATGAATGTTTCCCTGCCTTCCTTGGGCAAAACCACCAGATTACCCCACAAAAGACAGTCCGCCTATATGGACATTTCGTTTTCATGCCACTGGAATGGCTTGATTTCTTCATGCATCTCCGATGGGATGCTGGACTAGCTCCCATGGAGGACACAGTTTTTTACAATGGACAGTGTCATGTATCTCACATTACTGTATATAACTATATCTTACCATGCTATACATGATTGTAACTGGATATGACCTGTAACAATAAGCATACCTTACCACCAGGGGTGCACTTGCAGGAGACACTCCATACCTGTCCCACTGAGGTATATAAAGGGAGGTCTCAGGCAAGTCCTGAGTGACCTTGACTTCAGCATGTGTCTCGTGTAAGTCAGTACATTAGAGTCAGGACTTAACAGTGGCAACGAGGATGGGATCACAGAATTCACAGAATTGCTACCAACAGCTCAGATGAGAAATACAATGCTGGAGACAATTGGGATGACTTTATAAAAAGGCTCCAGCAAAGCTTTGTGACCAAAGACTGGTTGGGCGACGATAAGGCAGACAAGAGAAGAGTCCAACTCTTGACCAGCTGTGGCTTGAAAACATACGCTTTAATGAAAGACCTGCTGGCACCCGAGAAACCAGCAAGCAAAGTCATTTGAGGAGTTGAGCACACTGGTGAGAGACCACCTGAAGCCAGCGAGCAGCCTACACATGGCCAGACACAGGTTCTACAACTACAGATGCTGTGTGGGCCAAAGCATACCCGACTTCGTGGCAGAACTTCGGAGGCTGGCTAGTTCATGTGAGTTCCCCGATGAACTAAGGAGAGAAGTACTGAGAGACTTTTTTATTGAAGGAATAGGCCACGCAGGCATATTCTGAAAGCTTATAGAGACTAAGAACTTGACTCTAGAGGCAGCAGCATTGGTCGCACAGACGTTCTTGGCAGGAGAAGAAGAAACGAGGCAGATCTATACGTCGGTTACGACAACCAACGAGGCATCGGAACAAGGGGTTCACATTGTGAAACAAACTGCTACCCCCACACATAGACAAAGGCAGGAGAGCAGGCCTGCAACAGCAGACAGTGGCGCCAGAAGCCATCAAAATCATGGGCCACATGAACGGCCGATCACACCTCATCAACCCACAATGCGAGCAATCAACAACAGATTGAGAGAAACTCAAGGGAGATCAGCCAGACGCAGCTCATCCTTCGGAAACAATGGAAACGGTCTGTGTTGGAGATGTGGGGGAAAGCACTCAACCAGGGTGTGTTGATTTCAGCATGCCTTTTGCAGAAACTGCAACTACACAGGGATCTGGCTCGCATGTGCAGAAAAACAGCAGCTCGGCTGGTATACGAATCGGAAGGGTCGGAAAGCGGACCAGAAGATGGTTGGAACGGTGCACGGGACGCCGAGGTACAGCGGGTTAACACGATCAATGTCCACTGTTCTTACACCAAGACGCCTCCAATTATGATGAGGGTTCTACTCAACGGGATACCCGTCAACATGGAACTAGACACGGGGGCCAGTCAATCCTTCATGAGCGTTCAACAATTTGAACAGCTGTGGCCGCACAAAAGCAACAGACCAAAACTCACAAAGACTCACCAAACTAAGGACCTATACTAAAGAAATCGTCCCAGTCCTTGGCAGCACCATGCTCTCAGTCACACACAAAGGCCAACTTTCCCTGTGGATTGTCCCCGGGGATCTCCCAGCCCTGTTCGGGAGAAGCTGGCAAGCAGAACTTAATTGGAAATGGGATGATGTTCACGCCATGTCATCAGAGGAACGGACCTCCTGCTCAACAGTTCTAAGCCGTTTTGAACATCTCTTTCGGCCAGGGGTGGGCACCTTCAAAGAGGCTAAAGTTAGAATCTACATCACACAGAATGCCAGACCGGTCCATCACAAGGCTAGAGCTGTGCCTTATGGGATGAGGAAAAAGATTGAAAACCGAACTGGACCGGCTTCTATGGGAAGGCATAATTTCTCCCGTGGAATTCAGCGAGTGGGCAAGCCCCATCGTCCCCGTCATGAAGCCTGATGGATCCGTGCGAATCTGTGGGGATTACAAGGGATTACAAGTCTACCATAAACAGAGTCTCCCTACAGGACCAATACCCGCTGCCCAGAGCGGAGGACCCATTTGCCACGTTGGCTGGAGGAAAACTTTTCTCGAAACTTGACCTCACATCTGTGTATATGACGCAAGAACTGACCGAGTTTAAGCTACTCACCACCATCAACACACATCAAGGCCTTTTTGTGTACAATCGATGCCCATTCGGCATCAGGTCGGCAGCTGCTATATTCCAGTGCAAGATGGAGAGTCTACTCAAGTCCATCCCAGGGACGGTTGTGTTTCAAGATGACATACTCATCACGGGCAGGGACACCGACTCTCATCTCTGCAATCTTGAGGAAGTACTAAGTCGATTGGATCGGGTAGGCCTAAGAGTTAAGAAATCCAAGTGTTTGTTTCTCGCACCTGAGGTTGAATTTTTGGGCAGAAGGATTGCCGCTGATGGAATCCGCCCAACAGAATCCAAAACCGAAGCGATTCGCCTGGCACCCAGGCCCCGGAATGTCTCGGAACTGCGCGCCTTTCTCGGGCTACTCAATTACTTTGGGAACTTTATGCAGAACTTGAGCACGCTGCTGGAGCCTCTCCACGTGCTACTCAGAAAGGGGTGCGATTGGTTTTGGGGGGACGCCCAAGAACCCGCAACCTTCTATGTTCCAAGAGTATTTTAGCCTTTTTTGACCCAGGTAAAAAGTTAGTCCTTACGTGTGATGTGTCAGCGTACGGGGTCGGGTGCGTTTTACAGCACGTCAATGATGCGGGTAAATTGCAGCCTGTTGCTTATGCCTCCAGGTCACTTTCGCGGGCGGAGCGCGGGTACAGTATGGTTGAGAAGGAGGCGCTCGCGTGCGTGTACGGTGTCAAAAAGATGCACCAATACCTTTTCGGGGCCAAGTTTGCGTTAGAAACCAACCACAAACCCCTCACGTCCCTACTATCCAAGTGCAAGGCAATCAACGCCAACGCCTCGGCGCGCATTCAGCGGTGGGCACTCATGCTGGCGTCTTACGACTACACGATAAGGCACAGACCAGGCACAGTCAATTGTGCCGACGCGCTTAGCAGGCTACCCCTGGCGACCACAGAAGGGTCCGACGAACAGGACTGTGAGATGGTCATAGCAATCAAATGCCTTTGAATCCACAGGTTCGCCCATGATGGCTCGCCAAATCAGAGCCTGGACGACCAGCGACCCCACGTTATCTCTAGTTAAAAGATGCGTTTTAACCGGTGACTGGGCAGAGGCTCGCGATGCCTGCCCCGAGGAGGTCAAACCCTTCCATAGGCGCATGCATGAACTCTCACTACAGGCAGACTATCTGATGTGGGGCAGCCGAGAAGTTATGCCCTTACGAGGCAGGGAGGTGTTTGTCCAGGAGCTCCATCGCGAGCACCCGGGGATCGTCCTTATGAAGGCCATAGCCAGATCTCATGTCTGGTGACCTGGCATTGACGCGGACTTGGAGCTCTGCGTCCATCGGTGCACCATTTGTGCCCAACTCAGTAATGCCCCCAGGGAGGCCCCCCTAAGCCCCTGGTCCTGGCCCACCAAACTGTGGTCGCGGGTGCATGTAGACTATGTGGGCCCATTCATGGGCAAAATGTTCCTCGTAGTCGTTGATGCATTTTCAAAATGGATCAAGTGCACCATTTTAAACTCGAGCACCACCTCTACCACTGTGGAGAGCCTTAGAACCATGTTTGCAACGCACGGCATTCCTGACATATTGGTCAGTGATAATGGTCCGTGCTTCACCAGCGCAGAATTTCCCGATTTTATTGTTGACCACGGTATAAATCACGTTAAGACGGCAAATTTCAAGCCGGCCTCCAATGGCCAGGCAGAGCGAGCAGTGCAGATAATTAAAATAAGGCATGCTCAGAATCCAAGGTCCCACGCTGCAGAGCCGCCTGTCACGACTGCTGCTGGTATACAGATCTCGTCCGCATTCGTTGACTGGGGTTCCCCCTGCGCAACTATTGATGAAACAAACCTTAAAGACCAGGCTCTCGTTAATCCTCCCAGACATGCATGAAATTGTTGAGGCTAAGTGTCAAAAGCTAACTGAGTACCATGACCGAAATTCGAGGGGGAGGTGGAATGAGATAGGGGACAAAGTGTTTGTGCTAAACTATGGCCGGGGTCCCAAATGGCTTGCAGGGACAGTAACAGACAAATAGGGAAACAGGCTACTGGTTGTACAAATGGACAATGGCCAAACCTGCCGGAGGCATGTAGACCAAGTAAAAAGTAGATTAACTGATAACACTGAAGAACCAGAGGCAGACTACAATGTGGAACTCACACCACACCTGGTGGACAGACAGGTGGAACAACCTGAGGAAAGGGCAGTCTCAACAGACAGCCCAGG
Organism: Pristiophorus japonicus; assembly: GCF_044704955.1. NCBI lineage: Eukaryota > Metazoa > Chordata > Chondrichthyes > Pristiophoridae > Pristiophorus > Pristiophorus japonicus. The sequence continues at coordinate 70,112,891 of NC_091987.1, read as the reverse complement.
CAAGATACCAGCAATCACACCGAACGAAACACAGGCACCAAGGCAAACAACTGAACCACAACTAAGACGCTCCACGCGAGAGCGCAGACCACCTGAGAGACTGAATCTATAAAGGCAATAAGACCTTGGGCGAGGGTGATGTCATGTATCTCACATTACTGTATATAACTGTATCTTACCATGTTATACATGACTGTAACTGGATATGACCTGTAACAATAAGCATACCTTACCACCAGGGGTGCACTTGCAGGAGACACTCCATACCTGTCCCACTGAGATATATAAAGGGAGGTCTCAGGCAAGTGCAGCACTGGAGAGCTGTGAATTAAAGGTGCAGGTCCTGAGTGACCTTGACTTCAGCATGTGTCTTGTGTAAGTCAGTACATTCGAGTCAGGACTTATCAGACAGTAAATGATCTTGGCTGGTCCAGGTCCTGATCTGGCGGGCTGTAACGGGTGACTTTTCGTTTTCAAATGCATCCATCACCAAGAGCAAGTCTGCAGGCTGTGCCATTTCCACACCGGTGGAGGGCAATGGTAGCCGACTGAGGGCATCAGCGCAATTCTCTGTGCCTGGCCTGTGGCAAATTACATAGTTATATGCAGACAGCGTAAGCGCCCATCTTTGGATGCTAGCAGAGGCATTGGTATTGATACCTTTGCTCTCTGAGAATAGTGATATGAGCGGCTAATGGTCAGTTTCTAACTCGAACTTAAGCCCAAACAGATACTGATGCATTTTTTTTACTCCGTAAACACATGCCAGAGCTTCTTTTTCAATCATGAAGAAGGTCCTTTCGGCCTTGGACAAGCTGCTGGAAGCATAAGCGACCGGTTGCAATGTTCCCGATTTGTTTGCTTGTTGTAATACACACACGACCCCGTACGAAGACGCATCGCAAGCTAGCATTAAACATTTACAAGGATCAAACAGCAGTTTGTTGGAGATTTCGGGCTTTCTCAAAAACTGCCTCTTGTGATTTCCCCCATACCCAGTCATCTCCCTTGCGTAGCAATACGTGTAGAGGTTCTAGAAAGGTGCTTAACCCGGGTCGGAAATTACCAAAATAATTGAGGAGTCCCAGGGACGACTGCAGCTCTGTCACGTTCTGTGGCCTCGGCGCGTTCTTGATGGCCTCCGTCTTGGCGTCGGTGGGTCTGATGCTGTCTGCCGCGATTCTTCTCCCTAAGAACACAACCTCTGGCACTAGGAAAACACACTTCGAGCATTTCAACCTGAGTCCCACACGATCTGGCCGACTTAGAACCTCTTCCAGGTTCTGCAAATGTTCGATGGTGTCCCGACCTGTGATCAATATGTCATCCTGGAAAACCACGGTGCGCGGAACCGACTTTAGCAGACTCTCCATGTTCCTTTGAAAAACAGCCGCGACTGATCGAATCCCAAACGGGCATCTATTGTAGATGAAGAGACCTTTGTGCGTGTTGATGCAGGTGAGGCCTTTGAAAGATTCCACCAGCTCCTGCATCATGTAGGCCGAGGTCAGGTCCAACTTGGTGACTGTCTTTCCTCCTGCCAGCTTCGCAAATAGATAGTCTGCCTTGGGTAGCGGGTACTGGTCCTGCAGCGAAAAACAGTTAATCATTACTTTATAGTCCCCACAAATTCTGACTGTGCCATCGCCCTTGAGAACTGGTACAATCGGACTGGCCCACTCGTTGAACTCCACCGATGGTGCCCTCTTGTTGCAGCCTGTCTCTCTCGCATCATATATGGCACCGCCCGTGCCTTGTGGTGGATGGGTCGTGTACCGTGAATCAAGTGGATCTGCACCTTCGCCCCGAGAAACTCCCGATGCCTGGCTGAAACAGCAACGGAAACATGCTCAGAACCTGGGCACATGAGGCGTCGTCAACGGACGGAAGTGCTCGGATGTCATCCCAGTTCCAGCGGATTTTTCCCAGCCAGCTTCTGCCGAACAGTGTGGGGGCCATCTGCTGGTACAATCCATAGTGGTAGTTCGTGCACCACTCCCTCATAGGAGACTTTTGCTGTTGTGCTGCCATTTACAGGAATCAGCTCTTTAGTGTAAGTTCTCAACTTGGTATAAATAGGGCTCAGCTTGGGCCTTTGTGTCTTGTTGCTCAACAGCCTGTCGAAGGCACCTTGCTCATGATGGATTGACTCACACCCATGTCCAATTCCATGGATACTGGAATTCCGTTCAGTTCAACTTTTAACATGATCGGTGGACATTTCGTGGTGAAGGTGTGTATCTTGTACACTTCTGCCTCCTCGGTTTGAGTCTCTAGTTCAGTTTGATCTGCCATGGATCGGTCTTCCTCTGCAACGTGGTGGTTTGCAGGGTTTTCAGCTCGTCTGCACATTCGCTGGAGGTGTTCCATTGTTCCACAGCCTTTGCACACATAGTGTTTGAAGCGGCATTAATGGGCTCGATGATCACCTCCGCAGCACCAACAAGGTGTCAATTGCCTCGCACTAACGTTCGATGGCGGACTCTGAGTCATCTGAGGTCGTGCAGCTGCAGGCGTGTATGTCCTGCCATATACATTCCTGCCTGAAAACGATGTTACTTTGTGTACAGTACTTGCCAAAACATCTTTATGCTGCGAAATTTGTTTGGTGTTATCGCTGATGGACACAAATGCCTGGGTTATCGTTATGGCTTTGCTCTGGTTTGATGTTTCAACAGTCAATAGTTTGCGAAGGATAACCTCATGGCCAATGCCAAGCACAAAAAAGTCTCTTGGCATTTGCTCCAGGAATCCATCGAATTCGCAATGTCCTGCAAGGCGCCTTAGTTCGACGATGTAGCTCGCCACTTCCTGGCCTTCAGACTGTTGACACGTGTAAAATCGATACCTTGCCATCAGAACGCTCTCCTTCGGATTTAGGTGCTCCCAGACCAGCGTACACAGTTCTTCATACGATTTGGTCGTTGGTTTCACCGGAGCAAGAAGATTCTTCATGAGGCCATAGGTTGTTGCCCCGCAGACGGTGAGGAAGATCGCTCTTCATTTGGCAGCGTTTGCACTCCTTTCAAGCTCGTTGGCCATGAAGTATTGGTTGAGTCGCTCCACGAAGGCCTCCCAATCGTCCCCTTCTAAGAATTTCTCCAGAATACCAACAGTTCTCTGCATTCTCTGCATAGTTCATTATCTCGTCGCCAGTTGTTATGTCTTGAATAAAGCAATGTGACTGAGTACTATAGACGTGAGTAAGTGTGACCTTAGTCTCTTTATTCTAACTCCAGAGTACTGGTACAGCATGGGAGGCCTGCTTATATATAGTGCTCCAAAGGGATGCTGGGATCCCTTGGGACTCCAACATGTACGCCCTCTGGTGGCGGTAGAATGTGGTTATATAGGGTTGCATACATAACAATAAGAACATAAGAGCAGGCCATCTGGCCATCTGTCCCCTTCTCTGTCCACACCCCATAAACCCTCACTCCCTTATCATTCGGTCTATCTGCGACTGATCCAGCCTGCACAGCTCTCTGGCGCAGTGATTTCCACATAATGTACTGCCATAGATACCACCATATGATGCATTAATATGCAACGTTTCTCTGTCACATTTATGGGATTAGTGCTGTTCCTCCTACGTATGCCAGCGCGACGCAACAATGCTTTCTGCTCTAATAATCTCAATTATGCCTTACAGCTTTACCAGCTCCAGATGCGCAATGGGAGGACAGACGCTCACATGGACCTGACCCACTGCATGTGTCATTCACCACGGGTGGTGAAGAGGAGGAGACCACCGAGCCCGAGGAGGAGGAGGAATACCTGGAGACAGAGGAGGATGCCACTTGCATCCCTCTGGCTGGGGAACCTGTGGCCATGATGGGGATCCCAACTGAGGAGGTACTGGAACCAAGTGGCCTGCAGTTAGCGACACCAAGGCACATGTTGGTGCTGTCGCAGACCCCACGGAGGCCGGGTCAACGGCTTGAGCAAAGCCCTACCCTGGACCACCGCGTGGAGCGCCTGGCACGACTGTGCGAGGAGTCTGTCACGATCCAGCATGGGCAGCTCCAGGTGTTTGTGGGGTTCACGCAGGAATTCTCCTGGGTGTCTGCTCTGCTCGCCAAGTGGAAGCAATGCAGCAGATGATCCTGGAGTTGCGTGGAATCTCCGCCTCCAACCATGCGGCATGCGTTCTTGGCGGTACACGGCACTGCACCCCGAGCTCCCGTGACCACAAGCACCGGCACACAGGCAGGTCAGGAGGATGCACCACCTCCTGACTCGGAAGGCGGTCCCCCTGTTTTGTCTGCCCCGCCAACAGCCCCCCAACAGGCGATCATCCCAGCATGTCCCCCACCACGGCAGGAAGTCTTGCCATCGCCCACCGCACGCCGACTTCGCAGCAGTACCCGGGGACCGAAACGGGTGGGCGAGGCAATGGCACGGGGCGGGGGCAGGATCTGGAGGGAAATGTGGCCGCAGGTAAGGAGGGGGGCTGCACTCTTTTTAATATTGTTCCTTTTGTTCATATTTATTGTTGGTGTTGTCGTTTCACTGTTGGGGTGTGGGTGGGGGGGTGGGGCTGGTTGGGGCAGGGGGTGGGGGGGGGGGAAGTGGGAGGGTGTTTTGGTGTTTGTAATTGAAAAATTACGTTCAAAAGTTGTCATTTTATTAAAACCATTTTATTTCACTTTACAATTGTTGTGCAGTGTCTTCTAATAACGTAAATTAAAATAGAACATTAGTGCAACTGTTGTTAAACAATGTCCAGGCCAGACCAAGTAAGTATGAAAGGTCACTTATTTATATAAATATAAGAAAACATCTAATTGTGAGTGTATCTATCTTTAAAAGACCCTTAAATAATTCACAAACTATTTAAGCCCCTGTTTAAGAAGCCTCCTGTCTTCCTCCGTTCAAAATGGCGTCCGTAGTGCCCCGTTCTGTGAGGAAGGCCAGACAATAGCAACTATTCTCCACTGATGTTCTCGCCGAGCGATCAGCCTGGCAATGTGTCGGCGATGTGCCAAAAGTTGGGCTGGGTGATGTGTGGGCGATCACCTCAGCGATCACCTCGGCGATCTGAACCAAAAGTTGCGCTGGGCGATGTGTCGGCGATAAGCTCGGCGATGTGTCCCAATTTTCCATTTTTGGGTAATATCAGCCCTTTTTGGGCGATATATGAGCACGAGCCCAGCGATGTGGTGGAAAGTCTAGCCCCACGTTTCATGACCATGACCAAATTCTGCATTGCAATGATTCTCATGAGGCTATCATTATTTATATAACACTTTTATCAATCATCTATCATATTATTGGTCGGATATGAGTGGGTGTGCCATCTAATGAATTTACATCAAGCAATGGTGTATACTTTACTCATGTGGCATCACATCAGGTTCTGCTGCTGTTTATGTGGCCGACTGGGGGTGGCTCACCACTAGTGCTAGCACCCACTCCTCGATGTCGGTGAGCTCGATGATGACTGGTGGCCCATCACCCGTTCGCCTCTGCTCGGCCCTATTCTTCAAAAGCTTTTTCTGTAAGAGGTAACACCAGCACGACATGGCATGAGATTAATGCGTGAGATCATTGCTAGGTACTGTCACAGAGACTACAACACATAACCGACAGATTTAATCATAGTTATCACGAAAATTATTATTATTTACCTAAAGGCATACATCGTCAACGCAGGCTTTGAGTAAAACATTCCCGGTATAAGTGCAAGACATCACATCTGATTTTAATCGCTCATTACGCTTACAATTCAAATTATATTAGTTATAAGTAAATGTAAATAAATGAAATACTTCCATCACTTGCGGCACTGTTTGCCCTCACGCACCTCGTTCGTTGCCGACGAGACCACCTCGGCTATGTCAGCCCATATCTTCTGGTAGACCTTCGGGGTTGACTTCCCACACACACCCCAGGTCAATTGACCCCCGCGTGACTCCACCTCCTGCAGGAGGGAGGCATGTGTCTCGTCGGAGAATCTCCGAGCTCGTTTTTGTCCTCCCAATAGTTCCTCTCCCACCTCACTGCTTTCACCAGCGTCCTCAGTCTCCACAGCGTGCTGTGTCGTCTCCACCATACCTTCCATTTTAATTATATTTTTTTCCCCCAAAACTCTGTGGGAACAACGTTATTTGTGCTCATGTCTTTTTGCTGCTGGTAAATCTCCCTCCTACCTCCCACAACAGTGAAACAATCACACACCACACCCACACGATTTCAGTTCCTGTCTGCACCCTCTCTCTCTTTCCTCTTCTGCCCATGTATTGATGACCCCTGACCTCCTGAAACGCGGGAAATAACTGTTGCCATAGCGTTGCTATGGATGCCGACAGTTTACGGCAGGAGGTCAAAAGATTTTACGCTATCGCCCATTTCAGATCGCTCGCGGTAATGCCCATTTTATAAAATGGAAAGTTGCTATTTTGAAAATGGGCGATAATCCGGCGATCTCAAAACCCATTTATACCGCCAATGCTGGAAATAACGCCCATTTTTGAGCAATCTGCACAAAAGTGGAAAGTCTGGCCCATAAAGATTGACACTATTTCTTAATAATTGACAGTTCCTGAAAATGCCCAGGCAGATCTGGGAATGACACTCTTGAGGAACTGAATCATACAGTAAGGGTTGTCTTTGGTGGCACCTCCCCAAATAAATGTCAACTGAAATACCTGGTAGGACATAGCAATTGCTCTCAGCAAATTCCAGATAACTTGGCTGCAAATGTGGCAGAAGATGTCAGACCTTGGGCAAGGTGCAAAGGTAATGTTACCAATAGATTCCCTAGTAAGTGTGCTTGCTACAAACTGTTTCCTCAGAACCTGTTATACTGGTACAGCTCACCTTTCCAAAGTTGTCGTTATAGTCCTTTGATCCTTTGAATGTATATATATGGCCCAGAGACATGGACTATATACAGCAGACATCTCAAAGCACTGGAGAAATACCATCAGCACTGCCTCTGCAAGATCCTGCAAATCCACCAACATCGGTGTTCTCGCTCAGGCCAACATCCCCAGCATTGAAACACTGATCACACTCGACCAGCTCTGTTGGGCGGGCCACATTGTCCGCATGCCTGATACAAGACTCCCTAAGCAAGCGCTCTACTCGGAACTCTGACAAGGCAAGCGAGCCCCAAGTGGGCAGAGGAAACATTTCAAGGACACCCTCAAAGCCGCCTTGATAAAGTGCAACATCCCCACCGGCACCTGAGAATCCCTAGCCCAACTCCGCCCTAAGTGGAGGAAGTGCATCCGGGAGGGCACTGAGCAACTCGAGTCTCGTCGCCGAGAGCATGCAGAAATCAAGCGCAGACAGCGGAAGGAGCGTGCGGCAAACCCACCCTTTCCTTCAACCACTGTCTGCTCCACCTTTGGCAGAGATTGTAATTCCCGCATTGAACTGTATAGCCACCTGAGAACTCACTTTTAAATGGAAGCAAGTCTTCCTCGATTCCGAGGGACTGCCTATGATGATGAGTGTATAGCATGCATGACCATATGGCATGGCACATATACACATGCAAGCCACAGCTGGAACTGTTGTCACTTTACAATCTTAATGCTACTTCAGCCAGCAAATCCTGCTAACACACCATAGCTGTATGAAGCGTGTTGTATTACTGATATGCATGATGGGTTGCCAGATGGCCATATGGATACCATCAGTGATCCACCCCCTTCCCACCACCCCCCTGAACTTTTTGAAATGCAGCAGTGTATGTCATGCTGCTGTTGCAATTTAGTGGGAAAGGAGATGCTGGGAGGTGGTGGATGACAGTGGGAATAGCAAAAGTATTTCCTGCTGCGGACTTCTGGATTCACAATGGAGAAATTGAATAACTCCAGTGGAAAACTCTACCCAGGGTGTACGTCCAGATTTTACAGTTCCCTCCTTGACAATATTCTACAAGACACTAGTGTATAAGGTTTTTGTAGCAGGAGAGGGACCTGAGCATCAGAGTTGATAAGTCACTGACGGTGAAACATGGCCATTGGGAAAGTAAGTGAAGCTTAAGTTGTATTGCTAAGATTTGTAATGTAAAAACTAAGAATACTGCACTCAAGCCAAGCAAGGCTTTGGTATAGCTGCACTTGGAATATTGTGCCAAGTTTTGGTCCGCACACAAGGTGACCAAAATGATACTATGCCTTAAAGCTCTTAATTGTTCCGGTGTTGAAAAGCGATGGCACGGTCAGAATCTGCGGAGACTACAAGGTAACGATCAACCGAGTCTTGTTACAGGACCAGTACCCACCACCCAAAGCGGATGACCTGTTCGCAACATTAGCAGAGGGGAAGTCGTTCATCAAGCTGGATCTAACCTCTGCTGGCTGAATCTTCGAAAAGATTGACATGCATCAACACGCCCAAAGGACTGTTTATATACCACAGATGCCCTTTTGGGATTCGCTTGGCTGCTGCCATCTTCCAGAGGAACATGGAGAGTCTGCTGAAATCGGTTCCGCGCACCGTTGCATTTCAAGACGACATCCTGATCATGGTCGTGACACCACCAAACAGTTGAACAACCTGGAAGAGGTTCTAAAGTGACTGGACAGAGTGGGACTCAGGCTGAAATACTCCAAGATTGCGGCAGACGGCATCAGACCCACGGACTCTAAGACAGAGGCCATTAAGAATGCACCCAGACCACAGAATGTGACAGAGTTGCGTTCATTCCTGGGACTTCTCAACTATTTTGGTAACTTTCTACCCAGGCTGAGCATTTTGCTGGAACCTTTGCATTTATTGCTACGTAAGGGTGATGACTGGGTTTGGGGTAAATCTCAAGAGACAGACTTTGAGAAGGCCAGAAACCTGCTATGTTCTAACAAGTTACTTGTATTGTATGACCCGTGTAAATGTTTAGTGCTAGCTTGTGATGCATCTTCGTACGGGGTCGGTTGTATGTTACAGCAAGCTAATGTGTTAGGCAAACTGCAAACGGTCGCATATGCATCTAGAAGTTTATCTAAGGCTGAAAGAGCCTACAGTATAGTTGAGAAAGAAGCATTAGCATGCGTATATGAAGTTAAGAAAATGCACCAATACCTATTTGGACTCCGGTTCAAGCTCGAAACTGACCACAAACCGTTCATTTCGCTGTTTTCAGAAAGTAAAGGTATTAACACCAATGCTTCGTCCCGCATCCAAAAATGGGCACTAACATTATCTGCGTATGACTATGTAATGCGCCACAGACCAGGCACTGAGAACTGTGCTGATGCCCTCAGTCGGCTACATTGCTCACCACCGGGGTGGAAATGGCGCAACCCGTAGACTTGCTTCTTGTAATGGATGTTTTTGAGAGTGAGGGGTCACCCGTCACGGCTCGCCAGATCAGGACCTGGACTAGCCAGGACCCTATGCTATCACTAGTAAAAAACTGCATCCTTAATGGGAGCTGGTCGGCAGTTCCCGGGGAAATGCAAGACGGAATTAAGCCGTTTTACTGACGCAAGGATGAAATGTCCATCCAATCGGATTGTCTCCTATGGGGGAATCGCAAGGTTTTGCCAAAAAAAGGCAGGGAATCGTTTATACGCGACCTACACAGTACCCACCCAGGTATAGTCATGATGAAGGCTATCGCCAGGTCGCACGTTTGGTGGCACGGCATTGACTCGGAATTGGAGTCATGCGTACACCAATGTAACACATGCTCACAATTGAGCAATGCAGCAAGGGAGGCCGCACTGAGTCTGTGGTCATGGCCCTCAAACCATGGTCCAGAATCCACGTAGATTTCGCTGGCCCCTTTCTAGGAAAGATGTTCCTAGTAGCAGTGGACGCTTACTCTAAAAGGATTGAGTGTGTAATAATGTCATCGTGTACGTCCACTGTCACCATTGAAAGCCTCCGGGCCATGTTCGCCACCGATGCTTTGCCCGCGTCCTTGTTAGTGACAATGGACCATGTTTCACCAGCTCGGAATTCAATGGGTTCATGACCCGCAATGACATCAAACATGTCAGGTCTGCCCCATTTAAGCCCGCATCCAACGGTCAAGTGGAACAGGCAGTCCAAACTATCAAGCAGAGCTTGAAACGCATGACGGACGGTTATCTCGGGTTCTGCTCAACTACCGGACGCGACCCCACTCGCTTACCAGGGTTCCCCCGGCAGAATTGTTCATGAAGAGAGCACTCAAAACCAGGCTCTCCTTAGTCCACCCGGATCTCAATGATTATATAGGAATCTGGCGTCACCGGCAAAACATGTACCACGATCACACGGCTGTATTGCGTGACATTGAAGTCAATGATCCTGTGTTTGTTCTTAATTACGGTCATGGTCCCAAATGGGTTGCTGGCACTGTTTTAGCCAAGGAGGGGAATAGAGTGTTTGTTGTCAAACTTCTGAATGGACAAACATGCAGAAAGCACTTGGATCAGACCAAACTGCGATTCACTGACAACCAAGAACAGTTTGAAGAGGACTTTACCATCATTGATCCACCAACACACACCCAACCAGCAATCGACTTCGCGGTCAACCACGAGGATGAACCCACCATGCCCGACAGTCCGATCAGACCAGCCGTGCTGCCTTGCAGCAATGATCCGATCAACTCACCCATGCCAGGACTTCAACTCAAGCGATTAACCCGGGAACGTAGAGCCCCGGATCGCCTCAACTTGTAAATAACTTGTATCTAAGACTTTGCGGGGTGGGGGGGGTGAATGTGATGTTATGTATGTAAACTTTATAAGTGTATAAGACTTGTCAACAGGGTGCGCACCTGTTGGAGACCCAAGGGTCACCTGCACACCTTGTGCAAGCAAATATAAAAGATTGTCTGCCATGCTGCTTGAGCACTCTGGAGTTTGATTAAAGAGACTAAGGTCACATCAGTTTGAGCTTACAGTACACAGTCTTGTGGAGTTATTCTGAACATAACAGATATGTTATTTGAGATGGATAGGGATGGGAGAATTAGAGGGCATGAGTATAAAATATGTAAGTAAAGAGTTTCAATAAATGCTAGCAAGTATTTATTTTTACAAAGAGCCATTGCCCTCTGGAACAGATTATCGAAATGTGTGGTTAGTATGGATTCACTCCAGTCCTCTAAAAAGGAGCTGAAGAAGGACATTTCAATCTATAAAAAGTAAGTTGAAGGGTAGCTGTGAGTAATGGGACTCGTGAGTTACTGCAGTGTTCCTGATTGGCATCGGGCATCGGAGAGGAATTTCCTAGAGTTTTACCGAAATTGGCAATAGATTTTTTCTGTTTGTTATTTTGCCTCTCCCAGGAAATTCCATGATTGGGAAAGGGAAGGGAACATAGGAACATAGCAATAGGATTAGGCCATTCGTCCCCTCAAGCCTGTTCTTCCATTCAATTAAATCATGGCTGATTTGTACCTCAATCCCATTTTTGATCCATAGCTCTTGATACACTTACCTAACAAACAATTATCAATCTCAGTCTTGAAAATTTCAATTGACTCAGCATTTTGGGAGTGAGAATTCCTTTGTGTAAAAAAATGCTTCCTGATTTTGCTCCTAAATGGCTTCAATATTAAGTTAATTTCCTTTTGTTCTGGATTTCCCCACCAGAAGACTTAGGGCCAGAACTTGGTCGACTCTAAGGCCCGCCCATTTCTCGGCAGTCCCCCAGTGGAACATACCTTTTTTTCGCCCGTTGCCGCTGGGCCGCGGTTGTGATGGTGGAGCGGCAGGCAGCGGGAGTCGGCGGCCGGGTGCGGGCATCAGCGGGAGTCGGCTGCAGTGGGCCATATGTGCAGGCCTCTCGATTCGGAACACTTCGGAGGCCGTGCACCGCGCATGCGCGAGATTTTTTTTTTGTAGTTTCATTTTCCAGCTGACGTCATTGTTGAGGTGAATCGGGCTGATGGGACATCTGCCCATGCACTTAAATTCTGATCACTCCTTTGCACCTGCCAGTTGGAGAGGGGAGAATATTGGAAATAGAGAGCAACAAAGTATTTAGCAGCCATCTATCTAGGGAATTAACATGAGTGGGCAAAAAGCTTCAAAGAAGATGTTAAAACCAGGCCCAGCACTCCCTGGTTTAATGATGAAGAACTGGAGGAGCTTGTATCAGAGGTGGAGCGCAGGTATAAAGACCTCACCCAGGATGGTCGTGGAAAGCCTCTACCACCCCAATATAGATGCATCTGGAGTGAGATTGGTGAGGCCGTGTCCTCAATGGGCAACATTGCGTGGGATGGAGACCAGTGTAGGGAACGTTAGAACGATGTGTTGGTGTCAGCAAGAGTGAGTAACCATTTATTGGAGCCCTCCCGTACAACTCCAAAAGGTTCTGTGCCAGAAGTGTTTGTGTATGTGAGCGTGTATGTGGGGCATGAGCAAAAGGGGTCAAGGCTGCAACGTTTCTTTCCGCAGAAGAAAAAGAAATCCAAGCCTGAGAGCCACGGGAGGGGGGCCCAGCAGAGGTCATAGAGTTGAGCAGCCTGAGGGAGCGTGCCTTGGATTTTGTGGGTGAGCAACGCCGTGCAATCACAACGGGTAATGCAGATCTTGTTATAGAGCATGGTAAGGTTAAACTAATCTTCAGTGTGCGTGACGCTCATGTCATGAAAGGTCATGCAATATTAAGTCAAAAGCGTTTTCACGCACACTTTGTCGCCCATTCTTGGTGTACCCAAGTAGTGATGGAACTCCTTGGTGGTGCAATGTGAGATTGGACGGTTCATATGTCATCCTGACCAACCCCACCCCCCCAGCTGAAATGTTCTCCTCTACTTGCAGATGGTGAGTCAGACAGCAACGAGCAATGCACACCATCCATCTCTGGCACACAAAGGAGAAGTGTTATACCAAGTTTTCCATCCCCTACGTTGTCACCAGCCCAAGACAGCGGCTCATTCATCCAACCCCCCCAAGATTACCCATGTCCACCGCACCCACCTCCGCCACCCAGAGTCAGGAAGACCAAGATGGAGAGGAGGGAGAAGGGCCCGTGGTCGAACCAATTGAGCTCGAGGAGCTGGAAGAGGAAGACACCAGCCTCCTGACATGTGTACCACCTGTTCGGTGAGCCTCGGCGTCGGGGTCCGAATTCATGGGGTTTGAACCGTTTGAGCCAGGAACAAGTGCTGGCAGGCGCAGAGGGCGTGGCATTAAACCAACCATGGCGCATTACCCCACACAGACACAACAATCACTTGAGCATGAAGGACGGCTCACGGCCATTAACGAGATAGAAACATAGAAACATAGAAAATAGCTGCAGGAGTAGGCCATTCGGCCCTTCGAGCCTGCACCACCATTCAATGAGTTCATGGCTGAACATGCAACTTCAGTACCCCATTCCTGCTTTCTCGCCATACCCCTTGATCCCCCTAGTAGTAAGGACTACATCTAACTCCTTTTTGAATATATTTAGTGAATTGGCCTCAACAACTTTCTGTGGTAGAGAATTCCACAGGTTCACCACTCTCTGGGTGAAGAAGTTTCTCCTCATCTCGGTCCTAAATGGCTTACCCCTTATCCTTAGACTGTGACCCCTGGTTCTGGACTTCCTCAACATTGGGAACATTCTTCCTGCATCTAACCTGTCTAAACCCATCAGAATTTTAAACGTTTCTATGAGATCCCCTCTCATTCGTCTGAACTCCAGTTGATCCAGTCTGTCTTGATATGTCAGTCCCGCCATCCCAGGAATCAGTCTGGTGAACCTTCGCTGCACTCCCTCAATAGCAAGAATGTCCTTCCTCAAGTTAGGAGACCAAAACTGTACACAATACTCCAGGTGTGGCCTCACAAAGGCCCTGTACAACTGTAGCAACACCTCCCTGCCCCGTACTCAAATCCCCTCGCTATGAAGGTCAACGTGCCATTTGCTTTCTTAACCGCCTGCTGTACCTGCATGCCAACCTTCAATGACTGATGTACCATGACACCCATGTCTCGTTGCACCTCCCCTTTTCCTAATCTGTCGCCATTCAGATAATAGTCTGTCTCTCTGTTTTTACCACCAAAGTGGATAACCTCACATTTATCCACATTATACTTCATCTGCCATGCATTTGCCCACTCACCTAACCTATCCAAGTCACTCTGCAGCCTCATAGCATCCACCTTGCAGCTCACACTGCCACCCAACTTAGTGTCATCCGCAAATTTGGAGATACTACATTTAATCCCCTCATCTAAATCATTAATGTACAATGTAAACAGCTGGGGCCCCAGCACAGAACCTTGCGGTACCCCACTAGTCACTGCCTGCCATTCTGAAAAGTATCCATTTACTCCTACTCTTTGCTTCCTGTCTGCCAACCAGTTCTCAATCCACGTCAGCACACTACCCCCAATCCCATGTGCTTTAACTTTGCACATTAATCTCTTGTGTGGGACCTTGTCGAAAGCCTTCTGAAAGTCCAAATATATCACATCAACTGGTTCTCCCTTGTCCACTCTACTGGAAACATCCTCAAAAAATTCCAGAAGATTTGTCAAGCATGATTTACAAATCCATGCTGACTTGGACCTATCATGTCACCTCTATCCAAATGCGCCGCTATGACATCCTTAATAATTGATTCCATCATGTTACCCACTACCGATGTCAGGCTGACTGGTCTATAATTCCCTGTTTTCTCTCTCCCTCCTTTTTTAAAAAGTGGGGTTACATTGGCTACCCTCCACTCGATAGGAACTGATCCAGAGTCTATGGAATGTTGGAAAATGACTGTCAATACAAGTACTCTGGGATGCAGACCATCAGGCCCTGTGGATTTATCGGCCTTCAATCCCATCAATTTCCCCAACGAGATTGCTAATTAATCCCCTCTCATTACACAACACCCAGTCTAAGATGGCCTCCCCCCTAGTTGGTTCTTCGGCATATTTGTCTAGAAAACCATCCCTTATGCACTCCAGGAAATCCTCCTCCACCGTGCTGTTTCCATTTTGGTTAGCCCGATCTATATGCATATTAAAGTCACCCATGATAACTGCTGCGCCTTTATTGCATGCACCCCAATTTACTGTTTGATGCCCTCCCCAACATCACTACTACTGTTTGGAGGTCTGTACACAACTCCCACTAGCGTTTTCTGACCTTTGGTATTCCGTAGCTCCACCCATACCGATTCCACATCATCCAAGCTAATCTCTTTACTTACAATTGCATTAATTTCTTCTTTAACCAGCAACGCCACCCCGCCTCCTTTTCCTTTCTGTCTATCCTTCCTTAACTACCCTTGGATGTTGAGTTCCAAGCCTTGGTCACCCTGGAGCCATGTCTCCGTGATGCCAACCACATCGTATCTGTTAACTGCTATCTGCACAGTTAATTCGCCCACCTTATTCCGAATATTCCTCGCATTGAGGCACAAAGCCTTCAGGCTTGCCTTTTTAACACACTTTGACCCTTGAGAATTTTGCTGTAAAGTGGCCCTTTTTGTTTTTTGCCTTGGGTTTCTCTGCCCTCCACTTTTACTCATCTCCTTTCTGTCTTTTGCTTCTGTCTCCATTTTGTTTCCCTCTGTCTCCCTGCATTGGTTCCCATCCCCCTGCCATATTAGTTTAACTCCTCCCCAACAGCACTAGCAAACACTCCCCCGAGGACATTGGTTCCGGTCCTGCCTAGGTGCAGACCGTCCGGTTTGTACTAGTCCCACCTCCCCCAGAGCCGGTTTCAAAGCCCCAGGAATTTGAATCCCTCCCTGCTGCACCACTGCTCAAGCCACGTATTCATCTGAGCTATCCTGCGATTCCTACTCTGACTAGCACGTGGCACTGGTAGCAATCCCGAGATTACTACTTTTGAGGTCTTACTTTTTAATTTAGCTCCTAGCTCCTTAAATTCGTCTCGTTGGACCTCATCCCGTTTTTTACCTATATCGTTGGTACCAATGTGCACCACGACAACTGGCTGTTCACCCTTCCTTTTCAGAATGTCCTGCACCCGCTCCGAGACATCCTTGACCCTTGCACCAGGGAGGCAACATACCATTCTGGAGTCTCAGTTGCGGCCGCAGAAACGCCTATCTATTCCCCTTACAATTGAATCCCTTATCACTATCACTCTCCCACTCTTTTTCCTGCCCTCCTGTGCAGCAGAGCCAGCCATGGTGCCATGAACTTGGCTGCTGCTGCCCTCCCCTGATGAGTCATCCCCCTCAACAGTACTCAAAGCGGTGTATGTGTTTTGCAGGGGGATGACCGCAGGGGATCCCTGTACTACCTTCCTTGCACTGCTCTTCCTGTTGGTCTTCCATTCCCTATCTGGCTGTGAACCCTTTACCTGCGGTAAGACCAACTCGCTACACGTGCTAATCACGTCATTCTCAGCATCGTGGATGCTCCAAATTGAATCCACCTTCAGCTCCAATTCCGCAACGCGGTCCGTCAGGAGCTGGAGGCGGATACACTTCTCACACACGTAGTCGTCAGGGACACCGGAAGTGTCCCTGAGTTCCCACATAGTACAGGAGGAGCATATCACGTGTCCAAGCTCTCCTGCCATGACTTAACCCTTAGATACACTTTATTTGGCGACAACAATGTTAACAGGTTACTTACTGATATAAAAAAGAAAAAGAAAAGCTACTTACCAATCACCAGCCAATCACTTACCCCTCTGGCTGTGACGTCACCTTTTGATTTCTTTCTACCTCTTTTTTGCTTTCTCTCCCCACTGAAGCTGCAGAAGTATGTATGCCTTTATAGGCCTCACCAACACTGCTCCCGGCTCTCGCCGCCAGCTATCGAGGGCGAACGGCGAGCTAGGTCATGATCTGCTGTAGACCATGGCTGGAATAGTTGCCAGCATCGCTACCTTTGCTCAACACCATGGAGCGGCTCAATCGTGCGGTGGAGCACAACACAGAGTCTGTCGAGGCGATGAGCCTTCTAGCCAGGTCATGCAAGCCTCCGACCCCACACCCTCAAGGCACACAGATCCTGAGGAGCCGGAATCGCCAGCTCCTTCAAGCACGCCCCCTACCTTCTCGTCAAGACGGACACATTTGCAGAGATCCGGCTGCCCACCTGCACAACCTGATCAAGCAGAGGCAGTGAGGGGCAGGGGTGAGGCATGCCGTGTTGAAGGCAGAGGGAAGAAGAGGACAATGGGCCTCACATCGAGGGGGGGAAGAAAGGTGGCGGGTAGAGGAATGGGTGTTGGTGGTGGATATGCTCGTCACTTTTGGAATGCTGACCTTTTCAATAAATTCACATTGTGCATCCACTCTTGGTCATTTTTACATAATGTGTGGTGCCTTCTGAGAAAAACACAGCTCTCCCTCTGGTGTTCCACTGTATGAGAGATATCTTGCCCTCCACCTATGATTCTACTGTATAATGGGTCCTTCCATCGGGCCATCTCACCACGACAAGTAAGAGTCACCAATGCAGGAAGGTTTCCATTCAATGAGCGTCAGTTGAACTACTTGCAGGGTACACATTAAGGCTTGCACTTCACCCCACTTTTTATTACTCCAAACATTGCAAAGTGGGACCCCTGAGATGACATGTGCATCAGTGAAATTGCTGTCCATTATATGTATTGTTCCACCTTCCATACCTCATGTCATGCTGTTTTCACTATCACATGCCGAGACCTGCCATCTTCTAACTCTCGCCCATTTTCTCTGACCTAAGATCATTCCATATGCGCAGTCACAATCTGTCACTACATATCTTCCACCTGAAATGGTTTCAAGACTCTTGTAGGGCAGCTCCATTGAGGCTTTACCATCTCTCGACACTCATTGCCGCTTCCCCTACCACACCTTCCCTTCAGCGGTCTAATCTGGAATTACATATTCCAACTCTTTATGTGCGGCTTGAGGTCCATCACATGACTATTTCTGTGCCACTGTTAATGCTGCAGCATGTGCACGATACCCGGGATGTGAAGCGCTGCAGCACTCTGAGCGATTCTCCCCGCCGCCCGACTCACAGCCAGCTCACACCAGCTTTTTGCCAGCGGTCCTTCTGGCGGGCGGCAGGGCGATCTTAGTCCATGGTGCCTGAGGAAAAACCCGGATTTCCAGCCTCCGGCATGGGCGGGTGGCAGCCGCTAGCGCCGGCAAAACCGCCATGAGGAATCTCCCGGCGGGCAGCATATATGCGGCAGATGGGCGGGACCGGAGAGATCACCAAAAAAAACTATTTCTGGCAGCACCTGGGCGGCACATGGGCAGAACCTTGACCAAGTTCGGGCCCTTAGTTTCTCTGTATCTATCCTATCGAATTCCTTAAACATTTTAAAAACCGCAATTAGATCACCCCTCCACCTTCTAAACTCAAGACAAGCCAAGTTTATACAACCTTTCCTCACCATTTAAACCTTTAAGCCCTGGTATCATTCTAGTGAATCTGCACTGTAGCCCCTCTCGGGTCAGTATCTCCTTCCTGGGGTGTGGTGACAAAACACAATACTCGAGATGGGGTCAGACCAAGGTTCTGCACAACTGATGCACCACTTCCTTACCTTTAAATTCCAATCTCTTTGAGATAAAGGCCAACATTCCATTAGCCTTGTTATTTACTTTTTGTACCTATGCACTAGCCTTTTAATGATTTGTGTACATGGACATCTGAATTCCTTTGCTCCTCCATAGCTCCTAGACACTCACTTAAGAACATAAGAACATAAGAAATAGGAGCAGGAGTAGGCCATTTGGCCCATCGAGCCTGCTCCACCATTCAATAAGATCGTGGCTGATCTGATCATGGACTCAGCTCCACTTCTCTGTCTGCTCCCTATAACACTTTACTCCCTTATCGCTCAAAAATCTGTCTATCTCCGCCTTAAATATATTCAATGACCCAGCCTCCACAGCTCTCTGGGGCAGAGAATTCCACAGATTTACAACCCTCTGAGAGAAGAAATTTTTCCTCATCTCAGTTTTAATTGGGCAGCCCCTTATTCTAAGACTATGTCCCCTAGTTTTAGTTTCCCCTATGTGGAAATATCCTCTCTGCATCCACCTTGTTGAGCCCCCTCATTATCTTATAAGTTTCAATAAGGTCACCTCTCGTTCTTCTGAACTCCAATGTGTATATTTATCACAACTCTCTGTTTTCTGTTAGTTAGCCAATCCTCAATCCATGCTAATATATTACCCCCAACCCTGAAAGCTTTTATCTTGTGCAGTAACCTCTTATGTAGTACCTTATCAAATGCCTTCTGGAAATCCAAATACACTATATCCACTGGTTTCCCCTCATCCACCCTGTTCGTTACATCCTCAAAGAACTCCAGCAAATTTTTCAAACATGATTTCCCTTTCATAAAACCATGCTGAGTGAGTCGTGCTTTTCCAAATGTCCCATTACTGCTTCCTTAATAATGGACTCCAGCATTTTCCCAACGACAGATGTTAGGCTAACTGATCACCATTAAGAGAATATTGGTGCTGGAATTCCGGTGTCTTCGGTCCGTACGAAATTTCTACGGACCCAGGAAGGCATCGGAAAAGCCGGTTTTCAGCGTGCAATGGGCAAGCGCTGAAAACCGGCTTTTCTGATCTGTCAAGTTTCTGGCTTGACAGATCATCCGCAGATCGGGAGCGAGGACATTGCAGGGCAAGCTTTCCGATATTTACGGATATCTTGCCCAGCAAATGTCCTCAAAAATCTTGCGCCTGAAAAAGCATTTTAAAATAAAGTTGTTAAAACACATTTTATTCCTAAAAACCCTTCCCACTATGGTAAGTTTATTTTGAACCATAATTTAAAAAACGTTTTTAAAAATCGGGAAAATATTTTATTTTTATAAGACATAATAACTTTAATTTCAATTAATTTTAAATATGTGTGGCCTGCTTTTTATTTTTTATTATTTTGTGTGATTGTTTTTTTCCCATTAATAGCACTCATAGATATGCGCGTCTCAGTGCTATTAATGGGAACCTGTGAAATACCTGATTGGCTGAACAGTCACACGTGACTGTATCTTCTGCGTCGAGACCCTCTGCACGGGGGCGCGCTTCGCAGCACGGGAGGAGAAGGCCTTCCCATCGGAAATCAGGGCGCCTCCTAGACCACCAGGTAAATTCGTAAAAAATATCCAGCGAGGAGGCAATTGTCCGCGGGAAAACCCCCAGAGGAATTTCTGGGCCGTTGTGATTTGTCTTTTTCAGATCCAAAGTGGATGACCTCATACTTCTCCACACTGAACTCCATCTGCTATAGTTTTGCCAACTCACTTAATCGCTTTGTGTCCTTTTCTAACACTCTAGTCTCAGACACACAACTTACTGTACCTCCTAACAGTGTCATCTGTCCAACTCTCTATTCCTTCGTCCAAGTCATTAATATATATGGTAAAAAGCTGAGGCCCCAGTACAAGAGGTGGTCTAATGGTAGATGTATCGGCACTACGTCTGGATGTGATAGTCTTGATAGGCTACATGTCATTTTTTTGGTCCATTTATTTTTACGTTTATATGTATGAGTGTTTACAGATGTGAGTATGAGCATGAGCATAAATTCTCACTACTTCTTTTATTGCCAGGCATTTTCAATATGTCACAAGAGCAGTGAAAGATGTAGTACAGTTTTCTAAACTTTAAATCAAATCTTCCTTGTTTAGTACAGATTTAAAATTGTAATCAGAGCCCGATGACATCATCCTACCCTGATCTGCATAATTAAAGAAGGACCCTGCCAGCTTCAGACAGGTGTGCTTGTTGCCTGCTCAGAAGAGCAGGTAAAAATTAAAGACAGGGGGGCTGAAATTGACCCCCGCTGCAGTGTATGCGGTGGCCTCGTGAGCAAAATCCAGCTCTTTGTCTTTTTTTTTCCAGCGTGGCAGACGTTGGTCATAATGGGAGAGGAAGTGGGGGCGGACGCGGAGTGTTCGTGAAACTGGGGGTGGAAGTGATTGGCGGGTGAAGCGTGGCGCTGATGACTTCATCACGTTAGTGCGTCACCACGTCTGCCCCCCTTCACTTAAAGGGGAGGGCCGCTGTGAGCTTTGCAATTCTTATGTGCCACCAGGGAGGGTTTCAGCCGGGCCAGCAGCCTGGCACACAAGAGGGGGTGCCAGGTTGCCTGTTGGCGGCCCGGCCGAACCCGGGGACATAATTGTCGGGCTGACCTGCTAGTCGGCCGACAATAAAAAATAAGATGGTGGCCACGGCAGTGCACCCTCCCCTTTAATGGTGGCCGCACCGCCATTTTATACACAGTGCAAACACAGTGCGCCAACAGAAAAAACTGTCGGGGGCACCGAGAGGCAGCCACAAGATGTTTCGAGGTAAATTTTGCTTCGGGGCAGGAGATTGGCGGTGTGCACTCTGATGACGCACTAAGGAGGGTTCGGCAGCAGCAGGGCGGAATTGGGGACCGCCGGAAAAAGCACCGAGGAGAATATTGCGAGCGGCGGCCATTCCACAAACAATCGCCGGCCATTTGACACCGCCGCTTGGCCGCCACTTTCCGGCAGTAACGGGCCTTATCAGGAGGCTGAATTTCAGCCCCAGGAGATCCAGGTAGGGCATCAATAGGTAAGTCACCCAGTTGATTTTAACTGCCGGCCAGCCCATTTGCTAAGTAGAGTTCAGGTTGTTCTTTCAGTGTCACCAGAAGGGTCTGGCATGCAGTGGGCGACTGGCTTATTAGGAAATCTCTGTGTGAAATCTCTGTGGTGGCCCAAAGTCTCCTCCTTAGCCCAAGAATGCTGAAGCCAATTTTAGCACTCCACCTGTAGGCCCAGATGAGATCAACTAATTCAATATAAACCAAGAGCTGAACCTTGGATTTCTGGTCTTTGTGGTATAATGTTATATGAAGCTGTGTCTTTACGAGCAAGCCACTGAGTGTGCAAAATGTTGAATTATTTTCAAGCACACCAATATTTCTAAGGCTTGGTACCAGTTTCGATGTTCAGTAGGGTTTGAGCTGATCATCCAAACAGCCTTGTTTGCTCATTTCAGGAATGTAGGTAACTGATGTAACATGGTGCGAAAGAATGGAACGTGAAATTGTTTGGCATTATTAGATAATTACTATTTTCTATTGGGTTTAAGTAAGAACTTGTGATCAAATTCATTTTGTGTTCTGAATTCTGGATTTGCCTTATAGGAAGCATTTTGTTTCATGTTGAAAACATAACTTTTGTTGCAACTAAATATACTATGATAGATACTATAATTGGAATCATTATACAGTTTTGGCAACAGATGCAGGTTAGTAGACTGACTCACACTTTAGGAGTTGTTAGTCTTTGTTGAGTTTATACTGAACATGTTCCAGGGAAATTAAGCCATTATTTAAAACAGATTTATTGGATACTTGCTGTATTCTAGCGACTGAAGCCCCTTTGCTCCATTGTTGCCAAAGACATTGGTACAAATTCACTTAGGAACCAATGAAAGAGGAGGTTTTTATTCCATTTTTGGGGGATTAGTAGTGAAACGACTAATCACAGTGCAAAACTGTTAAAGGGCCCGAATTTGATGGACTTACCATCGGCTGCCGCCGCGTTTTCTTGGCGGTCTCCTCTTTTTTCGGTGCTCTCCCTTCCGAGCGAGTTTGGTGAGGTCCTCATGCCGGTGGGGAGAGAAGACTGCTCTGACGTGCGCCGGCGTGAAATGCCGACAAAAGTCATCACCCGCTCACTCCCGAGATTGATCCGGGCGGTCCTCCGCTCCAGCAGCAGGAAAGACCGTTGCGTGGAGGCAGGTCTTACCTGAACGGTAAGTATGAAGACCTACAAGAAAAGGTTAGTGAAAAGGTTAGTTGTTGAAAAAAATATGTTTTTCCAGTCCCCCCTCCCTGGGCCTGACTCGATCCTCGGCGTTACTTTGCCGAGGATCGCATTTGCCGCCCAGAATTCGACCTACAGCTCGCTGCTGCCCAGAATCGGCGTGTAAGGCCCATTTTTTCTGCCGGGCGTTTTTTTCCCCTCATTTTTCCACCAAACTTCCGCCCAAAGTACCGTCAGGATGTTAGCAGTCCTTTCGATGGTACATGGGCGGAACTTAGGTTTGACCAAATGCGAGCCCATAGTGTGAGTGTGTGTCTTCCGTTTGCTCTGTGATATATTTACAGGAATGGCTGGATAATATTCTAAGAGTGCATTTATACTGCAACTGCAGTGCTTCTCCCCATGCTAAGAAATGTTAGTGTAATCCAGATTCAAGGCCCAACCCAACCCTGAAGTGAAGTGGAATGAGACTCGCTGGAGAAGACAGCATCACTCTGCTTTGCACTATGGTCAGATTGCGCTTTGATTAAGAATTCCTGCCACAGACTCTTAGCGTGGTACAAAAATAAAATCATTTCACACCGATGCTGCTGTTAATTGCAGCTTTTTGGGGAGAAAAGTGGGGTTGTTCTGAAGTAGGGGGTTAGACTTTGCATTGTAAACCTGATATGCAAAGGTTTCACCTGCTCTAAAATACAACCTAAATTCCAGTGGATGCGAGTGCTGGCATAGAATGTGCCATTTCTCCCAGTGGGTCATATATGCAAATGATAAGAAAATACAGGCAACTCTTGATTATCCGCACACGGATGCAACGGGAAACTGTGTGTGTGACGTCACTTTGAAACTCTGGTGTTCCTTTTGAATGTTGCCAGTTGAGCCTTGCTTTTAAGCGCTCTGCCTTGCCTCAGCTCCCGCTGCTGCTCCCACGCAGTTCCACTACCTCCCTTAATTCATTAAAATGCCATGAACAGTTACAGGAAGTAATCAACAAGCCCAATGGTCTTTAGATCTAGAGGACTAGAATTCAAGGATTAGAAGATACGCTACAGCTATTGGTTAGAGCACACCTGCAGTACTGTAAGCATTAACTGTACTGTCAACTCGCTCTAACGGAGAAATCGTTTACCCGGCATAATCCAATCCCCAAGGGACCTGGATAATCGAGAGTTGCCTGTAAGGGCAAACACTGCTGTCCCAGAAATTCTGACTTTTGAGCTAGTATTGCACCCGAGGTCCACAATTCTCAGAGAAGAAGTACCTCGTGACATTTTACCTAGTTTGGTGAAACAGGAAGTTATTTTACAGGAATACAGCTGTCTTGTGTTGCAATGGTTTGCCATGTGAAGCCCTAACATGTGACTGCAAAGGGTTTCAGTTGTAAGTTGTGGCTTCAGTGAGTGACCAGCTGGAGTATGGGTGTGCATGATAGGCAGTGAAAGATCTATGAGAGAGCATGGCATGGATCAGCAGTTAAGTTGCAGCAGGTTGACAGACATCACTTTGTGACATACTTGGGCATTTCTGACTCATGAAACCATGCTGACTCTGCTTGATTGAATTATGCTTTTCCAAATGTCCCACTACTGCTTCCTTAATAATGCACTCCAGCATTTTCCCAATGACAGATGTTAGGCTAGGTCTATAGTTTCCTGCTTTTTGTCTGCCTCCTTTTTTAAATAGGCGTGTTACATTTGCGGTTTTCTAATCTGCTGGGACCGCCTCCGAATCCAGGGAATTTTGGTAGATTACAACCAATGCATCCACTATCTCTGCTGCCACTTCTCTTAAGACCCTAGGATGTAAGCCTTCAGGTCCAGGGGACTTGTCTACCTTTAGCTCCATTATTTTACCTAGTCCTACTTCATTAGTGATAGTGATAGTATTAAGTTCCTCCCTCCCTATAGCCTCTTGATTATCCACTATAGGGATCTTTTTTGCTCCTTTCTTTTCCAACTCTGTCTCAGTTTGAGCACTTTCTCTGACTGAGTGGGAAGGCTTATGACCTAGCCCCAGGACTTTACTAGTACTACAGTGTACCCAATCATTAAGAAAGAGTCAGGATGGTTAACTTTGCTGTCCAATATTTTGTTTGTGGACTAGCATCTCCTGCTGCGTGCCATGAACTGCCGTCCTAGTACTCTACGGAATAATCTATTGGAACACAAAGGTTCTGTACCAGTGTTCCTTTTAAGTACAGATTTAACTGGGAACAAATGAACTATTCTGATATTCTGTGCCTGTAAATTTTTATCTTACCGCTGGATTTCATACACCAAAAATAATTTCTCTTTAAGCTAACATTACTTTCTGATTGATTTTCTGTACTTAATTGTTTTTAAAAACATTGGCCTAGAAATTTGTATTGTGCGGTGGCACAAACTGGGCGGTAGCAACGCAACGCCGGATATCCAGATATCACACATTGGGGGTGAAATTCGTATCGTTTGTGCCTCCTGTTAGGGGGTGCTGACAGGCCGCAAATGATTTTTCACTCAGGGAGCAGGGCCGCTACCACTTCCCGCGAAATTGGAAATGTCATCGCCATGCGCAGTGACCCGTTTTCGTTCTGGAGCGGAAATTAGGAAGCGCCTTGTGAGGCCGCCACAGATCGCTTGTGGGGTGGAAATTAAAGGGGAGGTACGTGCCGCCACTTTGTTTAAGTTGCTGGTCCGGCCTTGCGCTGACAATTTTGCAGTGTCCGTGTCACATGTTGCAGCCCGGCATTCCCGCTTCTGTGCCGGGCTGCTGCCACAGCACCCCGCTCCCTGGTGGAGAAGTGGTGGCCACTCGCCCTACTGCAGAGCTCGCAGAGTGCCCTCACCTTTAATGCGTAGCGCTGGTAAATTCGCGTGCATACCATCCTGGTCCCACCCCCAAGAGGACGGGGAGCGCACGACATTGCACTCCACTTTCTCTCGGGGCTGATAACCCCAATTTTGCGGCGGGGACAGAACTTCCACGTCGGGAGCAGGAAGTCCCGCTTGCCTCAGTTACTGCCCCCAGGCAGGGTGTAACCCAATTGCGGCCCCATTGTGTATAACGGGGGGCCGATCCGATACCACCCATTGTGTGCCACCACCTGCGATGAATTTCTGGGCCATTGGTTCTTACGAAAATGGCTTAATTCTTGTTCATAAGCAAAACTATGGGCTCAATTTTGCCTAAGCCCGTTTTCTGGCGTATTGCCAGAGTTACGCCCGTTTTTCTAGGCCAGAAATGCGGCAGAAATAGTTTGCCGAAGTTCCCCCGATGTATAATTCAAATTTGGCACTGCGCAGCGTGTCCAGTTGCCTCAGGGGGTGGAGTATGCTGTCTGTGCTTAAAAAAACGAGGCTGCACCCTCTGCACATGCGCGACAAAAAAAGTGACGTTTTTGACGTTATTTCAATGGAAGCGCATGCGCAGTACAGCTCTGAGTTGGCAATCGGCCATTTTTAAAGAGCTAGTTGTGTGTATGAGAAGGAATGCTGTGTGAGAGCATTGGAAAAATTGGATCTGCAGCAGTACAAGATGCAGCGCGGTGCAAGGACCAAGAATTTCTTACAGGATGAAGTGGAGGCACTAGTTACTGTGATTGAGGGCAGAAGGCAGGAGCTGGACACCAGCAGAGGTCACATAAAAGTTCCACCCAAAGAAATGAAGAAACGCTGGAACCAAGTTGCCAAGGATTACTGCACATTGGTGACCACCACGAGATCTGGAGGCCAATGTAAAAAGAAGTGGCAGGA
Organism: Pristiophorus japonicus; assembly: GCF_044704955.1. Lineage (NCBI taxonomy): Eukaryota > Metazoa > Chordata > Chondrichthyes > Pristiophoridae > Pristiophorus > Pristiophorus japonicus. The sequence goes on along the minus strand of NC_091987.1, from coordinate 70,086,519 downwards.
CCTTGGTCAAGTAATATTTTCATTTATTCAATGGAATTGCAATTGTAAATGTGACCAGCTGTATATGTCCCACCCAGCAGAAAGACACCCTCTCCAAAAAGTTGCATTTTCATCTTTGCAGAGGAAGGTGGCACATAATAAAAGGGAAAGAACTCAAACAGGAGGAAGCCCGGCAAATCTGCAGCCACTGATACCCTTGGAAGACAGGGTCGCTGCTTTGATGGGTCCAGCCTGGAGAAAAGCAACCACCACTGCACAAGGTGGGCCCACACTCGAGGGAGAGGGTAAGTCCTGCAAATTCCACAGGCTGGCTTTGCTAAATGTTAAGTAGTGCACGGGCTAGCCGTGCTTCGGTTCCTGGGGATCTCTCAGTCAGCTACTCTTCAGTTGATGCAATGTGCTATCATTCATCGTGGTCTTTCAAATCAGCCTGTTGCATGTGCTGTGTGAGCCTACTCATGCCACCCACCCTGCCCGCTCCTCTGCTGCTAACCATTTGTCTGTTCTGTTATATTTTGCAGAATTTGAGGCTAACCCTGATGATGCAGAATAAGATTCAGACGAGGACGAGCCTGAAGAGGAGAACATCTTCTAATCCCACCTTCCAGACCAAGAGCATGGTGGTGAGGGGGAGGGGATGGAGATGGATGAAGCCCCCACTGTTTCACTGACTTTGGTGGAGGTGCAGGTGCCACCCATTGAGGTGCCAGCCCCTTCCGTGACTAGTGGTTTGAGTGTTGGTGGGACATTGCATGGTTTCCTACCATCTGAGGCTGTGGGTCCCAGTGGTGGGGTACAGCGAGGCACACCCAGGGTGAGGAGGGGAAGGAGAGCTCTACAGCACTCTCCTGAGGTGCAGCATCTAACAGATACGGTTCAGATGATGGCAATGTGTGGAGAGCAATGACCTTACGCAATCACTCATGGGCACCATGATCAGGTTGGGTGATGAGGTAGCGGGACTGTCGGGAGCAGTAACAACACTGTCAGAGCGCATGAGGGACGGCATGTTGGAGTTAGCTGCTGCAATAAGGGAACAGCCCAGACCCCCCGCCCATTGACAGAATCAACTGTCACTCCCACTCCAATCCCCACACCAGCCTCTGAAGACCAAGTTGGGCCCTCCACATTGTTGCCTGCCGCCCCCCCCCGTCCCCCGCCCCCAACAGGTGCGCACTGCCCGAGATCTTAGAAAGAATAAGCTTGGTACCAACCCCAGAAACACTGTGCCACCACCTGCGGGCAGGGGTGGTGGAGTCACCAAGAACATGTGTGGTGGGTGGTCTTAGGTGGAGGAGAGATGGGTGCAGCCTTTTTTTGCTGCTGCTGCTGTTGTTATTGTTGTTATTATTATTGTTACTGTTGTTCTCAAATTAAAAGATTTTTATCAGTTATGTAAAGTTTTTAAGTGATCTTTGAGTTTGTAAGTGATCTTAAAGTTTGTAACTGATCGTAACTGAAAACTTTAACGTTTGGTACAAGAATAATTTTATTATTAACTTTAAGTACAAAGAACTGTGTTGAACTTTTGATTAAAAAATATTTTATATTAAATCTGAATCATTTTCATTATTTGTTCCATTATTAACACAACTTTTGAAGTAAAGAAGAATAATTTCCATTATTTGTTCCATTAACACAACACAACATTACAGAACAGGTCCAAACAGTAAACATGTCCATGTGGAATAGTTGTTGCTGAGCCCTCAGGCAGAAAAGTGTTCACGGATGAGCTGCTGGCGCAAGGCTCGAGCAATTGTTAAAGGGGCACGACGGCTCGCCCTCCTCCACTGTCAAGCTTCGGGTTCAGGTACTTGCATGGCTTCCTCGTCTTTGTCCTTCTGCTCGTCATCTGCATCTTTCTCATCATTATCATCAGCCACTCTCACCTCAGGTGGGACTTCCACTACCAGATGCTGCTGCCTCATGATGGCTAAGTTATGCAGCATGCAGCACACAACAGGGAACTGACCTACCATCACAGGGGAGTATTACAAGTAGCCTCCGGAATGGTCCAGTCATCGGAAATGCTGTTTCAAGATGCCAATGGACCTCTCTATGCACATGGCAAAATACAACATGTTGTATTTCCAGTCAGCTTCCGTCCAGGTTATGTGTAGAGGCGCCATGGGCCAGGTGGGTTCTTGCATCGACTGACATGATGCGATGCATGTCGTCACACACGAGTTGTACATTAATGGAGTGGAAGCCTTTTCAGTTCCTGTTCATCTCGGAATCCTCCGAAGGTGCTCGCAAGGCGACCTGGGCACAATCAATGCAGCCCTGTACCTTTGGGAAGCCAGCACTCCTGGAGAAGCCCACAGCCCTGTCACGCATTGCTTGGGTGGTCATGGGGAACTTTATGTGGTCATTCCTCCATGCATATACTGCAGCTGTCACCTGTCGAATGGAGACATGTGTTGCATGTTGAGAGATGGCGCACACATCCTCAGTTATAGCTTGAAACGATCTGGAGGCATAGAATGAAAGTGCAGCTGTAACCTTCACTTCAACTGACTAAGCAGTCCTCCTGATGCTTCTAGGTTGCAGGTCAGCTTTCACCAACTCACAGATCTCAGTTACAACTTCTTTGCGGAAACGCAACCTTCCAACACAGTCTGCATCACTCAGGTGCAGTAATAAATGCCTCTCTCAATATACCTGACTTGGGTAAGGCCTCTGGTGTTATTCATGCGATGACATTGAATCAATTGTCTTCTACGTAGCACCATCATACAGAAGGCTCACACAAGGTATGGCATTGTCAGTATTGCCCCCATAGTTAATTTTATTTTTGCAAGAAGCTCAAAACAGCAGGAAGGCAGGCAGGACAGGTTCTTTGTTCTCTTTCCCTGTATGGATGGACTACATCCAGGCCTTGTGACTTCTCCTCCCTCTCCCCTGCAAACCCCCCTCCCCCCCAATTAATTGCAGTCTTGTGACTTCTCCCCTGCTCCCCTGCTCCCCACCCCCCCCTCCGCAAACTCATTGCAGTCTTGTGGCTAGTTCAGCAGTCTTTCATCGCCACCTCCCTATCCGGGCTCAGTGTAGAAGCCTTCCGATCGCCACCTCCCCCCGGGCTTGTTTTCCAGCCGAGCCCGAGTCTCCATGTCTGGGCGCGGGACCGATTCTGACGGGTGATGCTACGACCCACCCTCCAGCCCTGCTTGAAGACGTTCGGTGGTGGCATGTAAGTAAAAGAAAAATGAAAACCTCAGAAATCCAAGAAGCTTCCACGTACTCAGTTGAAAAGTAAAATAAAGTTGAACTTTATTATGGATAGTTCAAGTGATAGAGACTCTCTCAAAAAACTTTGATGAAAAACAATGGAGTCCTTCAGCACCAATTTTTCAATGTGCGCTGCTTTCTGTTAACTCACCAGAAGGTTTTTCGGGAGTGGCCAACCTAGGATAACATTTTTTGGGGCAAACTGCGAAAAATGCTAAAAACTGGTGCAGACATGAGGGTCAAAAAAACCTAAGCTAGAAAAATTGTAGCTAAACCAGTTATGCCGGCGCAGATTCCAGGGGGAAACTTTGAATTAAATAATTACTCCAGAAAAAATGGCCGCGCCACAAAAATGGAGCAAATGACCTGGGAAAATTGAGCCCAATAATACTAAAAATAAAAACATGTAACCTGTTAAAGGGTGGCTTTTCATTCGGTTCTTACTTCAAAAGTGTTCTGTATATGTTTTAAACATGAGAAACTTTGAAAGGGTAATGGTATGTTTGAAATGTATGGATGCACAACTCAAAACTGTTGATTTACTGAAAAAGAAACCAGTCTTAACTTGAATTTCATATCTTTGTGTCTCTGGGATTCATATGTTTGCAGATGGATGCTACCTTTTGTCAAGTAAGACATCAATCTTCATAATGTATTGAAGGTATCATAATCACAGTATTCTGTTCCTGCCCTAAACTTTGGACAACTGTTGGCCATATATATAAAACCAGATCCCCAGATGGTAAAAATCTTGAGATTGTTGTTAATTTTTGGCAGCAATGCTTGCAGTTCAGAGATTTTGTTCCATCAGCTGAATGTGTTATGCTTTAATTTGATGAAAACCCTGTGTGTGATTCCATGAGGTCACCTAAAGTACAAGAACTCGACTTGCCAAATGGAACCTTTTTTTGAGTAATGAAGGAGCATTTATTTGACAGATAAAATCAAAATGGGAATGAAGTGACCACTTGTATTGTATTTATATTATTAAAAGTCTTGAGACTGTGAATGTGTGGTGTAAAGTTATTTCAACCAATCAGATCCCAGAACAAGTTAACTAAGGACCAATAAGATACTAAGAATGACTAAAAAAGCATTAAAGAAAGGAAAGATAGATTTCGAAGGTAAACTTGCGCAAAACATAAAAACAGATAGTAAAAGCTTTTACAGATATATCAAACGGAAAAGAGTGACTAAAGTAAATGTTGGTCCCTTAGAAGATGAGAAGGGGGATTTAATAATGGGAAATGTGGAAATGGCTGAGACCTTAAACAATTATTTTGCTTCGGTCTTCACAGTGGAAGACACAAAAACCATGCCAAAAATTGCTGGTCACAGGAATGTGGGAAGGGAGGACCTTGAGACAATCACTATCACTAGGGGGGTAGGCTGGACAGGCTAATGGGACTCAAGGTAGACAAGTCCCCTGGTCCTGATGAAATGCATCCCAGGGTATTAAAAGAGATGGCGGAAGTTATAGCAGATGCATTCGTTATAATCTACCAAAATTCTCTGGACTCTGGGGAGGTACCAGCGGATTGGAAAGCAGCTAATGTAACGACTCTGTTTAAAAAAGGGGGGCAGACAAAAGGCAGGTAACTATAGGCCGGTTAGTTTAACATCTGTAGTGGGGAAAATGCTTGAAACTATCATTAAGGAAGAAATAGCGGGACATCTAGATAGGAATAGTGCAATCAAGCAGACGCAGCATGGATTTATGAAGGGGAAATCATGTTTAACTAATTTACTGGAATTCTTTGAGGATATTACGAGCATGGTGGATAGAGGTGTACCGATGGATGTGGTGTATTTAGATTTCCAAAAGGCATTCGATAAGGTGCCACACAAAAGGTTACTGCAGAAGATAGAGGTACGCGGAGTCAGAGGAAATGTATCAGCATGGATAGAGAATTAGCTGGCGAACAGAAAGCAGAGAGTCGGGATAAATGGGTCCTTTTCGGGTTGGAAATCGGTGGTTAGTGGTGTGCCACAGGGATCGGTGCTGGGACCACAACTGTTTACAATATACATAGATGACCTGGAAGCGGGGACAGAGTGTAGTGTAACAAAATTTGCAGATGACACTAAGATTAGTGGGAAAGCGGGTTGTGTAGAGGACACAGAGAGGCTGCAACGAGATTTGGATAGGTAAAGTGAATGGGCTAAGGTTTGGCAGATGGAATACAATGTCGGAAAGTGTGAGGTCATCCACCTTGGGAAAAAAAACAGTAAAACGGAATATTATTTGAATGGGGAGAAATTACAACATGCTGCAGTGCAGAGGAACCTGGGGGTCCTTGTGCATGAATCTCAAAAAGTTAGTTTGCAGGTGCAGCAGGTAAACAGGAAGGCAAATGGAATGTTGGCCTTCATTGCGAGAGGGATGGAGTACAAAAGCAGGGAGGTCCTGCTGCAACTGTATAGGGTATTGGTAAGGCCGCACCTGGAGTACTGAGTGCAGTTTTGGTCACCTTACTTAAGGAAGGATATACTGGCTTTGGAGGGGGTACAGAGACGATTCACTAGGCTGATACCGGAGATGAGGGGGTTACCTTATGATGATAGATTGAGTAGACTGGGTCTTTACTCGTTGGAGTTCAGAAGGATGAGGGGTGATCTTATAGAAACATTTAAAATCATGAAAGGGATAGACAAGATAGAGGCAGAGAGGTTGTTTCCACTGGTAGGGGAGGCTAGAACTAGGGGGCACAGCCTCAAAATACGGGGGAGCCAATTTAAAACCGAGTTGAGAAGGAATTCTTCTCCCAGAGGGTTGTGAATCTGTGGAATTCTCTGCCCAAGGAAGCAGTTGAGGCTAGCTCATTGAATGTTTTCAAGTCACAGATAGGTAGATTTTTAATCAATAAGGGAATGAAGGGTTACGGGGAGCGGGCGGGTAAGTGGAGATGAGTCCACGGCCCGATCAGCCATGATCTTATTGAATGGCGGAGCAGGCTCGAGGGGCTAGATGGCCTACTCCTGTTCCTAATTCTTATGTTTTTATGTTCTTATGTTCTTATGTACCCCAAAAAATCTATGAAGTATCATTTTTGATTGTCTGATTTTGTGACTGATCTGATCAACTTCTATCAGAGACTTGTGCATGAAATCTAGGCTGACACTCGCGTGCAGTACTGAGGGAGTATTGCACTGTTGGATGTGCTGTAATTGAGATGAGATGTAAATGATCCCCTGGCACTATTTCAAAGAAGCTCAGAGGAGTTATCCCCGATGTCCTGGACAATATTTATCCCTCAACCAATATCACTAAAACAGATTATCTGCTCATTATCACATTGCTGTTTGTGGGGTCTTGTTGCACGCAAATTGGCTGCTGTGTTTCCTCCATTACAACAGGGACTACACTTCAAAAGTACATAATTATCTGTAAAGTCGTTTAGAACACCCTGAGGTCATGAAAGGTGCTACATAAATGCAAGTCTTTCTTTATTTCTATTACCCAAATAATTTGTTGTGGCATTACATTTCTGACACCGTCAACTATATAACCCAAAAATATGTATTAACATAATAAATGCAGAAAAGAAATGTCAAACATTAACTTACACTTATCCATCGTGCTTGTGAATCACTTCAACAACTTCCCCCTGCATGCCCCAACACACCCCACCTGCTTTCATAAATATTCCTGGTCTTGGGTACATCCTTCCTCGATACTCCATGACTTGGTTAGGTTGATCGAGGCGAGGTCCAAGTTGTGCAACGTATCCATAAAATAGGTCTACATCCTCAGCTATTTTATTCTTAACAGCATCCATCAAAAAATGTGTCCACCCCAGATGCTTGAGCATTTCCTCCCTCCAGCTATTTTTTACACACAGAGCATCCATCACAAAAATCAGTCCACCTCTAGTTACTTAAAACAGTTCCACTGTCCAGCTATTTTTACTCACATGGCATCCATCATAAAATTGTTCAGCCTGCAGCTTTTTTTCCCATAAAGAATGGGAGTTAAATATCAGAAGCACATTTCAGATCCAAATGAATACCCACCTTTAATTCTTTTTTTGAACCACTGATTGAGGAAAAGAATTAAAAGGTAAAGCAGGATAGCAACCAGGCCCGAGGAAGTGGAAATGTGCAGAAAATCAAGTCATAATATGACTGTGGAGTGGAGCACAGGAATTATAATCAACTGGAAGGAGTGACTGCCCAAACAATTTATAACCTAAGGAAAACAGTAGGAGATAAATTAAGATAGCTGGAGATATGTATTTATGTCCAGAGTGCGGTTTGAATGTGGAACTGGCTACCACAGGGAGTAATTGAAGCGAATAGCATAGATGCATTCAAGGGGAAGCTAGATAAGCACGAGGGAGAAAGGAATTGAGGGATATGTTGATGGGATTAGATGAAGAGGGATTGGAGGAGGCTTGTGTGGAGCATAAACACTGGCATGGACATGTTGGACCGAATCGCCTGTTTCCGTGCTGCAAATACTTTGTAACATCCTGTACTTTGTAACTTTGTAATGTACATAAAGTCAAAGAGTAAATTCACTCACTCTGTCCCCCCAGTGGGGAGCTTTACTCAACGCAAGTGCAGGGTGGAGAATTATGTCTACAGTGTCGTAGCATTATTTCCTTCTCCGCATAACTTCCACAATCAGTTGGGACTCTGCACAGAAAGCTTTACATCAGCTGCATCTTCCAGGGTCAGCCTTAATTTAAACCTTTCAGTAAACCATCTCCAAAAGGAAGTGTTGCAGACTAAGTGGAAGGAAGTTGCAGAAAGGGTGAATGTCATGGGCAACACCAAGAAGACCTAGGTGCAGATGAGAAAGGCATTTACCAGCATCAGAAAAAGAAGGTAAGATTATCCAGCATGTCCCTGTACCAAGTAGATAGGAAGAGTATGCATGACACAATGTGTTTCCTTTCAAACTATTAAAATTTAACAATATATTAGCAATAACATCTGCTTCCACTAGCACAAAAGCTACCACTTTCAGATCATCATCATCATAGGCAGTCCCTTGGAATCGAGGAAGACTTGCATCCACTCTTAGCATGAGTTCTTAGAAATCAAGCACTTTCAGATACCTCAATGCTGAGTCTGCCATGGTTAATTTTCACCATTTGCCTGGCAGACATGTAGTCTATGGTATTTATGCCTGCCATTTCTAATGGTTCACAGATAACAGAGATAGATTACAAAGGTGCATTGTTGCAATCTCCCAGTTTATCCATCTGGTCACATGATATAAATTCAACCATATGCTTAGAAACACTGGGACAATGAGTGGCTTGGTTGTCCATCAGATACTCAACCAAACTCAAAGGTTTATATTCTGGAACTTGTGTATGAAAACGAACTGGGCAATTTTCTGTAAGTAATCTTGGGGACGAAATTGCCCTCCGCCCAAAACCGGGCGCACGCACTGCATTTGAGCATCCTGTACCGCCGAGATGGATGGGCTGGTGTTAAGAGGGAAATTCCACTTTTTCGGGCCCAAAACGGAGCAGAGTGGTAATAACTGCTATAATGGGCTGGTTTCAGCGGTGAGGCAGCGCAGTGGCGTTTGGCCGTGAAATTCCGCTCCTAACCATTTGATCCTAACAATGCAGCTGCTCCCTGGCCTTCTTCAAGGGCAGGTTTTGTAGCTTGTCACGACTTCATTCTCACTTGCATCAGAGGAGCTGGCTGCAAGTTAAGTTTGAGGAGTGCCAGCCGCTTCAGCGACGTGGAGCTGGAAACTCTGATGGAAGCTGCAGAGGGAAGGAGGCGGCTACTCGACCCTGAAAGTGGTGGCAGACCAAGTCAAAGCATCTTCACAGATGCCTGGAGGGAGTTTGTGGATGAGGTTTCGGGGATCTCAATTCACCAGTGCACCCTCAACCAATGCAGGAAAAGGCTAACCGACCTTATTTGACTGATGAAAGTGAGTACATGTACCCCTAACTCTTCACATGACATCTGCCAGACTCTCCTTCACCTTAACTTGTTTCTTACCAACACGACATAGTAGCTGAAGTGCCTGTTGATTGCTAGGCCTGTATGTGTGCACGAAGTGTGGAGGCCATGAAATCGGAGCTCATGGTAACAATGCAAGGGATGCCCAAGCGGCTGTCGCAAGTGGTCAGGAGCGTGGAGGAGCCCACCTCCCGCATTGTAGACAGCTCTGCGCACATCATGGGGACCATCATTGCCAGTCTGCCAGCATGACCGTGCGGATCCAGCTGCAATGACGCGCCTCTTGACCGAGGTGACAGCTGCCATTAGCACAGGTGCGAGGGAGTGAGCGTGGCTGTGCTTCTTTGGAGAGGATGGCCGCTGCCCTGGAAGCTCAGAATGCTCTCATGCAGTCTGGGCAACAGGCCATGGAGCATCTGACTGCTGTCATCTCTGATGGCTTCCAGAGTCTCAACTGGAGGCTACGCGGGATCTGACTGCTGTTATTGCTGGTGGGTCCACCATTGTCCAACGGGGACCTACAGTGCCACCACACCCCGCCGACCTGTGCTCCAGAAGCTTGGTGGGGGAGATGGGGTGCTGCCCCGGGGAGTGGGGGGGGGGGAGGGGAGTGGCGCTGGCTCCTCGGACCAGGATACTGAGGTGGTCTCAGGAACACAGCAGCCCCTGACCTGCCACTCTGCAATTGCTGCCATCCATGGATTCGCCCCAGCCACTTCCGATTGAAGGCATAGAGAAGGATGCGGCATAGAGAAGGATTGAGAACTGGTTGTCAGACAGGAAGCAAAGAGTAGGAGTAAATGGGTACTTTTCAGAATGGCAGGCAGTGACTAGTGGGGTACCGCAAGGTTCTGTGCTGGGGCCCCAGCTGTTTACACTGTACATTAATAATTTAGATGAGGGGATTAAATGTAGTATCTCCAAATTTGCGGATGACACTAAGTTGGGTGGCAGTGTGAGCTGCGAGGAGGATGCTGTGAGGCTGCAGAGCGACTTGGATAGGTTAGGTGAGTGGGCAAATGCATGGCAGATGAAGTATAATGTGGATAAATGTGAGGTTATCCACTTTGGTGGTAAAAACAGAGAGATAGACTATTATCTGAATGGTGACAGATTAGGAAAAGGGCAGGTGCAAAGAGACCTGGGTGTCATGGTACATCAGTCATTGAAGGTTGGCATGCAGGTGCAGCAGGCGGTTAAGAAAGCAAATAGCATGTTGGCCTTCATAGCAAGGGGATTTGAGTACAGGGGCAGGGAGGTGTTGCTACAGTTGTACAGGGCATTGGTGAGGCCACACCTGGAGTATTGTGTACAGTTTTGGTCTCCTAACCTGAGGAAGGACATTCTTGCTATTGAGGGAGTGCAGCGAAGGTTCACCAGACTGATTCCCGGGATGGCGGGACTGACCTATCAAGAAAGACTGGATCAACTGGGCTTGTATTCACTGGAGTTCAGAAGAATGAGAGGGGACCTCATAGAAACATTTAAAATTCTGACGGGGTTAGACAGGTTAGATGCAGGAAGAATGTTCCCAATGTTGGGGAAGTCCAGAACCAGAGGTCACAGTCTAAGGATAAGGGGTAAGCCATTTAGGACCGAGATGCGGAGGAACTTCTTCACCCAGAGAGTGGTGAACCTGTGGAATTCTCTACCACAGAAAGTTGTTGAGGCCAATTCACTAAATATATTCAAAAAGGAGTTAGATGAGGTCCTTACTACTAGGGGGATCAAGGGGTATGGTGAGAAAGCAGGAATGGGGTACTGAAGTTGAATGTTCAGCCATGAACTCATTGAATGGCGGTGCAGGCTAGAAGGGCCGAATGGCCTACTCCTGCACCTATTTTCTATGTTTCTATGTTTCTATGTTTACTCTGCAGCCGGCCCTTCCAGGGCCAGAGCTGCTCGAGGGCATCCAAGAAGGACATCTGTAGCTTCCGCTCCAGACACACAGTAGCCTTCCCCAAGCCATGAGGCAGCCACAGGGGAGACACTGTGGCGTAGTGCAAGGATAGGTCTGCATAAGAGGAGTAATAAGGAGTTGCACAAGGGTGATAATTAATTATGTGAATGTTTTGGAAACCCATTGTTTTTGTTCTAATAAATCTTTATTTTGTTTTTGGAATTTCTGATGAGGCCTCTCATTTTATTGTGCGGGAATAATGTGTGAGAGGGCTCACAGGTCGGCCCATGGTCAGATGCAGGCTCAACTGGGCATTGAGTTATGCGAACCGTGCAGCTATGAGGTGGCTTTATGCTTCCCTTGCAGGGTCACGAAAGCGACGCCACCTCCTGCATGGCTGCCCACCCACACCCTGCTCGTCCTCCTGTGCTTCCTCCTCCTCCTCCTCTACAGGTGCCACTGCTGCCTCCTCCAATGGCTGCGCCCTCATGATAGCGAGGTTGTGGAGCATGAAGCACACCACCATGAATATGGAAACATGCTCAGGAAGTCTTGCTGCAGCTATATAAGGTATTGGTGAGGCCACACCTGGAATACTGCGTGCAGGTTTGGTTTCCATATTTACGAAAGGATATACTTGCTTTGGAGGCAATTCAGAGAAGGTTCACTAGGTTGATTCCGGGGATGATGGGGTTGACTTATGAGGAAAGGTTGAGTAGGTTGGGCCTCTACTCATTGGAATTCAGAAGAATGAGAGGTGATCTTATCGAAATGTATAAGATTATGAGAGGGCTTGACAAAGTGGATGCAGAGAGGATGTTTCCACTGATGGGGGAGACTAGTACTAGAGGTCATAATCTTAAAATAAGGGGCCGCCCATTTAAAACTCTGTTGAGGAGGAATTTACAGGTTGTAAATCTGTGGAATTTGTTGCCTCAGAGAGCTGCGGAAGCTGGTCATTGAATAAATTTAAGGCAGAGATAGACAGTTTCTCAACCAATAAGGGGATAAGTGGTTATGGGGAGCGGGCAGGGAAGTGGACCAGCCATGATCGTATTAAATGGCGGAGCAGGCTTGAGGGGCAGTATGGCCTACTCCTGCTCCTATTTCTTATGATCTTATGTTCTTATGTTCAAGCGAGTACTGCAGCACCCCCACTGAGCGGTCCAGGCAATGGAACCTCTGCTTGAGAATCCCAATTGTGTGCTCGTTGATGGTCCTAGTGAGCGAGAGACTGTCATTTTAGGTGAGCTGCACAGCAGTTCTAGGATTGCCGCAGAGGAATCATGAGCCAAGTGCTCAGTATGTAGCCCTTGTCACCAAGGAGCCAGCCGCAATCTTGATGGGGACCAGTGAAGAGTCGTGGCACACCACTCTAGTGCAGTATGAAAAAATCGTGGCTGCTGCCAGGAAACCGGGCTTCCACTTGCATAATCTTCCGGTTGTGGTCACAAACAAGTTGAACATTGAGGGAGAGGAAGCCCTTGCAGTATCTGAATTGCTCGAGTGTTTGTTGGGATGCCCTGAGACTGACATGGATACAGTCAATGACCCCCCGGACCCCGGGGAAGCCCGCAATATGCAGGAATGCAGTCTGCTACTCCAACTGCTTGTCCCTGGTCATGGGGAATGAGATGTAATCGGCCCTCATAGAAACATAGAAACATAGAAAATAGGTGCAGGAGTAGACCATTCAGCCCTTCGAGCCTGCACCGACATTCAATGAGTTCATGGCTGAACATGCAACTTCAGTCCCCCATTCCTGCTTTCTCACCATACCCCTTGATCCCCCTCGTAGTGACGACATCTAACTCCTTTTTGAATATATTTAGTGAATTGGCCTCAACAACTTTCTGTGGTAGAGAATTCCACAGGTTCACCACTCTCTGGGTGAAGAAGTTTCTCCTCATCTCGGTCTTAAATGGCTTACCCCTTATCCTTAGACTGAGACCCCTGGTTCTGGACTTCCCAACATTGGGAACATTCTTCCTGCATCTAACCTGTCTAAACCCATCAGAATTTTAAAAGTTTCTTTGAGATCCCCTCTCATTCTTCTGAACTCCATTGAACACAAGCCCAGTTGATCCAGTCTTTCTTGATATGTTAGTCCCGCCATCCCGGGAATCAGTCTGGTGAACCTTTGCTGCACTCCCTCAATAGCAAGAATGTCCTTCCTCAAGTTAGGAGACCAAAACTGTACACAATACTCCAGGTGTGGCCTCACCAATGCCCTGTACAACTGTAGTAACACCTCCCTGCCCCTGTACTCAAATCCCTTCGCTATGAAGGCCAACATGCCATTTGCTTTCTTAACCGCCTGCTGTACCTGCATGCCAACCTTCAATGACTGATGTACCATGACACCCAGGTCTCGTTGTACCTCCCCTTTTCCTAATCTGTCACCATTCAGATAATAGTCTGTCTCTCTGTTTTTACCACCAAAGTGGATAACCTCACATTTATTCACATTATACTTCATCTGCCATGCATTTGCCCACTCACCTAACCTCCTCGCAGCTCACACTGCCACCCAAGTTAGTGTCATCCGCAAATTTGGAGATACTACATTGAATCCCCTCGTCTAAATCATTAATGTACAATGTAAACAGCTAGGGCCCCAGCACAGAACCTTGCGGTATCCCACTAGTCACTGCCTGCCATTCTGAAAAGTACCCATTTACTCCTACTCTTTGCTTCCTGTCTGCCAACCAGTTCTCAATCCACATCTGCACACTACCCCCAATCCCATGTGCTTCAACTTTGCACATTAATCTCTTGTGTGGGACCTTGTCGAAAGCCTTCTAAAAGTCCAAATACACCACATCACCTGGTTCTCCCTTGTCCACTCGACTGGAAACATCCTCAAAAAATTCCAGAAGATTTGTCAAGCATGATTTCCCTTTCACAAATCCATGCTGACTTGGACCTATCATGTCATCTCTTTCCAAATGCACTGCTATGACATCCTTAATAATTGATTTCATCATTTTACCCACTACCGATGTCAGGCTGACCGGTCTATAATTCTCTGTTTTCTCTCTCCCTCCTTTTTTAAAAAGTGGGGTTACATTGGATACCCTCCACTCCATAGGAACTGATCCAGAGTCTATGGAATGTTGGAAAATGACTGTCAAAGCTTCCGCTATTTCCAAGGCCAGCTCCTTAAGTACTCTGGGATGCAGTCCATCAGGCCCTGGGGATTTATCGGCCTTCAATCCCATCAATTTCCCCAACACAATTTCCCGACTAATAAGGATTTCCCTCAGTTCCTCCTTCTTACTAGACCCTCTGACCCCTTTTATATCTGGAAGGTTGTTTGTATCCTCCTTAGTGAATACCGAACCAAAGTACTTGTTCAATTGGTCTGTCATTTCTTTGTTCCCCGTTATGACTTCCCCTGATTCTGACTGCAGAGGACCTACGTTTGTCTTTACTAATCTTTTTCTCTTTACATATCTATAGAAGCTTTTACAGTCCGTCTTAATGTTCCCTGCAAGCTTCCTCTCGCACTCTATTTTCCCTGCCCTAATCAAACCCTTTGTCCTCCTCTGCTGAGTTCTAAATTTCTCCCAGTCCCCGGGTTCGCTTCTATTTCTGGCCAATTTGTATGCCACTTCCTTGGCTTTAATATTATCCCTGATTTCCCTTGATAGCCACGGTTGAGCCACCTTCCCTTTCTTATTTTTACGCCAGACAGGGATGTACAATTGTTGTAGTTCATCCATGTTCTAAATGTCTGCCATTGCCCATCCACAGTCAACCCCTTAAGTATCATTCGCCAATCTATCCTAGCCAATTCACACCTCATAGCTTCAAAGTTACCCTTCTTTAAGTTCTGGACCATGGTCTCTGAATTAACTGCTTCATTCTCCATCCTAATGCAGAATTCCACCATATTATGGTCACTCTTCCCCAAGGGGCCTCGCACAACGAGATTGCTAATTAATCCCCTCTCATTACACAACACCCAGTCTAAGATGGCCTCCCTCCTAGTTGGTTCCTCGACATATTGGTTTAGAAAACCATCCCTTATGCACTCCAGGAAATCCTCCTCCTCCTATGCAGAGCATCTGTGACCTCTCGTATCGCTGTATGATGTTGCACATGTCCGCAGTGGCAGCTTGGAAGGACCCAGTCGCATAAAAGTTCAGGGCGATAGTCACCTTGGATGCCACGCTCAGGGCTGTCCTCGCTCGTGCATGCATCTCTAAGTCTGCCTGCAGGAGATTGCAAAGCTTCGTCACTACATCTTTCCGGAAACTTAATCGGCGCAGGCACTGATCATCATTCATATCCCTGTATGAGAATTGCAGGCGGAAGACGGTTTCTCGATATGGCCTAGCGCCCCCACATCTGTGTAGCCGCCTTGCTCTGTCATGTGACTCATTGGCTTTTGCCTGCTGGTCTGCTGCCCCCTCCACCTCTGCAGGTCGCTGCTGCCCAGCATCTGGCTCGGCTGCAGGCTGCCTCCTGGCCCAGTATCTGGTGTAGGGGGTCCGCGTACCTCACTCTCCTCCGTAGGGGACTCCCTTGCTGAGGGCTTTCCTGTGGCACCTCTCTTGCCTCCCCTCTGTCGCCATCTCCATGGTGGGCCGCAATGATACCTGCGGCCCCATCCCGCTGCCTCTGCACCCGTTGCCTCCGGCACCGCCCTCTCCTCTGTGCCTCGGTGGCACACAAAATATGCAAGAAGCGTTGGCCTGCAAGCGCTGCCCCCATTTCAAAGCCCAGCCTCCTCGAAGTGGCCTCCCTGTTCTGCAGGTGGAAGGCGCTGCCAGCACTCGTGAAGCAGCGTGCACTGTATCCTTGCACTGCTAGTCAAACAACGGGAAAAAGTCGGCAACACAAAATCAACAAAAACCAACACTCCTTTAAGGCACTCCGGCGGTGTGCATCAGGAACTATGTACCACCTGAAAAAAACAACCCTTGGCATCGCCGAGCGGTGGGACGACTTTTATAGCGGAATGTCACTTCCGGCCCGGGACATCAGCGGTGCGCGCAGTGATGACACACTTAGGAGTGCTGGCCAGCACCGCCATAGAAGTGGGGGGAAACGGTGCGGTGATGCTCACCGCCGGGAAACCGTGGCAGGGAAATTGGGCTATCGGTGGCCATTCCACAAAAAGTCAGCGGCCACTCCACTCTGCTGTGTGGCCGCCAATTTCTGGTGGTAACAGGCCTTAAGAGAAGGGGCAATTTCGGCCCCTTGGTTTTTACCCTCGTGTGTATTACAACAGAAAGAAAGAAGCCAATACCATAATAAATCATAGACAAAAATGCTTCATCTTTTCACGGGGTTTTGGTGCTTCCAATAATTTAAGCATAGGCTTGGCAGTATTCAGTTGGAGAAACAGTACAAATTCATCGTAGGAGACTTTGTATCAAGTATCCAAAAGTTTTCTACGCCAATGGATGCAGATGTTATGACAGATGTTTTCTTACAAATGTTCATTTGAATCAAGTTCTCTTTAGGGATTTTGTCTGACCATGGGCTTGTTTTATTTGCAGGCTAGTCAATCAACTGTGGCAATAGTGCTAAATAAAATAACATAATTATCAATCAGAAAACCACAAATTTAAGTCCTGGGACTGCCTTTCACTCACTTTTGTTGGATTCAGCTGCGGGAGTTTCATTTGTTTTCAATACCATGCAGAAACAAGACTTTTCATTACCAAGGAAGAGATAAACTGATAATGTCTGTCTTACCTTGATTAAAATTCACTCTTGATAGTTCATTATAAAGCAATATTAATGATGGCCATACACTGACTTGCAATTCAGATCTCCAGATTATTTCAACATCCCATTTAAATTAAAATGTATGCCAGCAATCAGATTGCAATGGGAAAAAATCATGTCATCTTAAAAACAGAAAATGAGATGTACTATACTTAAGTTGTTATTGCTCGTGTTGTCTGACCTGATGTACATAAGCTTTTCTCACAGGTATATTATTTCCTTCCCATTCTATCTTCTGACCAAGCATTGCTTTATGATAAGCCAGCAGGAGGTGCATTTTAAGTTAAGCTTTTGTAAACACTGGGGCTGGAGTTTCACTATTACCAGCAATGCAATTGCATTTTCATAGAATCATAGAAAGTTACAGTACAGGAGAAGGCCATTTCGGCCCATTGTGTCTGCGCTGGTCGACAAAGAGCTATCCAGCCGATTCCCACTTTCTAGTTCTTGGTCCGTAGCCCTGTAGGTTACGGCACTTCAAGTGTACATCCAAGTATTTTTTAAATGTGGTGGGGGTTTTTGCCTCTACCGCCCTTTCAGCCAGTGAGTTCCAGACCCCCACCCTCTGGGTGAAAAAAATTCCCCTCAAATCCACTCTAAATCTATCAATTACTTTAAATCTATGCCCCGGTTGTTGACCCCTCTGCTAAGAGAAACAGGTCCTTCTAATCCACTCTATCTAGGCCCCTCATAATTTTATACACCTCAATAAGGTCTCCCCTTAGCCTCCTCTATTCCAAAGAAAACAACCCCACGATATCCAATCTTTCCTCATAGTTAAAATTCTTCAGTCCAGACAGCATCCTCGTAAATCCCCTCTAACCTCTCTCGTGCAATTACACCTTTCCTGTAATATGGTGACCAGAACTGCACACAGTAATCTAACTGTGGCCTAACTAGTGTTTTATACAGTTCAAGCATAACCTTCCTGCTCTTGTATTCTATACTTTGGCTAATAAAGGCAAGTATTGCGTCTGCCTCTTAACCACCTTATCTACCTGGTCTGCTACCTTCAGGGATCTGTGGACCTGCACTCCAATGTTCCTTTGTTCCACTACAGTGTCCTACCATGTAATATGTATTCCCTTGCCTTGTTAGACCTCCCCAAATGCAATACCTCACACTTCTCTGGATTGAATTCCATTTGCCACTGTTCTGCCCACCTGACTAGTTCATTGATACTTCCTGCAGTCTACAGCTTTCTTCTTCACTATCAACCACACAGCCAATTTTTGTATCATCTGCAAACTTCTCAATCATAACTCCTACATCCAAGTCTAAATCACTGATATATACCACAAAAAGCAAGGGACCTAGTCCTGAGCCCTGCGGAACCCCACTGGTAACAGTCTTCCTGTCACAAAAGCACCCATCAGCCATTACCCTTTACTTCCTGCCTCTGAGAGAATTTTGGGTTCAACATGCAACTTTGCCTTGGATCCCATGGGTTTTTACTTTGGTGATCAGTCTGCCTTATCAAAAGCCTTGCTAAAATCCATATACACTACATCAACTGCATTACCCTCATCTGCCCTCCTTGTTACTTCCTCAAAAAATTCAATCAAGTTAGTCAGACACGACCTTCCCTTAACAAATCCATGCTGACTGTCCTTGATTAATCCACGTCTTTCTAAATGAAGATTTATCCTGTCCCTCAGAATCTTTACCAATAATTTTCCCACCACTGAGGTTAGGCTGACTGGCCTGTAATTACTCGGTCTATCCCGTTATCTCTTTTTAAATAATGGTACAACTTTAGCAGTCATCTGGCACCACACCTGTAGCCAGAGAGGATTGGAAAATGATGGTCAGAGCCTCTGCTATTCCCTCTTTTGCTTCCCTTAATAGTCTGGGATACATTTTATCCGGGCCTGGGGATTTAACCAATTTCAAAGCTGCTAAACCACTTAATCCTTTCTCTCTCACTATGTTTATTTAATCTAATATTTCACACTCCTCTCTGATTGCAATGCCTGCATCACCCCTCTCTTTTGTGAAAACAAACGCAAAGTATTCATTAAGAACCATACCCATGTCTTCCACCTCCACACACAGATTACCTTTATGGTCACTATTAGGCCCTATTCTTTCTTTGTTTTTCCTATTGCTCTTAATGTAATAATAAAACATCTTTGGGTTTTCCTTGATTTTACTTGACAACTTTTTCTCGTGCTCTCGCTTTGCTTTCCTAATTTTCTTTTTAATTACACGTCTGCACTTTCTGTACTCCTCTAGAGTTTCTGCAGTATTGAGCCCTCGGTATCTGTCATAAGCCTTCCTTTTTTTCTTTATCCTACCCTGTATGCCCCTTGTTAGTCCCACCCTTTTTCTTTAAGGGATTATATTTGCTCTGAACCCTCAGGATCTCCTCCTTGAATGCCTCCCACTGCTCTGACACTGATTTACCTTCAAGTAGCCGTTTCCAGTCCACTTTGGCTAAAACACATCTCAGCTTAGTAAAATTGGCTTTTCCCCAATTGAGAACTTTTATTCCTGGTCTATCTTTGTCCTTTTCCATAACTATCCTAAAGCTAACTGAATTATGAACACTAGCAACAAAATGCTCTCCCATTGATACCCCATCCACCTGCTTAGCTTCATTCCCTAAAACTAAGTCCAGAACCGCCCCCTCACTTGTTGGACTTCCTACACACTGGCTAAAAAAGTTCTCCTGAATGCATTTTAGGAATTCTGTGCGCTCTATACCTTTCACACTAATTCTATCCCAGTTAATATTAGGGTAGTTGAAATCCCCTACTATTACTGCCCTATAGTTTTTGCACTTCTCAGAAATTGGCCTACATATTTGCTCTTCTATCTCCCTCTGACTTTTTGGGGTTCTATAATACACTTCCAGCAGTGTGATCGTCCCTTTTTTGTTCTTCAATTCAACCCATATGGCCTCATTTGATGATCCTTCCAACATATCATCCCTCCTCACAGCTGTAATTGTTTGTTTAATCAATACTGCGACCCCCCACCGCCCCTCTCTTTTTATCCCCCTCTCTATCTGTCTGAAAACCCTGTAACTAGTAATGCTGAGCTGATATGTCTCAGTAATAGCTATAATATCATACTCCCACATGTCTATCTGTACCCTCAGCTCATCTGCCTTATTCCCTAGACTCCTTGCATGGAAGTATATATCATTTAACACTGCCAAACTCCCTTGTTGTTTATTTTCTAGAATTCAGAAAAGTCCGAGAGTTCAGGAGAGAGAGGGAGTCTGAGAGAGTTTGGGAGAGAGTGAGTTTGGAAGAGAGAGAGAGAGTCCATGAGAGTTCGGGAGAGTCCGAGAGTTCAGGAGGGAGAGTCTGAGAGAGTTCGGGAGAGAGAGTGAATCTAAGAGTTCGGGAGAGTCCGAGAGTTTGAGAGTTCAGCGAAACACAGGCAGAAACTCAAAAATGATGTCACAGAACAGCAGGTAGGTGATTGGTTGGTGAGTATTAAGGTTTTTTACTGTCTAAGTAGGACAGTGGTTTGAACTAGGATTGGAAAACTATACTAAAAACTTTAGTTAATAATCTAATAAATAAGCAGGGTAGCTCCGTCCCATGGAATGCCTATCCTGTGCCATGTGGGAAGTCCTGGACACTTCTCGTGGCCTAGATGACCACATGTGCAGGAAATGTCACCAGCTATGGCAGCTCGAGCTCTGGGTTTTGGAGCTTGAACGGCAGCTGGAGTCACTGCAGTGCATCCGCGAGGCTGAGAACTTTGTGGATAGCATGTTTCTAGAGGTGGTCATCCCACAGCTTAAGAGCGTGCAGGCAGAGAGGGAATGGATGACCGCTAGACAAAGAGGAGCAAGCAGGTAGGGCAGGAGTCCCCCGAGTGCATCTCGCACACTAATCAGTTTTCAGCTGTGGACACTGGTAAGGGCGATGGTTCTTCTGGGGAGTGCAGCCAGAGCCAAGTCCATGGCACCACAGGTGGCTCAGCTGCATAGGGCGGGGAGGAAGAAGAGGGAAGAGCAATAGCGGTAGGGGATTCGATAGTTAGGGGAAGTTTCTGCAGCCATAAACATGACTCCAGGATGGTATGTTGCCTCCCTGGTGCCAGGGTTAAGGATGTCACTGAACAGCTGCAGGACATTCTGAGGGTGGATGGTGATCAGCCAGAGGTCGTTGTCCATATCGGTACCAATGACTTCGGTAGAAAGAGGGATGAGGTCCTTCAGGCAGATTTTAGGGAGCTAGGAGCGAGATTAAAATGCAGGGCCTCAAAACCAGTGATCTCCGGATTACTCCTGGTGCCACGTTCTAGTGAGCACAGAAATAGGAGGACAGCACAGACGAATGCGTGGCTGGAGAGATGGTGCAGGAGGAAGGGCTTTAGATTCCTGAGGCATTGGGACAGTTTCTGGGGGAGGTAGGATCTGTACAAGCCAGACAGGTTGCACCTCAACAGAGCGGGGACCAACATGCTCGTGAGGTGGGGGCGAAGTTGCTAGTGCTGTTGGGGAGGGTTTAAACTAGCTTGGCAGGGGGATGGTAACCGGAGAGTAGTTTCAGAAGGGAGAGAAGCAAAGCTGGAATTGGAGGACAGAAAATGAATAAGCAAGTTTGGAAGACAGAGGACAGGATTTCCAGGGCAGGAGCAGAAATATGCAGGCATAGCTCGACAAAGTGGCATCTTCATTCCTATTGGTCACAAATCATTAAATTCTGTTATCTTCTTTTCTATATTGTGCCAAGAGGAGCCAGAAGTCTATCAATTAATTGCAGGAGAGGGATAGCTCCTTTCCCTGAGAAACTCCTGTAGGCCACATTTGGGTGTGAGTGCAGCTCCCCGCAGCAAGAAGTTAGGGTTGTTTGGGAAGAGGTCAGTGCATATGTCTGTCATAAAGAGATCATCTTCCCAGATGAGGAAGAAAGTCAATAAAGTTTGTCAAGTGAAGGGAGTCCTACACTTATCTATAAACAGTGATGTGCAATGGCATACCTCCAAAACACGCAAAAAGGGGATAATTTTGACTTTGTGAGATAGTGTAAAACAGGTGATAGCGAATCGGCAGTGCTTTTTACAGCTTTCATAAGAACATATGAATTAGGAGCAGGAGTAGGCCATACGATCCCTCAAGCCTGCTCCGCTATTCAGTACGATCATGGCTGATCTTCGACCTCAACACCATTTTCCTGCCCTATCCTCATATCCCTTGATTCCCCTATCCATAATGCCTTGATTCCCCTCGAGTCCAAAGATCTGTCTATCTCAGTCTTGAATATACTCAACAACTCAGCATCCACAGCACTTTAGGGCAGAGAACGCCAAAGATTCACAACCCTCTGAGTGAAGAAGTTCCTCCTTATCTCAGTCTCAAAAGGTTGGCTCCTTATCCTGAGACTATGCCCCCTAGTTCTGGACTCTCCAGCCAGAGGAAACAACCTCTCACCATCTACCCTGTCAATCCCCCTCAGAATCTTATATGTTTCAATGAGATCACCTCTCATTCTTCTAAACTCAAGTGAGTATATGCCCAATTTATCTTTCCATTGAAGATTTTAGATAAAATCAGAAAATTGGTGAACTATGGTAGGTGACATTTAATGCAAACATCTGGCCGGGTACCATATTTGGGAAGGCAAAATGGGTAGTATATGTAAATACTATGGGTGGTATAAAAATTGCTAAAGGTGAAGTTAAAAAGAATCTCAAAATGGTAATAGATTCAACATTTAACTTATAAAATCACTGCAGAACAGCAAGAAACAAAATTACGAGAATGTGTAATTATATTGCTATTCAGTTGAGTATTACATAGAAACATAGAAAATAGGTGCAGGAGTAGGCCATTCGGCCCTTCGAGCCTGCACCGCCATTCAATGAGTTCATGGCTGAACATGCAACTTCAGTACCCCATTCCTGCTTTCTCGCCATACCCCTTGATCCCTCCAGTAGTAAGGACTACATCTCACTCCTTTTTGAATATATTTAGTGAATTGGCCTCAACAACTTTCTGTGGTAGAGAATTCTACAGGTTCACCACTCTCTGGGTGAAGAAGTTTCTCCTCATCTCGGTCCTAAATGGCTTACCCCTTATCCTTAGACTGAGACCCCTGGTTCTGGACTTCCCCAACATTGGAAACATTCTTCCTGCATCTAACCTGTCTAAACCCATCAGAATTTTAAATGTTTCTATGAGATCCCCTCTCATTCTTCTGAACTCCAGTGAATACAAGCCCAGTTGATCCAGTCTTTCTTGATATGTCAGTCCCGCCATCCCGAGAATCAGTCTGGTGAACCTTCGCTGCACTCCCTCAATAGCAAGAATGTCCTTCCTCAAGTTAGGAGACCAAAACTGTACACAATACTCCAGGTGTGGCCTCACCAAGGCCCTGTACAACTGTAGTAACACCTCCCTGCCCCTGGCATAACTTGAAGATGTTATGCCAAAACTTTACAGTACCTATTTAAATTGCACTTTGAGCACTGTGTTCAAAATGGTCATCAACACAAAAGAAAAATATCTAAGCTGTTGAGGTAGTGCAGAGAATAACCACAGAGGCTGATCCATGACATCGAAGGATTGAGGAAAAGTAGGCTCTTTAGTCTGGAAAGAAAGTGATTCAGAGGGGACCTTATCAAAATACACGTTGTATTAAAAGATCTAAATAAAGTAAATCCACAGAATTTCAAGGAGTGTCTTGACATTAGAACAAGGGGGCATAGGCTATGAATGGTGGAAGCACAATTTATGGACAGATAGCAGGAAGAACGTCTTCATGCAAAGAGTAATCAACCTTGGAATAGTCTTCTGGATAATGTAGTGCACTATAAAAGAGCGCATTTATATGAGGTGAATTTGGGGTGGGCTGGATGCATGAGCTAAGGTAGACTAAATGACTTCCTTTACCATATTTATTTTGTGATTTGGGACAATCAGTGCATCCAGTTCTCAGAATTTTATTTCTGGACAGATGCCCTATTTTGTCAGATATTCCAGTGTTTTCTCAGTGCTATGTTCACCAATTGGATTCTTCATTTGACATCTAGTTATACTCAGATAAAATAATTATTTTACTTCTTCTAGATTCTGTCCATCTAGAGAGCATTCATGATTCATTCATTTTGGATTTTTGAATCTTTGATAGTTTGTTAAGTTTCCAACCGAAACTGCTTCCCTCAGCTGACTTAATCATACTACAGTTATCTTTATTTAGAGTAAGTTATTAATGTCACCAGAAAAATCAAGGCCATTAACAGTCTAAGGCTAAGGGAGGATAAATGTGAAATTTGGCCAACAACCTGCTCACAGTAGTGTGTGTCTGGCAATATTCGTGATATTGCTAATTAGGAAACTTTGGGGTAGAAATTGGTCCTCACTGTTCCAGTTTTCCAGAAGAAAAATGTGGGCATAAAGTACCAATCCCACAGGTCTATGTCCAGCACTGCAAGGATGCCTGAAATACATCTGATCCCATATTTTCAGATCTCCCTGACAGCCACCTAAAACCGATGCAAGGCCTCTTGCATATGTTAATGCCTGTTTAGAACCCCTCTACCAGATTGAGTAGGCCTGCCCCGCTCAAATTTTCCTGTTGTAGATGCTGCCTAGCAAGCAGCCACCACAAAAGAACTCCTGAGGGCCACTGCCAGTGCAGTATTGGTCCCCCTCCCACTGCCCTTTCACCACTCTCCCCACTCCCGGGGATTAGCTGAGGGCTGCTGCTGGTGAGGCAAGCCGCCCAAAATTGATAGCTTGGAGATGGGCAAGTGTCGGGTGGCCGACAGGCATTAGCAGCTCTCTCAATGTATTCAAATGAGGCCAGAGGCCAAATGTAAGGAAATACCTCAGGCCTCCTGGTTTGGGTGCGCATTGTCTGTGAACTATTGGTTATGCACAGAAAATGGACCATAACCAATTTCTACCCCTTTGTGTCATGGGGTTATGTTACTGAACTAGTAATCCAGAGGCCTGGACTAAATATCTGGAGACGTGAGTTCAAATCCCACCATGGCAGCTGGGGAATTTAAATTCAGTTTATTAAATAAATCTGGAAAAAAAAGCTACTATCAGTAATGGGGACTATAAAACGACCGGATTGTTGTAAAAACCCATCTGGTTCACTAATGTCCTTTAGGGAAAGAAATCTGCTGTCCTTACATAATCTGACCTATATGTGACTGCAGACCCACAGCAATGTGGTTGAATCTTAACTGCCCTCTGAAATGGCCTAGCAAATGACTCGGTTGTAACAAACTGCTACGAAAAGTACCACACGGACGGCAGCGGTTCAAGAAGGCAGCTCACCACCACCTTCTCGAGGGCAAGTGTAATATATATAGCTCCACCTGTGGACTACTGTGGCACTGCAGCCAGTGCTGTGTACAAATAAAGAGGGAACAGGTCACCTGACTTGAGTTCCAGAGTGTTCTGCCATCTTAAGGCTTGTGTGTTTGTGACTTGTACTGAAGACATAACAATGGTGATGAGAATGGGATAATCAGAATAAAAAAGCTACAAATTTTGTTGGTGGAGGATTCAGCCAGCCGACAGAGAGACTTTGAGGGCTTCTCTGTTTTGATTAACAGCTACAAATCCAAGGTAAATTACAAGCACACTTGTCTGAACTGCCATAGTCCAGATGGCCGTGCCTATGGGAATAATAGGGCGTTTGGGGGAATTTCAACATGACCATGAAAGTTTCGGAGCATATGTGGAGCAGCTAGAAATGTTTTTCACTGCAAATAATATCATCGAAGACCCCAATGATGAAAATCATAACTGCCGGGTGGTGTTGGAAAGACAATGGGTGATTTTCTTAACTGAAGCAGGGCCCGAGGTGTATGAAACCCTGAAAAATGTGCTTGTGTCTGTCAAGCCAAAGGACACAACTCTTAAGCAGACAGCACTACAGTCCTGAGCCCCTGGAAATTGCTGAAAGTTATCGCTTTGGAACATAAGATCAGTTAACTGAAGAAAATATCAGTGAGTATATTGTAGTATTAAAAAGCTATCTATTCACTGTAATTTCGGAAACTTTCAGGACCGAGCATTGTGTGACCACTTTGTTTGTGGGATAAAAAATGATGCGATCAGAAGAAAGTTATTGACAACTCCTAACTTGATTTTTGATTTAGCTTGTCAGACAGCTATGTCAATGGACATGGCCGACCAATATTCCCGAGAATTTCATATTATTTCCAGTCGTTACACAACCGAGATGAATCGCCTGCAGGTTAAAAGTAAAAGGCAGTTGGGCCCCAAGGTCTCTGAAACTGGCAATGGTAACAGAGCATTGAAGTCCTGCTATCGGTGCCTGGGACCAACACATTGCTCAAAGTTGTCCATATGTGTTGGCAGAGTGTTTCATCTGCAGGTAAATTGGGCATCTTGCGAAGGCATGCCAACTTAAGGGTAAACCAGCTTTCAAAACTATAAGTAGAAATTCCCAGAGACTATATAGCATGGAAGAAAAACAACAGGATGAGGAAGTTTTAGAGCTACACATCATCAGGAGCACGAGGTTAACTAACAGCGATTCGAAAAGTATCATAATCCACATAGATGTTGCAGGAACCAAGATATCCATGGAAATCGACATTGGTGCATCTGTGAGTGTAGTACCGGAGACGCTATACCTCGACAAATTGCGTGATTTCCCACTAGAGACATCCAAGGTAGAGCTGCGAGACTGCTCGGGAGAGAACTACGGTCGTATTACCGTACCAGTGAAATACAAGGATCAATTTTAGAACTTGCCTCTATTAGTAGTGGCAGGAGACAAGCTGCCTTACTAGGAAGAAATTGGTTGGGATCACTAAAGTTGGATTGGAGTGAGGTCTTTCGTGTTGAAATGAGATTTGCATCAAAGGATGATGTCATCAAGAATTATCCAAAGGTGTTCTGCAAAACAGGCAGTCCGATCCAAGGCTTCAAGGCGAGTGTCAGGGTACAAAGGATGCTAGATCGGTTTACTACAAGCTGCGTTCCGTACCTTATCCACTCAAGGAGAAAGTTGAGCAAGAACTCAAAAGACTAGAGACTGAGAGCATTATTTCTAAGATAGATCGATGTAATTGGGCTACACCCATTGTTGTTGTACCTAAGTCCGATGGTAAGGTAAGATTGTGTGGTGATTATAACGTAACTGTAAACCAGGTTCTAGAGGGTCATCTCCCCAATACATTGCTAAATGTAGAAGATTTGTTCACAATACTGACAGGTAGTCAGACCTTCTCAAAGTTCGATCTTACGAATGCCTACTTATAGCTTGAACAAAAGTTACACCCGATAGGGAAGAAGTGTTCTATTTTTTCATACATTGATGAACCTGCCAGTCACAGCTGAAGAGATTGGAAGAGCAACCAAACGTGACTCAGTTATGTCAAAGGTGTATGATTATATTGCAAATGGCTGGCCAAACCAGATAACAGACAAAGATATTCATCCATTCTTCATTCGTAGGAATGAATTATCAGTCAATAAAGATTGTATCATGTGGGGTGCAAGAGTGGTTATACCAAATAAATTCAGGTCCAAATTATTAGGAGACCTCCATGACCAGCACCTGGGAATGTGCTTGACCAAGAATTTTGCACGCAGTTACTTTGATAGGGGTAGAGTAAAAGAGCGAGAGCTCAAATGGAAATCAAAGACATCCCTTGGAGGAAAACTTTTCTCAGGATCAGCCCTGAATGTGTTTAAATTCGACACCATGTTTGGAAGTTTCTTTTTGAGATTGTAGGTATCCTCTTCGAAACAGCAAACATGTGGTTAAGCTTGATTTGTAAATATGGCAAAATAAGTCCATATCTTTTGTTATGTATAACCATGCAAGTTATGTATGATGATTATTTTGTTATAATTACTTCTTCATTCAGGAGGGAGAAATGTAATATATATAGCTCCACCTGTGAACTCATGTGGCACTGCAGCCAGTGCTGCGTACAAGTAAAGAGGGAACAGGTCATCTGACTTGAGTTCCGGAGTGTTCTGCCATTTTAAGGCTTGTGTGTGTTTGTGAGTTGTACTGAAGTTATAACACCAATAAATGCTCATCTTGTCAGCGACGCCTACATCCTATGAACGAATAAAAAGTACCAGTACTATAACCAGGAAAATGATACATCTCTTTGATAATCATACATTTAGAAGACCTTTTTCAATTTTTTGTCCTTCTAACTTTGATTGGTACCTGTAGGTAAAATGATTAGTCTGGGACTTTTCACTGTTTGGTTGCAACCAAGGTACTCAGGGAGCCAAGTGACTATAATCTTTGAGAATTTATGAGCACTGTTTTGAAGGAGAAAGGTACAATGGAAATATTGTGTGCTGATAGTTAATAATGTAGGTTGGTAAATGGTGTTCAGTTTAGTCTGCACATATTGTTCCAGCCCGTTCCATTTATCTTGCTAATCAGTGTTCTTTTGGAGAGGTGACAAACAGAGACACTTTTGAAGATACCTTACCAAGTAATAAGTTTTCTTCAGTCTGAGTGTAACTTATTTATTTTAGAGCAAATAGCATTGTGGTTATGTTACTGGACTAGTAATCCAGAGGCCTGGACTAAATATCTGGAGACATGAGTTCAAATCCCACCATGGCAGCTGGGGATTTTAAATTCAGTTTATTAAATAAATCTGGAATAAAAAGCTACTATCAGTAATGGGGACTATAAAACTACCGGATTGTTGTAAAAGCCCATTTGGTTCACTAATGTCCTTTAGCGAAAGAAATCTGCTGTCCTTACATAGTCTGACATATATGTGACTGCAGTCCCACAGCAATGTGGTTGACTCTTAACTGCCCTCTGAAATGGCCTAGCAAACCACTTGGTTGTAACAAACTGCTACAAAAAGTACCACGCGGACTGTACCGGTTCAAGAAGGCAGCTCACCATCACCTTCTCGAGGGCAATAAATGATATTTTGCCAGCGACGGCTACATCCTATGAATGAATAAAAAGTACCAGTACTATAACCAGGAAAATGATACATCTCTCTGATATTCATATATTTAGAAGATCTTTTTCAATGTTTTATCCTTCTAACTTTGATTGGTACCTGTAGGTAAAATGATTAGTCTGGGACTTTTCACTGTTTGGTTGCAACCAAGGTACTCAGGGAGCCAAGTGACTATAATCTTTGAGAATTTATGGGCACTGTTTTGAAGGAGAAAGGTACAATGGGAATATTGTGTGTCGATAGTTAATAATGTATGTTGGTAAATGGTGTTCAGTTTAGTCTGCACATATTGTACCAGCCCGTTCCATTTATCTTGCTAATCAGTGTTCCTTTGGAGAGGAGACAAACAGAGACACTTTTGAAAATACCTTACCAAGTAATAAGTTTTCTTCAGTCTGAGTGTAACTTATTTACTTTGGAGCAAGTAGCATTGTGGTTATGTTACTGGACTAGTAATCCAGAGGCCTGGACTAAATATCTGGAGATGTGAGTTTAAATCCCACCATGGCAGCTGGGGAATTTAAATTCAGTTTATTAAATAAATCTGGAATAAAAAGCTAGTATCAGTAATGGAGACCATAAAACTACTGGATTCTTGTAAAAACCCATCTGGTTCACTCACTCATGTCCTAGTGATTTAAAGCATAAATATTTTTGATAGGATACAGATTGTCAAGTCCAGTGATGAAGGGAAAAAGATTTAAATTCATTCCTGTTACTGGCATAGAGTTAAAACCTTGAGCTTTGCAGCTAACTTCAGAGCCCTGCAACTTTATCCAGATATTAACATTGCAAACAGAATGAAGGTTAACAAAAATATAAATGTTACAGAAAAGGAGCACATTCTTCAACATATTAAACTAGAAAAAAGCCTCAAGAAGGTTTCAAAAATGGCATTTGAATCCCAGCTCCTCACACATGTAACTGAGTAGCAACTCGATCTCATTTAATGCAACTCAAAGGACAACACTGCAAACCCTTTTCCAACTGGAGACTAGTATTTGGGGAAAGAATGAAAGAAGACTATTGCAAGACGTCCTTAGATTCTAATAGGTAATCTCTGTTGAAGCTACAGATGCACTCTTGCTAAATTTCCAATTCCAGACCCAAGATCAAGATTAAAGCACCATTATGTCTGTATTAGGAGATGTAGTCACACACAAACTGACTTCAAATCCCCTCCCCATACCACCCCCTCCTCCCTTTCCAACAACAGTACAATCTCCTCCCCAGAGTGCAGCTGATAATTATTCTGAACACTGTCTGAGCCCACCTTATGGAATATTTTTCAGCATCCAGGAAAGTTATAGCTTTGGGGTCAAAACCTTAATAATGGATAATATGGGACTGAAAGATGGGAACAATGTGAGGGCTTTGGCTATCCTGACCCCAATGCATTCAGAGCTGCAAGGAGAACTTGTAGTAGCGGGCGAACAGTGTGTTGGTGTCCATGGCACCCAAGAAAGAGAACGACCGCTGGCCATTCTGTTACCTTGTCTGGCCTCATTGTATCATTAAACTTTTTCGTATAGTGTTTTGCAGTTCGGGGGTGGGATAACTGCCACCACCTCCCTCCACATGGCTCTTGCCATACTTTTCTGAGGTTCCCACCCAGTAATCTTTCTGTCCTCTGCTGTGTATCAGCCTTGAATGTCCGAAGGCCAAATTCATTGTGCTTTTCATTTTATGTCTCCTTTGAATTGCCTGCTCCTTTCTTAGGCTCCGCTTGCCGCCTCCTCCAGTAGAAATGTTCTTTGGAAGTGTATGAAATCTCAGATGAGCTACTTACTAGCACCGACTGACATTAAATCCAGGCTTGCATAACAACAACAACCTGCATTGATATAATGCCTTTAATATAGTAAACCATCCCAAGGTGCTTTAGAGGATGGTTATCAAACAAAATTTGACACAGAGTCACACAAAGCGATATTAGGAAAGGTGACCAAAAGCTTAGTCAAGGAGGTAGAGTTTAAGGAACGTCTTAAAGGAGCAGATAGAGGCAGAGAGGTTTAGGGAGGGAATTCCAGAGCTTAGGGCCTTTGCAGCTAATGTTCTATACTTATCTGCTGGTCCCCAGTCTGCTGGTGAAATTGCAAAGTCATTGCTGTGTTTTAAAAGATGCACCAGAACCTCCTGCTCCCCCTCCACCCTCAAACATTACCTCTATGTTATACAGGAATTGTGCTCCACCAACACCAGTGGACAGGTAAATCAGCTAACCCTGTGAATTATAGGGGGATCAACGCTAGGCAGCATCGGCAGACAGAAGTCTTGGCTGAGAAGTACATCTCTACAGTCAGTGACCCAAATGTCAGTACAAGTTGTGCTGTTTCTCTGTTTTCTTAATTCTTCGATTGCGAAATACAAAGTACCACCATTTATGCAAAAAGCACAATTGTAAAATTCTATGGCTCGAATTTGGTGAAACCCAAGTTTCGCCCGTTTTTTGGTGGTCCCCGGGCGGTGTGTGATTTTTTACTGCCCGGTACCGCTGGGGCCGAGTGGGCGGGAGTTTCATCCTGCTTTTCTCGGCGATAGCGGGAGCGGAGTGCAGTGGGCGATGTGCGGAGAAGGAGGCCTATCGACTCGGGAATCTTCGGCTCACGCAGCTGTGAAGCTCCACCGCCCCGAGAGGCACCAACAAGAGGCCGGAGACTGCTATGGGAGGGGGGGGGGGGTGGGGAAGAGAGAGATTGCTGTGGGGAGGGGGGGAGAGATCACTGTGGGGGGAGGGGAGGAGAGATCGCTGTGGGGGGAGAGATCGCTGTGGGTGGAGAGATCGCTGTGGGGGGAGGAGAGATCGCTGTGGGTGGCGAGATCGCTGTGGGGGGAGGAGAGATCGCTGTGGGTGGAGAGATCGCTGTGGGGGGAGGAGAGATCACTGTGGGGGGAGAGATCGCTGTGGGGGGAGGAGAGATCGCTGTGGGGGGAGAGATCATTGTGCGGGAGGGGGAGAGATCGCTGTGGGGGGAGGGGGAGTGATCGCTGTAGGGGGAGGAGAGATCGCTGTGGGGGGAGAGATTGCTGTCGGGGGAGGGGGTAGAGATCACTGTGGGGGGAGGGGAGAAATTGCTGTGGGGGGAGGGGAGAAATCGCTGTGGTGGGAGGGGGAGAGATCGCTGTGGGGGGAGGGGAGAAATCGCTGTGGGGGGAGGGGGAGAGATCGCTGTAGGGGGAGGAGAGATCGCTGTCGGGGGAGAGATCGCTGTGGGGGGGAGGGGGAGAGATCGCTGTAGGGGGAGGAGAGATCGCTGTCGGGGGAGAGATCGCTGTGGGGGGGAGGGGGAGAGATCGCTGTAGGGGGAGGAGAGATCGCTGTGGAGGGAGAGATTGCTGTGGGGGGAGGAGAGATCGCTGTGGGGGGAAGAGAGATCGCTGTGGGGGGGAGCGAGCTTGCTGTGGTGGGGGGGCGAGAGAGATCGCTGTGTGAGGGGAGAGATCGCTGTGGGGGGGAGCGAGCTTGCTGTGGTGGGGGGGAAGAGAGATTGCTGTGGGGGGGAGGAGAGATCACTGTGGGGGGGAAGAGAGATCGCTGTGGGGGGGAGCGAGCTTGCTGTGGTGGGGGGGTGAGAGAGATCGCTGTGTGAGGGGAGAGATCGCTGTGGGGGTTGGAATGATCGCTGTGGGGGGAGGAGAGATCACTGTGAGGGGACAGGGAGAGATCACGGTGGCGGGGGGACAGGTCACTGTGGGGGGGGGGGATCGCTGTGGGGGGTAGAGATCGTTATGGGGGGGAGAGATCACTGTGGGGTTGGGGAAAAAGATCAAGGGTGAGATTGGGGGTGGGAGAGAGACTGGTGGGTGAGAGAGACTGGGGGGTGAGAGAAACTGAGGGGAAGAGAGACTGGGGGGAAAAAGAGACTGGGGGAGGAGAGACTGGGGGGTGTGGGGGAGAGACTTGGTGGGGGGGGAGAGATTGGGAGGGAAGAGACTGGTGGGTGAGGGAGGGACCGGTGGTGGAGAGACTGAGGGTGGGCAGAGACTGGGGGAGGAGGTGAGTGGGGGGGAGGAGATACTGGCGGGGTGGAGGAGAGACTGGGTGGGGTGGGGGGGGAGACTGGGAGGGTGAAAGACTAATAACATTTTTATTATAGTTCATTAATAAAGCAATAAATAAGGCTTTATTAGACCAGTTATAAAATAAGAGTCGGGAGCAGCGTGAGTCCATTGGAGGGGCCTATAAAAAGGCCACGAGGTCGGGAGGTGCGTCGCTGAGTCGGGAGCAACATTGGAGGTGCGTGGAGAGGCCTATAAAAGGCCGCGAGGTCGGGAGGTGCATCGCTGAGTCGGGAGCAACATTGGAGGTGCGTGGAGAGGCCTATAAAAGGCCGCGAGGTCGGGAGGTGCGTCGCTGAGTCGGGAGCAACATTGGAGGTGCGTGGAGAGGCCTATATAAGGCCGCGAGGTCAGGAGGTGCGTCGCTGAGTCGGGAGCAACATTGGAGGTGCGTGGAGAAGCCGATAAAAGGCCGCGAGGTCGGGAGGTGCATCGCTGAGTCGGGAGCAACATTGGAGGTGCGTGGAGAGGCCTATAAAAGGCCGCGAGGTCGGGAGGTGCGTCGCTGAGTCGGGAGCAACATTGGAGGTGCGTGGAGAGGCCTATATAAGGCCGCGAGGTCAGGAGGTGCGTCGCTGAGTCGGGAGCAACATTGGAGGTGCGTGGAGAGGCCGATAAAAGGCCGCGAGGTCGGGAGGTGCGTCGCTGAGTCGGGAGTCCGTGAGTTCGGCGACAGGCATGGCTTGTGCAGCTACAGGGAGAAGGCAAAAAAGAAGTAGAAAGAAATAGAAAAGTGACATCACAGCCAAGAGGGTAAGTGATTGGCTGGTGATTGGTAAGTTGTTTTTTCTTTTTTTCTCTTCTATATCAGTGTGTAACTTTTAACATTGTTGTTGCCAATTTAAGTTAATCTGAGGGTTAAGTCATGGCAGGAGAGCTCGGACATGTGTTATGCTCCTCCTGAACTATGTGGGAAATCAAGGACGCCTCCGGTGTCCCTGAAGACTACATGTGCGGGAAGTATATCCGCCTCCAGCTCCTGAAGGACCGCGTTGTGGAATTGGAGCTGAAGGTGGATTCACTCTGGAGCATCCACGATGCTGAGAATGACGTGAGTATCACGTGTAGTGAGTTGGTCTTACCGCAGGTAA
The DNA here is from genome assembly GCF_044704955.1 of Pristiophorus japonicus. NCBI lineage: Eukaryota > Metazoa > Chordata > Chondrichthyes > Pristiophoridae > Pristiophorus > Pristiophorus japonicus. The sequence continues at coordinate 70,052,655 of NC_091987.1, read as the reverse complement.
AGGCTCCACAACCAGAGAGGGAATGGAAGACCAACAGGAAGAGCAGTGCAAGGAAGGTAGTGCAGGGATCCCCTGCGGTCATCCCCCTGCAAAACACATACACCGCTTTGAGTACTGTTGAGGGGGATGACTCATCAGGGGAGGGCAGCAGCAGCCAAGTTCATGGCACCGTGGCTGGCTCTGTTGAACAGGAGGGCAGGAAAAAGAGTGGGAGAGCGATAGTGATAGGGGATTCAATTGTAAGGGGAATAGATAGGCGTTTCTGCGGCCGCAACCGAGACTCCAGGATGGTATGTTGCCTCCCTAGTGCAAGGGTCAAGGATGTCTCGGAGCGGGTGCAGGACATTCTGAAAAGGGAGGGAGAACAGCCAGTTGTCATGGTGTACATTGGTACCAATGATATAGGTAGAAAACGGGATGAGGTCCTACGAGACGAATTTAAGGAGCTAGGAGCCAAATTAAAAAGTAGGACCTCAAAAGTAGTAATCTCAGGATTGCTACCAGTGCCACGAGCTAGTCAGAGTAGGAATCGCAGGATAGCTCAGATGAATACATGGCTTGAGCAGTGGTGCAGCAGGGAGGGATTCAAATTCCTGGGGCATTGGAACCGGTTCTGGGGGAGGTGGGACCAGTACAAACCGGATGGTCTGCACCTAAGCAGCACCGGAACTAATGTCCTTGGAGGAGTGTTTGCTAGTGCTGTTGGGGAGGTGTTAAACTAATATGGCAGGGGGATGGGAACCAATGCAGGGAGATAGAGCGAAACAAATTGGAGACAGAAGCAAATGACAGAAAGGAAATGAGTAAAAGTGGAGGGCAGAGAAACCCAAGGCAAAAAACAAAAAGAGCCACTTTACAGCAAAATTCTCAAGGGTCAAAGTGTGTTAAAAAGGCAAGCCTGAAGGCTTTGTGCCTCAATGCGAGGAGTATTCGGAATAAGGTGGACGAATTAACTGTGCAGATAGCAGTTAACAGATACGACGTGGTTGGCATCACGGAAACATGGCTCCAGGGTGACCAAGGCTGGGAACTCAACATCCAAGGGTATTCAACATTAAGGAAGGATCGACAGAAAGGAAAAGGAGGCGGGGTGGCGTTGCTGATTAAAGAGGAAATGAATGCAATTGTAAGTAAAGACATTAGCTTGGATGAAGTGGAATCGGTATGGGTGGAGCTACGGAATACCAAGGGGCAGAAAACGCTAGTGGGAGTTGTGTACAGACCTCCAAACAGTAGTAGTGATGTTGGGGAGGGCATCAAACAGGAAATTATTGGTGCATGCAATAAAGGTGCAGCAGTTATCATGGGTGACTTTAATATGCATATAGATTGGGCTAACCAAACTGGAAACAATAGGTGGAAAAGGATTTCCTGGAGTGCATAAGGGATGGTTTTCTAGACCAATATGTCGAGGAACCAACTAGGGGGGAGGCCATCTTAGACTGGGTGTTGTGTAATGAGAGAGGATTAATTAGCAATCTCGTTGTGCAAGGCCCCTTGGGGAAGAGTGACCATAATATGGTGAAATTCTACATTAGGATGGAGAATGAAACAGTTAATTCAGAGACCATGGTCCAGAACTTAAAGAAGGGTAACTTTGAAGGTATGAGGCGTGAATTGGCTAGGATAGATTGGCGACTGATGCTTCAGGGGTTGAGAATGGATGGGCAATGGCAGACATTTAGAGACTGTATGGATGAACTACAACAATTGTACATCCCTATCTGGCGTAAAAATAAAAAAGGGAAGGTGGCTCAACCGTGGCTACCTAGGGAAATCAGGGATAGTATTAAAGCCAAAGAAGTGGCATACAAATTGACCAGAAATAGCAGCGAACCCGGGGACTGGGAGAAATTTAGAACTCAGCAGAGGAGGATAAAGGATTTGATTAGGGCAGGGAAAATAGAGTATGAGAGGAAGCTTACAGGGAACATTAAAATGGACTGCAAAAGCTTCTATAGATATGTAAAGAGAAAAAGGTTAGTAAAGACAAACGTAGGTAGGTCCCCTGCAGTCAGAATCAGGGGAAGTCATAACTGGGAACAAAGAAATGGCAGACCAATTGAACAAGTACTTTGGTTCGGTATTCACTAAGGAGGACACAAACAACCTTCCGGATATAAAAGGGGTCAGAGGGTCTAGTAAGAAGGAGGAACTGAGGGAAATCCTTATTAGTCGGGAAATTGTGTTGGGGAAATTGATGGGATTGAAGGCCGATAAATCCCCAGGGCCTGATGGACTGCATCCCAGAGTACTTAAGGAGGTGGCCTTGGAAATAGCGGATGCATTGACAGTCATTTTCCAACATTCCATTGACTCTGGATCAGTTCCTATCGAGTGGAGGGTAGCCAATGTAACCCCACTTTTTAAAAAAGGAGGGAGAGAGAAAACAGGGAATTATAGACCGGTCAGCCTGACATCGGTAGTGGGTAAAATGATGGAACCAATTATTAAGGATGTCATAGCAGTGCATTTGGAAAGAGGTAACATGATAGGTCCAAGTCAGCATGGATTTGTGAAAGGGAAATCATGTTTGACAAATCTTCTGGAATTTTTTGAGGATGTTTCCAGCAGAGTGGACAAGAGAGAACCAGTTGATGTGGTGTATTTGGACTTTCAGAAGGCTTTCGACAAGGTCCCACACAAGAGATTAATGTGCAAAGTTGAAGCACAAGGGATTGGGGGTAGTGTGCTGACGTGGATTGAGAACTGGTTGGCAGTCAGGAAGCAAAGAGTAGAAGTAAATGGGTACTTTTCAGAATGGCAGGCAGTGACTAGTGGGATACCGCAAGGTTCTGTGCTGGGGCCCCAGCTGTTTACATTGTACATTAATGATTTAGACGAGGGGATTAAATGTAGTATCTCCAAATTTGCAGATGACACTAAATTGGGTGGCAGTGTGAGCTGCGAGGAGGATGCTATGAGGCTGCAGAGTGACTTGGATAGGTTAGGTGAGTGGGCAAATGCATGGCAGATGAAGTATAATTTGAATAAATGTGAGGTTATCCACTTTGGTGGTAAAAACAGAGAGACAGACTATTATCTGAATGGTGACAGATTAGGAAAAGGGGAGGTGCAACGAGACCTGAGTGTCATGGTACATCAGTCATTGATGGATGTCATGCAGATACAGCAGGCGGTTAAGAAAGCAAATGGCATGTTGGCCTTCATAGCGAGGGGATTTGAGTACAGGGTCAGGGAGGTGTTATTACAGTTGTACAGGGCCTTGGTGAGGCAACACCTGGAGTATTGTGTACAGTTTTGGTCTCCTAACTTGAGGAAGGACGTTCTTGCTATTGAGGGAGTGCAGCGAAGGTTCACCAAACTGATTCCCGGGATGGCGGGACTGACATACCAAGACAGACTGGATCAACTGGGCTTGTATTCACTGGAGTTCAGACGAATGAGAGGGGATCTCATAAAACGTTTAAAATTCTGATGGGTTTAGACAGGATAGATGCAGGAAGAATGTTCCCAATGTTGGGGAAGTCCAGAACCATGGGTCACAGTCTAAGGATAAGGGGGAAGCCATTTAGGACCGAGATGAGGAGAAACTTCTTCACCCAGAGAGTGGTGAACCTGTGGAATTCTCTACCACAGAAAGTTGTTGAGGCCAATTCACTAAATATATTCAAAAAGGAGTTAGATGTAGTCCTTACTACTGGGGGGTTCAAGGGGTATGACGAGAAAGCAGGAATGGGGTACTGAAGTTGCATGTTCAGCCATGAAGGGCCGAATGGCCTATTCCTGCACCTATTTTCTATGTTTCTATGTTTCTATGCTTCTGTTGAACACACGCATAATTTCCAGACTCAGTGGTTATCATCATCATAGGCAGCCCCTCGAAATCGATGAAGACTTGCTTCCACTCTAAAAGTGAGTTCTCAGTGCAATTCGAGAATTACAGCCTCTGTCACAGGTGGGACAGACAATGGTGGAAGGAAAGGGTGGGTGGGGAGTCTGGTTTGCCGCACGGTCCTTCCACTGTCTGTGCTTGATTTCTGCGTGCTCTCGGCGACGAGACTCGAGGTGCTCAACGCCCTCCCGGCGGTCTTGGCCCAGAGTTTCCAAGGTACTGGTGGGGATATTGCACTTTATCAAGGAGGCTTTGAGGGTGTTATGTATGTACTTTTGTGATCACTAGCCACTAGATGTTGTCACTGTTGGAGGCCATTGGGCTGCACGCACGTGTGTGCAGCCCAAGTATAAAAGGCCAGCCATTTTGTATATTAGTCACTTTGGGCCTTAATAAAGAAGAGCCAAGGTCATACCTCTTGGAGTTAAACAGTACTCAGTCTAACAGTTATTGCATACACAACATTTGGCGACGAGGCAACAAGAACTTTTGCATGCAAAAATGAGCACAATTGGATTGTTGGAACGATTTACGGAAGGAGGAGATTGGGCAGACTTTGTGAGCCGTTTGAGCCAGTTCTTCGTGGCCAACAAAATGGAGGAGGTCGGCGACGCAGTTCCTCACGGTTTGCAGTCCAAAAATTTATCGTCTGATAAAAAATCTACTCCTGTGAGTCCAACAGAGAAGACATATAAAGAATTGTGTACACTGGTACAGGACCACCTTAAGCCAGACAAAGGCATCATCATCTCGAGATACAGATTTTACACGCACGTTCGTTCAGAGGGCCAGAATGTGGCAGAATTCGTTGCCAATCTGAGGCGTCTAGCGGGACCATGTAAGTTCAGGGTTGTGTTGGCAGACAGGCTGCGGGACTTCTTTGTAATCGGCATCAACCATGAGATGATCCTGCATAAACTACTGGCGGTGGAGACGTTGGACTTGAACAGGACCATCATGATCACTCAGTCATGCATGACAACAGATAGAAGTCTAAAACTGATATCAGTGAAAAATCGAAACTCGGCAAATACTGTAAATATGATTGATTCGGCGTTCGGCAGAGCAGCACATAATAGGGTCTACCTGACTGCTTACGCAAAACCTGTGGCTGCCCAAAGTCCGCCAGTGGGAATGCATCCAATTTTTCTGTGTTGGCGTTGCGGGGGAAATCACCGGCACCAGCAATGCAGATTTAAGCAATATAGTTGCAAAGGCTGTCTGAGAATGGGGCATCTCCAGCGCAAGTGTCCGCAGATGAGCAAGCGTGCTGCGACACACCACGTGGAGGATGATGGTCAGACTAGCGCGGATCCGGATACGCAATCCAAGATACCAGAGCAGGAAGAGTATGGACCGTACTTGTTCCTAAGTGCAAACCGATAATGATCAACGTGAAATTTAATGGGGTGCCGGTATCGATGGAAATGGACACAGGGGCGATTCAATCAATAATGAGCAAGAGGGATACTAAGGCGGTGAGGCCCAGGCTGAGTCGAGTCAATGCCAAGTTGTGCACATACACCAAAAAACTCATAACGGTGATTGGCAGTGTCACAATAAAAGTGTCGTATGATGATGCAGTTCATGAGTTACCGCTATGGATTGTCCCAGGCAATGGCCCAATGCTGTTTGGCAGAAACTGGCTTGAAAAAATCAGATGCGACTGGAATGACATCAAGGTGTTGTATTCGGAGGAAGATACATGTGCCCAAGTACTGAACAAGTTCCCCTTACTGTTCAAACCAGGCATCAGCAAATTCACGGGAGCCAAGGTGCAGATCCACGTGGACTCCGATGCAAGAACCGTCCATCATAAAGCTTGGGCAGTTCCATATATGATGAGGGAGAAGATCGAAATCGAACTGGACAGACTCCAGCGTGAAGGGATCATATCACTGTTTGAATTTAATGAATGGGCCAGTCCCATTGTTCCTGTGCTGAAAATTGATGGCACAGTCAGAAACTGTGGAGACTACAAGGCTACGATCAACCGGGTTTCAAAATAGGATCAGTACCCGTTACCGAAGGCTGATGATTTGTTTGCAACGCTAGCCGGGGGGAAGTCATTCACCAAACTGGACTTGACGCGGCCTGTATGACACAAGAGCTGGTCGAGACGTCGAAGAGACTTACGTGCATCAACACGCATAAAGGACTCTTTATCACAGGTGCCCTTTTGGAATTTGCTCAGCTGCAGCAATATTGCAGAGGAACATGGAGAGTCTACTGAAGTCCGTTCCCAGAACCGTCGTGTTCCAAGATGACATCCTGATCATAGGTCGTGACTCCGAGGAACATCTGAACAACCTGGAAGAGGTTCTACATCATCTGGACAAAGTGGGACACAGACAGAAACGCTCGAAGTGAGTCTTCATGCCACCAGAGATTAAATTCCTGGGGAGGAAAATTGCTGCTGATAGCATCAGGTCTACGGAAGCGAAAACCAAGACATCAAGAATGCACCCAAGCCACAGAATGTGATGGACCTGCGTTTGTTCCTGGGTCTACTCAACTACTTCGGTAACTTCCTACCTAAATGGAGCACCTTATTAAAACCACTGTACATTCTACTAAGAAAAGGCGACAACTGGGTCTGAGGTGCAGCTCAAGACAGAGCTTTTGAGAAAGCCACTAATATGCTTTGCTCTAACAAGCTGCTGGTACATTATGACCCATGTAAACGTTTAGTATTGGCCTGTGATGCTTCATCATATGGAATTGGTTGCGAACTCCAATAAGCTAATGAGTCGGGTAAACTTCAACCAGTCGCATATGCTTCAAAAAGTTTATCTAAAGTGGAAAGAGCCTACAGCATGGTAGAGAAAGAAGCACTAGCCTGTGTGTATGGGGTTAAAAAGATGCCTCAGTATGTGTTTGCTCTTCGGTTTGAACTGGAGACAGATCACAAGCCGCACATTTCACTGTTTTCTGAAAACAAAAGTATCAATACCAATGCTTCATCCCGCATCCAGAGGTGGGCGCTGACATTATCCGCTTATAATTATGTCATTCGCTATAGACCTGGCACTGAGAATTGTGCCGATGCTTTGACCCTTCTGCTATTGCCCACACCAGAGGTGGAAACGCCACAACTGGCGGACCTATTGTTAGTTATGGATGCTTTTGAGAATGAAGGAACCTCTGTCACGGCTCAACAAGTTAAGACCTAGACCAGCCAGGACCCGATTTTATCGGTGGTGAAGAGTTGCATCCTCAAAGGTGATTGGTCTGCCATACCCAAGCAAATGTGCGAGGTGACTAAACCTTACAACCATCGCAAAGACGAACTGTCTATTCAGTCGGATTGTATACTATGGAGCAATCGTGTTGTTATGCCCAAGAAAGGGGGAGAGAAATTTGTATGTGAGCTACATAGCAAACATCCCGGCATTGTAATGATGAAAGCCATGAAGAGAGGTCTTAAGACCAAGCTATCTCTTGTACACGCTGACTTGAATAATCATGTTGAATATAGAAGACAAAGTCAACAAGGGTATCATGATCGCGCAGCTGTGTCACGCGATATTTCTGTAAATGATCCTGTATATGTTCTGAATTATGGTCAGGGTCCCAAGTGGATCGCTGGTACTGTCATGGCCAAGGAGGGCAACAGAGTATTTATTGTCAAGCTCAAAAATGGGCAAACATGCAGGAAACATGTGGATCAGACAAAGCAGCAGCACACAGACGAACCGGAACCGTCGGAGGAAGAGACAATCGCCGACCAACCAACCTACCCCCAGTCATCAGAGGACTCAGTGGTCATCAGTGAATCAGGACTTTCAATCACTGACATGTTCAATGAAAATGGACTTTCAATCCCTGACATGTCCATTACCACTCCCACCAGGTCAGCCACCCAGCCACCAGTCGCAACAGAATCTGAACACTCACCCAAGGCTGGAGTTGAACTGAGGTGGTCAACCCGGAAGCGTAAAACACCGGACCGTCTCAATTTATAAAAGACTGTGTTAATATCTCAGAGGGGGGTATTGTCATGTATGTACTTTTGTGATCACTAGCCACTAGATGGCGTCACTGTTGGAGGCCATTGGGCTGCACGCACGTGTGTGCAGCCCAAATATAAAAGGCCAGCCATTTTGTATATTATTCACTTTGGGCCTTAATAAAGAAGAGCTAAGGTTATACCTTTTGGAGTTAAACAGTACTCAGTCTAACAGTTATTGCATACACAACAAAGGGTGTCCTTGAAACATTTCCTTTGTCCACCTGGGGCTCGCTTGCCATTTAGGAGTTCCGAGTAGAGAGCTTGCTTTGGGAGTCTCAAATCGGGTATGCGGACAATATGGCCTGCCCAACGGAGCTGGTCGAGTGTGGTCAGTGCTTCGATGCTGGGGATGTTGGCCTGAGCGAGAACACTGATGTTGGTGCGTCTATCCACCCAGTGGATTTGTAGGATTTTGCGGAGGCAGCGCTGCTGGTACTTCTCTAGCGCTTTGAGGTGTCTACTGTATATGGTCCAAATCTCTGAGTCATATAGGGGGGCGGGTGTCACTACTGCCCTGTAGACCATAAGCTTGGTGCCAGATTTGAGGTCTTGGTCTTCAAACACTTTCTTCCTCAGGCGACCGAAGGCTGCGCTGGCACACTGAAGGCAGTGTTGGACTCGCTGTCTGCCCATGCTGATAGTAGGCTCCCGAGGTATGGAAAATGGTCCACGTTGTCCAAGGCCACGCCATGGATTTTGATGACCAGGGCGCAGTGCTGTGTGGCGGGGTCAGGTTGGTGGAGGATCTTTGGGCCTGAAATTCTTTGACATACCGCCCACTACTGCCCGCTTACCGCCCAAAAACACAAGTTCCTTCAAAAAACAGGTACATACTACTGACATACCACCCGGCAGAAGTTTCATGAGTGACATATCGCCGAGCGGTATGCACACCGCCCGCCTATGTAGACCACGCACATACTGCCCAAAAGTACAAGTTTCATGATATACCGCCAACATACCGCCAGAACTGCATACCGTCCTGGAGAAGATGCTTTTAAGTGGATCTTAAGTGGGCAGTATGTACACAGAGCTGACAGGTTTGTTTGATATTACACAGATCTTTATAGTTCTCCACAGTTTGATGTATTTTTAAATGGATTATAGTATTTTCTAGTGTTCGGCAATAATATAAATGGTCTAATAAAGCGGAATTACGCGTCCGGTGGGGGGAGGGGAACATCGGCGGTGCGCGCTCTGATGACGCACTTAGGATGGATCGGCAGCAGCAGGGGGGGGTGGGGGCGGTCATCGCCGGGATACCGTAGGAGGGCAATTTTCAAAATGGCGACCATTCCACGAAAAATCGCCGGCCATTCCACTCCGTCGCGTGGCCGCTGATTTCCGATGGTAATGGGCCGTAAGGGAAGGGGCAATTTCAGACCCATATTGTTTTCAAAGATTCATTTATTGTTTTTCTCCTCAATCTCAACATCAAGCACTTCCAGCCAGTTGCTGGCTAAAGTTTTGTCTACTGTACCACAACATGTGCCTTCGCACCAACCATAGAAGGGTACCCCTGTTGCAACAATGTACCACTCCTGTTTCCGACAATAGCACAAGTGGTTAGAGGGAAAGAGTGTCTCTCTAAATTGTCGGGACATGGGCTTGATGGAGAATGTCTATGGTTGGGTGAAGAGTGCGCTGTAACCGGAAGGGCTAGAGAGATAGAGTACTTCTATGAACTGTGAGGGTTAGAGCGACATTGTACCTCTGTGAACTTTGTGCAAAGCTGTGTGTTGTAAACGGCTGTCTCGCTCTTTTCGCTTCGTTGCTTTAAACGTCGAATTACACACACACTCATGTAGTAAAGGCAGGATCGGGTCTTTTATTTAGACATTCATACTAAACAAACTCTCTGCTTGCAAAGGCAGCTCTCATAGCAGTGAAACACCTTTCGCGATTCCAGTGTCACTGGTGTTCGTGTGTGTGTGTGTGACAAAAGCCAGTTCCATCTCTTTACACCTAAAAAACCTTTGAACTCTTATTTCTTTGCATTTAGACAATCACAGCTAACTGCTTTCTGAATTACTTTACACAAAACAGATTACTTAACATAGAGATGTCATCAAATAGTAACAGGGTATTCAAATACAGACATCGTTTAACACACAGATGATGTCAGCAAATAGTAACAAGGTACACTCAGATACTTAACATCGTTTAACATACAGACAATGACCAGCTACTCATTATCCCAAAGTCAAGTCTCACTGCCATAAATCGACTCCCACCATGAAGTACTGTAAACATCCAGGTGATCAGAAAGTCACATTTGAATGGCTAGGTGGCTCTGATCATCTAGCAGCCTCTTTTAATTCACTCTTCCTGTTTTTTTAATCCAAACTTCAATCTTCCAACTTTTAATCCTTTCGATATTTCCAGACCGCGCTGAAGCAAAGAATTCAGAAATGCGAGCCTGCACTCCCACATTCCCCCACTTCTTCTCCTCGCCTCTCTGCAGGTCTTATCTGAGTAACATTTGCATGGTCGCTCGAGCTCGTTCAAAAGCATTGTCCAGTTGTAGTCCTTGTTTTCGAACACAACATCCGTAGTAAATCAAAATGACCAGCACAATCAGCTGAAACAGCACCAGCATAAGGACAGGGTGTATCATTGTGTTCCTCACACCTGTTGCCGTCGGGCTCAATTCGAACAATGACTCCCACCAGTTTACATGGTCAATCTGGTCCAAAGTTGTGCGAACATTCTCGATTTCCGCAATGAGATGGTTAATGTCCACAACGATTGCTTGATTCAAACTCTGTAGCTGTTGAAGTTTTGTATTCCATTTCCGCATTTCCTTCTTCCAAATAGCAGCACGATTAGGGTCAAAGTAGGATTGCTGTAGATTCAGATTCTCAGGATGCCATTTTAAAGTCCGTCGGTCTGTGATCACCATATCCATTTTCACTTAAAAGTCAACTTTCAATTTTTGATGTTTTCGACTGAATTCCATGCTGTTTACATTCAGAAATGTAAACTCGCAATCGGTGTCTTCGACCAAGTCTGTTGCCTCGGCACAGGTTTTAACAATTTCCTCTGCTTTGTGGGAGAAGTGTAACAACCATAGCGCAAAGGATGACGGAAATGCTGAATAGTCAGTCGAGAGACCCAGTCCTTCTCTCAGTTCACCCTTCGGAACTGTTGTAATTTTCTCTCTCGACATTTGCAACGCTCCAACTTCTATTTCACATCCTTTAAGATCATGTTTGTAACTCCCACATTTGAGCTTTTCACTAAACATCTCATCAGTTCTGAGATAGCCCATTCCTGCAGAAACTTTAAATGCTTCTGAACAAGCTTCTCCCACTGCTTTAATCTCTGACTGTTCAGCAACTGCTCCTCGTGCATTTGGGTTGGGGAACTGTCTCTGAAGAAGGGCATCCCCTTCCTCCAGGAGCATCTCAACCTTCATTTGTCTGGCAGACCCTGTGTCAATTACCCTTCCACACATGCCTCAATAAGGGTATGGCCACCCCTATCCTGAAGTAAGGGTCCAAAAGAAATGACGTGTGTGGTTGAGACGCGGCTTCCCATAGGAATCCTCCCTCACCTGCGGAATCGACCCCCGACCTCAGCAATTGAACCAAGGTATCATTCCTGTCTGTGACTCTAGCTTCTCTTTCCTGATTCTTCAATTTTTCTTTTAACTTTTCTAATTCTTTAGCCAGTCGATCCCTGTCCTCTATGAACTGACGGGTCGGGATCCAGGCACCACCTGGTCCTGCTCCTTTTATGCGACTCCTCGTGGGATTCATCCACTCAGGCCCTTCTGCCTTCCATTGCTGGACTCACTTCCATGACTGGGATACCTGCAGCTCTCTGATACAAGCTTTCTACCCTTGCCAACCATTTATCAAAATTATCATCCCCGCCCCAGGCATCTATTTCCAGAACTACTGAAGGGGGTAGGAGAGTCAAAATGATCTCTCTATGTGCATCATCCCCGTAATGACTGATATCAATCCAATTACTTCCCAAACTTTTACACAACTGGAATATACATTCCCCCACTTCCCTAGGTCCTTCCCCTGGTAATAATGCAAGCCGCTTTATTAACTGTAGCCCTGAGTGAGCACCAAAGATTGCAACTATGATTCGACCAAGCAGAGCCCTAGAAGTTGCTTCAAAACCTAATACCTTTCCCCAGTGACTCCCTAAAGCTTGCAGAATCATATGAACCCTCTGTTTCTCTGATATGTCCCCTGATTGCGACCATCCCAGAATATTACACCACCATTGGGCGAACTTATTAAGATCGTGAAGCGGTGCAGGTCCCACTTCACTAAGGATAGCTCTCATGTCCTGTAACTTTACCCCTCCTCGCTCATACCAGGAATCCCCAAAACCACTTAAGGTAGAGTTCCCTTCATGAGCTCCATAGGGAGTAGTGGAATCATCCTGCTCTTGCCTTGTCCGCCCGAACGTGCTTCCCCCACTCTCCACATTACCGGAAGGTCATGTGTAATGTTACGGGGTGTTAGGCGTCTGAGGAACCGAAGAGGCATCTAACTGCTCCGCCTCCATACCTAACGTTGCCACGCGAGCCACACGAGTTCGAGGCTCCGATGTCAGAGAAGACAAAGGAGTTGCGGATGGGAATGATGGGCATTCTCCCTGTCCCTTAATCCCCCTTTCAAATCCCAGACCTGGGGAATCCTCCGAATACCACCCGGCTTTATCAATTGCTGTCTCCGCTGGGCAACCTAATACCACCATCTACTGCAGCTTAGATATTCCTTCCTCTAGATCTTGATTATGGTTCTGTTCATCAGCAAGATGCTGATCCAGCGTGAGAACAGTCCTGGCTGCCCTGAATGCCTGAAATCACCAGTTCTCTATTTCTTTCCTAGCTGCTGTTAGCTGCTCTATGAGTTCTGAAACGTCTCTATCTCTAGCCTCAGCCTCTTCTCCTAACTTTTGAGTCCCCAGCATTAGACACTTCAACACTAATGCTTTTCTCTTTTTATCACTTTTTAACCCAAACACTTTAATCTTTTTTAACTCTCCACTAAAGACTGCCATGTCTCTCTCCATCCTCCTGTCATTGTTTCCTGCCTTATCCCATAAAGTCCCCCTTTAGACTCAATCCACTCATTAAGAAATGACTGGACCTCATCTGGAATATCCCCTGATCCTCCCATTACTAGCTGGAGATCCCTTTAAGTCATGACAACGAAGAGAATGCTCACCCCGCGAACTGATGTGTGGGAAACACTACTTTGAAAAACTTAGCCAATGAACTTCTGAAAATCATGTTGGGATCTTCGAACAACTCAGCCAACTTTCTGCTTCACGTCGGGGTCTTCGAATAAGCCAACGAACTTTTGAAAATCACATCGGGGTCACCAAAATGTAAACGGCTGTCTCGCTCTTTTCGCTTCGTTGCTTTAAACGTCGAATTACACACACACTCAGTTGTAGTAAAGGCAGGATCGGGTCTTTTATTTAGACATTCATACTAAACAAACTCTCTGCTTGCAAAGGCAGCTCTCAAAGAAGTGACTTTTTTAAAATTTCAAAATATACTTTATTCATATAAAAATTAGCACAATACATTCGAAAGCAGTTCAGTACATTTGGATGCTGACCGCAGTTCTGTTCAATACATTTCAAGGTACAATTCATACAATCCAGGATACATTGTGGTACGTTCATCAAGTTACATTACATGTGTCATTATACACGGTGAGGGTACTGTTACATTTCTTTGCAACATACATTACTAAACAGAACTTGCATTATACATGGCACTGCATAAGTTTTTTCAGATCACGGTGCTCTATGTATACAAAGGGTTTACTATTACAGCCCGAGGGGAGTTTTGTACTGATTCCATCCCCCGGGTTTACCGTGGCGGAAGGGCTTTAAACTGTGGCCCTTCCCCACCGTGCCTTTGCGGCGACTGCACCAATTTTTAGTGCGTCCCTCAGCACGTAATCCTGGATCTTGGATTGCTCCGGTCTGCAACATGCAGACGTGGACATCTCCTTGCTCTGGAAGACCAGCAAGACCAAAGTGCGTCTTTCACCGAGTTGATGGCCCTCCAGCAGCAGGTGATGTCTGTCTCAGTGTGTGTCCCTGAGAACAGCCCGTAGAGCACAGAGTCCTGTGTTACGGAGCTGCTTGGGATGAACCTCGACAGCAACCACTGCATCTCCATCCAGACCTGCCTTGCAAAGGGGCAATCCCAAAAGAGATGGATGACTGTCTCGTCCGCACCACAGCCAACTTGGGGGCAGAGTGCCGTGTCTCTGAAACCCCGGCTGTGCATGAAGGATCTGACGGGTAGGGCCCTCCTCACCGCCAACCAAGCTACGTCTTGGTGCTTGTGTGAAAGCTCTGGCGATGAGACGTTCTGCCTCATCGCCAGATGGGAACCTATACAGGGAGACAGAGGGAGACAAAAATGAGGCAAAAGCAAAAGACAGAAAGGAGATGAGGAAAAGTGGAGGGCAGAGAAACCCAAGGCAAAGAACAAAAAGGGCCACTGTACAGCAAAATTCTAAAAGGACAAAGGGTGTTAAAAAAGCAAGCCTGAAGGCTTTGTGTCTTAATGCAAGGAGTATCCGCAATAAGGTGGATGAATTAACTGTGCAAATAGATGTTAACAAATATGATGTGATTGGGATTACGGAGACGTGGCTCCAGGATGATCAGGGCTGGGAACTCAACATCCAGGGGTATTCAACATTCAGGAAGGATAGAATAAAAGGAAAAGGAGGTGGGGTAGCATTGCTGGTTAAAGAGGAGATTAATGCAATAGTTAGGAAAGACATTAGCTTGGATGATGTGGAATCTATATGGGTAGAGCTGCAGAACACTAAAGGGCAAAAATCGTTAGTGGGAGTTGTGTACAGACCTCCAAACAGTAGTAGTGATGTTGGGGAGGGCATCAAACAGGAAATTAGGAGTGCATGCAATAAAGGTGCAGCAGTTATAATGGGTGACTTTAATATGCACATAGATTGGGCTAGCCAAACTGGAAGCAATACGGTGGAGGAGGATTTCCTGGAATGCATAAGGGATGGTTTTCTAGACCAATATGTCGAGGAACCAACTAGGGGGGAGGCCATCTTAGACTGGGTGTTGTGTAATGAGAGAGGATTAATTAGCAATCTCATTGTGCGAGGCCCCTTGGGGAAGAGTGACCATAATATGGTGGAATTCTGCATTAGGATGGAGAATGAAACAGTTAATTCAGAGACCATGGTCCAGAATTTAAAGAAGGGTAACTTTGAAGGTATGAGGCATGAATTGGCTAAGATAGATTGGCTAATGATACTTAAGGGGTTGACTGTGGATGGGCAATGGCAGACATTTAGAGACCGCATGGATGAATTACAACAATTGTACATTCCTGTCTGGCGTAAAAATAAAAAAGGGAAGGTGGCTCAACCGTGGCTATCTAGGGAAATCAGGGATAGTATTAAAGCCAAGGAAATGGCATACAAATTGGCCAGAAATAGCAGCGAACCTGGGGACTGGGAGAAATTTAGAACTCAGCAGAGGAGGACAAAGGGTTTGATTAGGGCAGGGAAAATGGAGTACGAGAAGAAGCTTGCAGGGAACATTAAGACGGATTGCAAAAGTTTCTATAGGTATGTAAAGAGAAAAAGGTTAGTAAAGACAAACGTAGGTCCCCTGCAGTCAGAATCAGGGGAAGTCATAACGGGGAACAAAGAAATGGCAGACCAATTGAACAAGTACTTTGGTTCAGTATTCACTAAGGAGGACACAAACAACCTTCCGGATATAAAAGTGGTCAGAGGGTCTATTAAAGAGGAGGAACTGAGGGAAATCTTTATTAGTCGGGAAATTGTGTTGGGGAAATTGATGGGATTGAAGGCCGATAAATCCCCAGGGCCTGATGGACTGCATCCCAGAGTACTTAAGGAGGTGGCCTTGGAAATAGCGGATGCATTGACAGTCATTTTCCAACATTCCATTGACTCTGGATCAGTTCCTATCGAGTGGAGGGTAGCCAATGTAACCCCACTTTTTAAAAAAGGAGGGAGAGAGAAAGCAGGGAATTATAGACCGGTCAGCCTGACCTCAGTAGTGGGTAAAATGATGGAATCAATTATTAAGGATGTCATAGCAGCGCATTTGGAAAATGGTGACATGATAGGTCCAAGTCAGCATGGATTTGTGAAAGGGAGATCATGCTTGACAAATCTTCTGGAATTTTTTGAGGATGTTTCCAATAAAGTGGACAAAGGAGTACCAGTTGATGTGATATATTTGGACTTTCAGAAGGCTTTCGACAAGGTCCCACACAGGAGATTAATGTGCAAAGTTAAAGCACATGGGATTGGGGGTAGTGTGCTGACGTGGATTGAGAACTGGTTGTCAGACAGGAAGCAAAGAGTAGGAGTAAATGGGTACTTTTCGGAATGGCAGGCAGTGACTAGTGGGGTACCGCAGGGTTCTGTGCTGGGGCCCCAGCTGTTTACATTGTACATTAATGATTTAGACGAGGGGATTAAATGTAGTATCTCCAAATTTGCGGATGACACTAAGTTGGGTGGCAGTGTGAGCTGCGAGGAGGATGCTATGAGGCTACAGAGTGACTTGGATAGGTTAGGTGAGTGGGCAAATGCGTGGCAGATGAAGTATAATGTGGATAAATGTGAGGTTATCCACTTTGGTGGTAAAAACAGAGAGACAGACTATTATCTGAATGGTGACAGATTAGGAAAAGGGAAGGTGCAATGAGACCTGGGTGTCATGGTACATCAGTCATTGAAGGTTGGCATGCAGGTACAGGAGGCGGTTAAGAAAGCAAATGGCATGTTGGCCTTCATAGCGAGGGGATTTGAGTACAGGGGCAGGGAGGTGTTGCTACAGTTGTACAGGGCCTTGGTGAGGCCACACCTGGAGTATTGTGTACAGTTTTGGTCTCCTAACTTGAGGAAGGACATTCTTGCTATTGAGGGAGTGCAGCGAAGATTCACCAGACTGATTCCCGGGATGGTGGGACTGACCTATCAAGAAAGACTGGATCAACTGGGCTTGTATTCACTGGAGTTCAGAAGAGTGAGAGGGGACCTCATAGAAACGTTTAAAATTCTGACGGGTTTGGACAGGTTGGATGCAGGAAGAATGTTCCCAATGTTGGGGAAGTCCAGAACCAGGGGTCACAGTCTAAGGATAAGGGGTAAGCCATTTAGGACCGAGATAAGGAGAAACTTCTTCACCCAGAGAGTGGTGAACCTGTGGAATTCTCTACCACAGGAAGTAGTTGAGGCCAATTCACTAAATATATTCAAAAGGGAGTTAGATGAAGTCCTTACTACTCGGGGGATCAAGGGGTATGGCATGAAAGCAGGAAGTGGGTACTGAAGTTTCATGTTCAGCCATGAACTCATTGAATGGCGGTGCAGGCTAGAAGGGCTGAATGGCCTGCTCCTGCACCTATTTTCTATGTTTCTATGTTTCTATGCCTTTCCTCATTGATTCTGATATACTGCCGGCCAGAAGCATACCCCCGTACACTTCCAGCAGGTCTGGGCCCATCCAGTCCCACAGAGCCGAATACAACTCGAACAGTAAGCTGTCGCTTCCGAGAGTTCTACTCATCGCAAGGGACCGGATGGCCTTTGTCATCTCGTCCAGAGTTAATGGGTGATCCAGACTCTTCTGCTCGCTGTCATCTAGGACCTCCGTAATAGACGACAGGAATGACTGGGAGGCCGCACGGTCTGTGGGCTTGACGTCATACAGCCTGGCATAGAAGAATTTGCTGATCCTCAGCGTGTTAGGCTGCAAAAACGTCACAGAACCGTCTTCTTCCTTTAGGCTGGTGATCACAGAGCTCCCCCTGTGTACCTTTTGGAAGAAGAAGCACGAACACGTCTCATCCTGCTCGACGGAGCGGACTCTGGAGCGGAAAATGATTTTGGAGGACTCTGAGGCAAAGAGCGAGGCTTGCTGGCCCTTCACCTCTTGGAGTTCCTCCGCGACATCGACCCCCATCAACTGCAGCAGGAGCAGGTTTTGCATACTCTTCTGGAGTTGAGACAATTCCCTCTGTCTCTCTCTCGCCTCCTGAACACCTTTGACGATGAAGAACCTCTTGATGTTTTTCTTGATTGTTTCCCACCAGTGCATCGGGGAATCACAGAGGGGTTTTACGGTTCTCCAACCTTTGTAATCCCTCTTGAGTTCCTCAACGTTTTCCGGGGTTAACAGTTTCACGTTGAGCTTCCATATCCCCCTGCCAACTTTCTGGTCTTCCTGTGGGAGGCAGTCGGCCAGTAGGAGGCAGTGGTCAGAGAAGAACACCGGCGTGACGTCGGTGGATCTGACCTTGAGCGTGTGGGACACAAACAGGAAGTCTATTCTGGAACGGACGGACCTGTCTGGTCTCGACCAGGTGTATCTGCGTGGTGCTCCATCTGCAGGGTTGCTGAAGACGTCGCACAGCTTGGCATCTTTTACCACGTCCATCAGGCGTTTGGATGTGGTGTCCAGTTTGCTGTCGGCTCTGCTGGATCATCCAGCCGCATCAACGATGCAGTTGAAATCACCGCCCAGAACGACCGGTCTAGACATCGCCAGCAGCAGTGGGAGCTGGAGGAGGGCCAGCCGCTCGCTTCTGAGAGGCGAGGCATACACGTTAATTAGCCTTAGAGGAACATTTTTATGCAATACATCTGCTACGAGGAGGCGGCCACCCACCACCTCCTTAACTTCGGTGATGGCGAAGTGGCCTCCCCGCCGCAGAATGCCCAGGCCGGAGGAATGGCAATCGTTGCCTCCTGACCAAATGGATGGTCCATGGGACCACCATTGCAACCACTGCCAGTAACTGCTGAAGTCCTGCAAGAATAGCAGGTCTGCCTTGACCTTGGCAAGGTACCCCAAGGTGGAAACACATCGCGTAGTTGACTTAATGCTACGCACGTTAATGGATGCAATCTTTAAACCCATTTTTAAATTGGTGGTTACCGTCCAAAAATTACATTTAGATCACACAGTCCTTTGGCCCTGTGGCCTGCTCCCGTATACATAGGTTAACTTTAAACTTTTCTACTGCACCTTGGCTGAGCAGTGACACACGTTTCGTGATTCCAGTGTCACTGGTGTCCGTGTGTGTGTGTGACAAAAGCCAGTTCCATCTCTTTATACCTAAAAAGCCTTTGAACTCTTATTTATTTGCATTTAGACAATCACAGCTAACTGCTTTCTGAATTACTTTACACAAAACAGATTATTTAACATACAGATGTCATCAAATAGTAACAGGGTATTCAAATACAGACATCGTTTAACATACAGATGATGTCATCAAATAGTAACAAGGTACACTCAGATACTTAACATCATTTAACATACAGACAATGACCAGCTATTCATTATCCCAAAGTCAAGTCTCACTGCCATAAATTGACTCCCACCATGAAGTACTGTAAACATCCAGGTGATCAGAAAGTCTCATTTGCATGGCTAGGTGGCTCTGATCGTCCAGCAGCCTCTTTTAATCCAATCTTCCTGTTTTTTAATCCAAACTTCAATCTTCCAACTCTCAACCTTTTCGATCTCCAGACCGCGCTGAAGCAAAGAATTCAGAAATGCGAGCCTGCACTCCCACTCTGTGCACAAAGAGCTAATGGATCTATCAAAGCCATCACCTGCAGCATGCTAATTGGCACATGCCCAATAATTGCATCGATGCTCGATGCCCAAAAAGCAAGTTTTTAAATAGAGATCTCATAAGATTTTGATCCCTAGGCTCATTAAACTAGACGGGTTGCAAGCTGCCATTCTGATCAGCAGATTTTTTTCTCCTCCTCTGCCACCACCACTAACTCGTGCTCATTAATGCTCTGAGCCTCACTCACTCCTAAATCCCCCAAGATCTGGTCGAAGCATTAGGAAGGATAGAAACATAGAAACATAGAAACATAGAAACATAGAAAATAGGTGCAGGAGTAGGCCATTCGGCCCTTCTAGCCTGCACCGCCATTCAATGAGTTCATGGCTGAACATGCAACTTCAGTACCCCATTCCTGCTTTCTCACCATACCCCTTGATTCCCCTAGTAGTAAGGACTTCATCTAACTCCTTTTTGAATATATTTAGTGAATTGGCCTCAACAACTTTCTGTGGTAGAGAATTCCACAGGTTCACCACTCTCTGGGTGAAGAAATTCCTCCTCATCTCGGTCCTAAATGGCTTCCCCCTTATCCTTAGACTGTGTCCCCTGGTTCTGGACTTCCCCAACATTGGGAACATTCTTCCTGCATCTAACCTGTCTAACCCCGTCAGAATTTTAAACGTTTCTATGAGGTCCCCTCTCATTCTTCTGAACTCCAGTGAATACAAGCCCAGTTGATCCAGTCTTTCTTGATAGGTCAGTCCCGCCATCCCGGGAATCAGTCTGGTGAACCTTCGCTGCACTCCCTCAATAGCAAGAATGTCCTTCCTCAGGTTAGGAGACCAAAACTGTACACAATACTCCAGGTGTGGCCTCACCAAGGCCCTGTACAATTGTAGCAACACCTCCCTGCCCTTGTACTCAAATCCCCTCGCTATGAACGCCAACATGCCATTTGCTTTCTTAACCGCCTGCTGTACCTGCATGCCAACCTTCAATGACTGATGTACCATGACAGCCAGGTCTCTTTGCACCTGCCCTTTTCCTAATCTGTCACCATTCAGATAATAGTCTGTCTCTCTGTTTTTACCACCAAAGTGGATAACCTCACATTTATCCACATTATACTTCATCTGCCATGCATTTGCCCACTCACCTAACCTATCCAAGTCGCTCTGCAGCCTCATAGAATACTCCTTGCAGCTCACATTGCCACCCAACTTAGTGTCATTTGCAAATTTGGAGATACTACATTTAATCCCCTCGTCTAAATCATTAATGTACAGTGTAAACAGCTGGGGCCCCAGCACAGAACCTTGCGGTACCCCACTAGTCACTGCCTGCCATTCTGAAAAGTCCCCATTTACTCCAACTCTTTGCTTCCTGTCTGACAACCAGTTCTCAATCCATGTCAGCACACTACCCCCAATCCCATTTGCTTTAACTTTGCACATTAATCTCTTGTGTGGGACCTTGTCGAAAGCCTTCTGAAAGTCCAAATATACCACATCAACTGGTTCTCCCTTGTCCACTCTACTGGAAACATCCTCAAAAAATTCCAGAAGATTTGTCAAGCATGATTTCCCTTTCACAAATCCATGCTGACTTGGACCTATCATATTACCTCTTTCCAAATGCACTGCGATGACATCCTTAATAATTGATTCCATCATTTTAACCACTACCGATGTCAGGCTGACCGGTCTGTAATTCCCTGTTTTCTCTCTCCCTCCTTTTTTAAAAAGTGGGGTTACATTGGCTACCCTCCACTCCATAGGAACTGATCCAGAGTCAATGGAATGTTGGAAAATGACTGTCAATGCATCCACTATTTCCAAGGCCACCTCCTTAAGTACTCTGGGATGCAGTCCATCAGGCCCTGGGGATTTATCGGCCTTCAATCCCATCAATTTCCCCAACACAATTTCCCGACTAATAAGGATTTCCCTCAGTTCCTCCTCCTTACTAGACCCTCCGACCCCTTTTATATCCGAACGGTTGTTTGTGTCCTCCTCAGTGAATACCGAACCAAAGTACTTGTTCAATTGGTCCGCCATTTCTTTGTTCCCCGTTATGACTTCCCCTGATTCTGACTGCAGGGGACCTACGTTTGTCTTTACTAACCTTTTTCTCTTTACATATCTAGAGAAACTTTTGCAATCCGTCTTAATGTTCCCTGCAAGCTTCTTCTCGTACTCCATTTTCCCTGCCCTAATCAAACCCTTTGTCCTCCTCTGCTGAGTTCTAAATTTCTCCCAGTCCCCGGGTTCTCTGCTATTTCTGGCCAATTTGTATGCCACTTCCTTGGCTTTAATGCTATCCCTGATTTCCCTTGAGAGCCACGGTTGAGCCACCTTCCCTTTTTTATTTTTACGACAGACAGGAATGTACAATTGTTGCAGTTCATCCACGCGGTCTCTAAATGTCTGCCATTGCCCATCCACAGTCAACCCCTTCAGTATCATTCGCCAATCTATCCTAGCCAATTCACGCCTCATACCTTCAAAGTTACCCTTCTTTAAGTTCTGGACCATGGTCTCTGAATTAACTATTTCATTCTCCAACCTAATGCAGAATTCCACCATATTATGGTCACTCTTCCCCAAGGGGCCTCGCACAACGAGATTGCTAATTAATCCTCTCTCATTACACAACACCCAGTCTAAGATGGCCTCCCCCCTAGTTGGTTCCTCGACATATTGGTCTAAAAAAACATCCCTTATGCACTCCAGGAAATCCTCCTCTACCGTATTGCTTCCAGTTTGGTTAACCCAATCTATGTGCATATTAAAGTCACCCATTATAACTGCTGCACCTTTATTGCACACACCCCTAATTTCATGTTTGATGCCCTCCCCAACATCACTACTACTGTTTGGAGGTCTGTACACAACTCCCACTAACGTTTTTTGTCCTTTGGTATTCTGCAGCTCTACCCATATAGATTCCACATCATCCAAGCTAATGTCCTTCCAAACTATTGCCTTAATTTGCTCCTTAACCAGCAATGCTACCCCACCTCCTTTTCCTTTTATTCTATCTTTCCTGAATGTTGAATACCCCTGGATGTTGAGTTCCCAGCCCTGATCATCCTGGAGCCACGTCTCCGTAATCCCAATCACATCATATTTGTTAACATCTATTTGCACAGTTAATTCATCCACTTTATTGCGGATACTCCTTGCATTAAGACACAAAGCCTTCAGGCTTGTTCTTTTAACACCCTTTGTCCTTTTAGAATTTTGCTGTACAGTGGCCCTTTTTGTTCTTTGCCTTGGGTTTCTCTGCCCTCCACTTTTCCTCATCTCCTTTCTGTCTTTTGCTTTTGCCTCCTTTTTGTTTCCCTCTGTCTCCCTGCATTGGTTCCCATCCCCCTGCCATATCAGTTTAAATCCTCCCCAACAGCACTAGCAAACACTCTCCCTAGGACATTGGTTCCGGTCCTGCCCAGGTGCAGACCGTCCGGTTTGTACTGATCCCACCTCCCCCAGAACCGGTTCCAATGCCCCAGGAATTTGAATCCCTCCCTGTTGCACCACTGCTCAAGCCACGTATTCATCTGCACTATCCTGCGATTCCTACTCTGACTATCACGTGGCACTGGTAGCAATCCTGAGATTACTACTTTTGAGGTCCTATTTTTTAATTTAGCTCCTAGCTCCTTAAATTCTTTTCGTAGGACCTCATCCCTTTTTTTACCTATGTCGTTGGTACCAATGTGCACCACGACAACTGGCTGTTCTCCCTCCCTTTTTAGAATGTCCTGCACCCGCTCCGAGACATCCTTGACCCTTGCACCAGGATAGAGTGAGTTATGCTTGTGATGTGCTGACATCACTAGATACATTGTGCCCTGGCTCATCTTCCTCTTGAACATGGAGAGAACCAGAAGAGGAACAAAGGCCAGAAATAGCAGTGAACCCGGGGACTGGGAGACATTTAGGACTCAGTAGAGGAGGACAAAGGGTTTGATTAGGGCAGGGAAAATAGAGTACGAGAGGAAGCTTGCAGGGAACATTAAGACGGACTGCAAAAGTTTCTATAGATATGTAAAGAGAAAAAGGTTAGTAAAGACAAACGTAGGTCCCTTGCAGTCAGAATCAGGGGAAGTCATAACGGGGAACAAAGAAATGGCAGACCAATTGAACAAGTACTTTGGTTCGGTATTCACTAAGGAGGACACAAACAACCTTCCGGATATAAAAGAGGTCAGAAGGTCTAGTAAGAAGGAGGAACTGAGAGAAATCCTTATTAGTCGGGAAATTGTGTTGGGGAAATTCTTGGGATTGAAGGCCGATAAATCCCCAGGGCCTGATGGACTGCATCCCAGAGTACTTAAGGAGGTGGACTTGGAAATAGCGGATGCATTGACAGTCATTTTCCAACATTCCATTGACTCTGGATCAGTTCCTATGGAGTGGAGGGTAGCCAATGTAACCCCACTTTTTAAAAAAGGAGGGAGAGAGAAAACAGGGAATTATAGACCGGTCAGCCTGACATCGATAGTGGGTAAAATGATGGAATCATTTATTAAGGACGTCATAGCAGCGTATTTGGAAAGAGGTGACATGATAGGTCCAAGTCAGCATGGATTTGTGAAAGGGAAATCATGCTTGACAAATCTTCTGGAATTTTTTGAGGATGTTTCCAGTAGAGTGGACAAGGGAGAACCAGTTGATGTGGTGTATTTGGACTTTCAGCAGGCTTTCGACAAGGTCCCACACAAGAAATTAATATGCAAAGTTAAAGCACATGGGATTGGGGGTAGTGTGCTGACGTGGATTGAGAACTGGTTGGCAGAATGACACTAAATTGGGTGGCAGTGTGAGCTGCGAGGAGGATGCTATGAGGCTGCAGAGTGACTTGGATAGGTTAGGTGAGTGGGCAAATGCATGGCAGATGAAGTATAATGTGGATAAATGTGAGGTTATCCACTTTGGTGGTAAAAACAGAGAGACAGACTATTATCTGAATGGTGACAGATTAGGAAAAGGGGAGGTGCAACAAGACCTGGCTGTCATGGTACATCAGTCATTGAAGGTTGGCATGCAGATACAGCAGGCGGTTAAGAAAGCAAATGGCATGTTGGCCTTCATAGCGAGGGGATTTGAGTACAGGGGCAGGGAGGTGTTACTACAGTTGTACAGGGCCTTGGTGAGGCCACACCTGGAGTATTGTGTACAGTTTTGGTCTCCTAACTTGAGGAAGGACATTCTTGCTATTGAGGGAGTGCAGCGAAGGTTCACCAGACTGATTCTCGGGATGGCGGGACTAACATATCAAGAAAGACTGGATCAACTGGGCTTGTATTCTCTGGAGTTCAGAAGAATGAGAGGGGATCTCATAGAAACGTTTAAAATTCTGATGGGTTTAGACAGGTTAGATGCAGGAAGAATGTTCCCAATGTTGGGGAAGTCCAGAACCATGGGTCACAGTCTAAGGATAAGGGGTAAGCCATTGAGGACCGAGATGAGGAGAAACTTCTTCACCCAGAGAGTGGTGAACCTGTGGAATTCTCTACCACAGAAAGTTGTTGAGGCCAATTCACTAAATATATTCAAAAAAGAGTTCGATGTAGTCCTTACTACTAGGGGGATCAAGGGGTATGGCGAGAAAGCAGGAATGGGGTACTGAAGTTGCATGTTCAGCCATGAACTCATTGAATGGTGGTGCAGGCTCGAAGGGCCGAATGGCCTACTCCTGCACCTATTTTCTATGTTTCTATGTTACAATGGTGTCTTTATAAGCAATAGAGGTTACAATGGTGGTTACAACAATGCGTCTTTATCAGCAACCTTCCATTAAAGAGACAATTTTGCAAGCTGTGACTCCCAATATGAAGCCTTCCATCGTGGAAACCCGTTAGACATGAGCCCTACAACACTGTAAGGTTGATTCTGTTACATACATCAGTAACAAATTCAGCCACATAATGGCCCAGAATTTGCGGTCGCTGCATTCGGTACTGGCCCTAAAGTACGCTCCGCCCAAAGATCTCGCAATCCCTGTGTCGAGAACTCCAGGTTTACGACCTTCTGTTCAATTCAACAGACTGAAGTGGGGATTCCCTTGTTTGAACTGCTGTGACGTCAACAGGCTATCTAAGCAGCCAATCAAAAGGCAGAATTCTCACAGTCAGCGAACAAGGAAGTGGGTAAGCTCTTTAGTTAAAGAGAGTAAAAGAGAGATTGGGATTCTCACATGGGGAAAAGGTAAACCTGAAATAAGGATGGACAAACTTAAAAAATGAATTACATTTTTGGGGGTAAAGTTTCTTACAAATTTTTATTTTTTATTAAAATGGACAAATTTCACACTGCACAAAATTAAGATGCGTTTTCCAGGCCCTTAACATTTGTTTGCAGTCAATAAGCTGCTAAAACCCCAGTTCCAACTAATCCCTTTGGGTCTAACTTTTAGTGGGGAATTTGAGAGCGTACTTTCTGCGATAGAGCCGAAGTTTCAACGGTTTAGCTGATTTCACAGATTGCCGGCTCTGTGGGGTGAGGGTGGTGGGGTGGGGGGTGGGGGGGAGATGGGATGGATGGTGGAGCTGTTTCGGAGCTGCCAATGACTGACTGAAAATTTGGGATTTCCGCAAGTATCTGCGCCAAATCCTGAGGTTGCGGTCAGTTTCAAAAACACAATGCCGGCAACACTGCCGGTTCGGCGTCAGCCTGACCGCAAATTCCGGGCCAATATTACAGTGTTCATGTCTAGTGAGGCTCCACCCTGGAAGCCTTGCCTCAGAACAGTACTGTTGTAGTTATCAATATAAAGAATGATATGGTAAAGTGGTTCAGTAGATGCTTGGGTCCAGATGAGTGAGTGAGAGGATAGAAGTAGAGGAAAGGGTTAGGTTAAAACTAAACTACAGCTTGCAAGATTCTTCCAACTTTTCCATCGCTGACATTCTCTGCAAATTCTCCTCCCGGGATTGACAAGGCTTTGTCCTCATACGGGGTTAATTGTCGTACGTTTGGGTGTTATCCTCCTCCTCATGGTCTCACTCATTTGTTATAGGCTATCTTCTCCTGTAAGTAAGAAGCTTCTATTGTCACGATGAAGGGGATTGACAGAGGTAGTTTCCCTTGGCTGGGGTGTCTAGAACTAGGGGGCACAGTCTCAGGACAAGGGGTCGGCCATTTAGGACAAAGATGAGGAGGAATTTCTTCACTCGGAGGATTGTGAATCTTTGGAATTCTCTGCCCCCAAGGACTGTGGATGTTGAGTCTCTGAATATATTCAAGGCCGAGATAGATAGATTTTGGAGTCTAGGGGAATCAAGGGATATGGCTGTAAAGTCCTTACTCTACAGTATGAAACCACATGAGGCACATTCTGGGGACAAGGTCACTCTGTGACCTGAACTCTTTATTCACGGGACTCCAAAGACGATGACTCTGTGTGGGACCTCCCTTTTTATACCTGTGTGATCAAGTAAGGAGTGTCTCCCACAAGTTCACCCCTTGTGGTCAAGGTGTGCATCTAGGTTGAGTGTATACAGTAATACAGTGGTGTTACATTGTGGTTACATACATGACATCAACTGCCCCACCAAAGTCTTATTGGGATCATAGGTTTAGTCTTTCAGGAGGTCTACACTCCCTCGTGGAGCGCCGCAGTTGGGGCTCTGGTTGTTGGACACTGATGTGAGTGTCTGTCACCTGTGGTGATTCCGGCCTGTCCAGGCTGACCGCAGGGACTGTGCATTCTTCTGATTGCTCAAGTTGCTCGTTCACTGGCGGTGTTGTGAACTCCATCTCATGGTCTTCTTCAGGTTCCTCCATGTCGATGCTGAACCTTTTTTTACTTGGTCCAGATGCTTACGGCATATCTGACCATTGTTGAGTTTTACCATGATGACCCTATTCCCCTCTTTGTCAATTACAGTGCCCTCAAGCCATTTGGGCCCCATGGCGTGATTGAGGACGAATACAGGATCATTTATTTCTATACATCTCCCCCTCGCATTACGGTCATGGTACTCGTTTTGTGACTTGCGTTTTCCCTCAACTATGTCGGTCAGGACAGGGTGAATGAGGGACAACCGAGTTTTGAGTGTCCGTTTCATTAGTAGCTCCACGGGCGGGACCCCCGTGAGCGAGTGCGGTCAGGGTCTATAGGCCAGCAGGAGACGCAATAGGCGGCATTGTAGGGAGGGTCCTTGAATCCTGAGCATACCTTGCTTAATGATTTGGACTGCACGTTCCGCCTGGCCATTGGAGGCCGACTTGAACGGCGCAGTCCTGACGTGGTTGATGCCATTACCCGACATAAACTCTCGGAAATCATAGCTTGTGAAACATGGGCCATTATCACTAACCAGGATGTCCGGCAAGCCATAGGTTGCAAAGATCGCAAGTAGGCTTTCCACGGTGGTGGATGACATGCATGAGTTCAGAATGATGCACTCGATCCATTTCGAGTACGCATCTACCACAATAAGGAACATCTTTCCCATGAACGGGCCCGCGTAGTCAACGTAAATGTGTGACCATGGCCTGGTGGGGCCTCCCTGGGGGCATTACCCAGCTGGGCACACGTCGTGCATCTGTGAACACAATGTTCCAGGTCTGAATCAATTCCAGGCCACCAAACGTGTGACCGGGCAATGGCCTTCATCAGCACAATGCCTGGGTGCTCACTGTGGAGTTCCCTGATGCATGCCTCACTGCCCTTCTGGAGCATAACTACCCGGCTGCCCCATAGTAGGCAGTCGGCTTGGATGGAGAGCTCATCCATCCATCTGTGGAACGGTCTGACCTCCTCAGGACATGCTCCATGTGCGGGCGCCCAATCCCCAGTCAGGACACATTTCTTAATCAAGGATAGGAGGGGATTGCTGTTTGTCCAGATTTTGATCTGGCGGGCTGTGATGTGGGAGCCTGCGCTGTCAAAGGCATCGACAGCCATGACCATCTCAGCGCTTTGCTCCGCTGCCCCCTCAGTGGTGGCCAGTGGAAGTCTGCTGAGCACGTCAGCACAATTTTCAGTGCCGGGCCGGTGCCGGATGGAGTAGTCATAAGCAGCCAGCGTGAGAGCTGTATGCGAGCTGATGCGTTGGCATTGACAGCCTTGCTGTCTGACAACAGGAATGTTAATGGCTGGTGGTCCATCTCTAATTCAAACTTCCTGCCAAAGAGGTACTGATGCATTTTTTTTACACCATAAACACATGCAAGCGCTTCCTTCTCGACCATCGCATATCTCCGTTCTGCTTGAGAGAGAGACGTGGAGGCATAAGCCACAGGTTGTAGTTGACCCTCAGCATTGCCCTGCTGCAACAAACTCCCAACCCCATAGGACGATGCATCACATGTCAGAACCAATTTTTTACAGGGGTTGTACAGGGTCAACAACTTGTTTGAACAAAGTAGGTTTCGCGCCTGATCAAAAGCCCGTTCCTGACAGTCCCCCCAAAACCAATCACAACCCTTGCGCAGGAGCACGTTTAGCGGCTCCAACAACATGCTCAAGTTTGGAAGAAAGTTCCCGAAATAGTTCAACAGCCCCAGGAATGAACGCAACTCCGATGTGTTGCAGGGCCTGGGTGCTCGTCGAATCGCCTCTGTTTTGGATTCGGTGGGCCGAATCCCATCTGCAGCAACCCTCCTGCCCAGAAACTCAATCTCAGGAGCTAAAAACACACATTTAGACTTCTTGAGTCGCAGGCCTACCCGTTCCAGTCGGCGTAGCACCTCCTCCAGGTTGTGGAGGTGTTTCTCGGTGTCTCGACCCGTGATGAGGATGTCGTCCTGGAATACAATCGTTCCAGGAATGGATTTAAGCAGGCTTTCCATGTTTCATTGAAAAATTGCGGCCGCTGATCGAATGCCAAATGGGCACCTGTGCGTGGTGATGGTGGTCAGTAGTTTAGATTTGTTGGCCAGTTCCTGGGTCATATAGGCTGAAGTGAGGTCCAACTTGGTGAACAGCTTGCGCCTGCCAGCATGGCGAAGAGGTCCTCCGCTCTCGGGAGCGGGCATTGATCTTGTAGGGACACCCGATTGATGGTGGCCTTGTAGTCGCCACAGATACTGACAGAGCCATCCGCTTTTAAGGACGGGAACGATGGGGCTCGCCCAGTCGCTGAATTCAACAGGTGAGATGATGCCCTCTCTCAACAGCCGGTCCAATTCGCTCTCGATCTTTTCCTGCATCACATACGGCACCGCTCTGGCTTTGTGGTGCACTGGCCTGGCGTCCAGGGTGATGTGTATCACTACTTTAGTGCCTTTGAAAATCCCGATGCCAGGTTGGGATTGTTGTAGGACTTGTGAGCACGAACTTCGCTCCACAGATGACATTGCGTGAACATCCCCCCATTTCCAGTTCATCTCGGCTAACCAGCTCCTCCCCAACAGTGCGGGACCATTGCCCGGGACAATCCAGAGCGGTAGCCGATTCACTAACCCATTGTGTGTGACAGCCAACATTGCACTGCCTAGCACTGGAATGATTTCTTTAGTGTAAGTCCATAATTGTGTCTCAATACATGCTAATTTGGGCCTACTGCCTTTTAGTGGTCATAGCTTCTCAAATTGCCAAACGCCCATGAGTGACTGGCTGGCCCCAGTGTCCAGCTCCATGCGTACTGGGATACCATTTAATAAAACCCTCATCATCATTGGTGGCGTTTTGGTGTATGAACTGTGAATATTCACCACATGGACCCGCTGAACCTCGGCGTCCATCGATTTGCCCCAAAGATCCTGCCTCAAAGAACCCTCTTCTGGTCCATCCACCTCATATATTAGTCTGGTTGCAGGCTTCCTGCACATTCGAGCTAAATGGCCACTGAGATTGCAGTTCCTGCAGACAAGCTGTTGAAATCTGCAAGGTCTGGCTGAGTGTTTTCCCCCACACCTCCAGCATGAGTTAAAGTTTCCACAAGGGGACTATGGCCAGGCATTCCGCGCTGACTGTCCCTTTGACTGCTCTTAAGTACCCTATTAGTGGGTGTCGATGGCCCCATCCCGGGCCGCATTGTCCACTGTGATGGCGTGAATGTCTGTTCAGCCTGCCCTTGTCTCTGTTGAAGTCCTACTCTGGGGTCTATTGCTGCCTGGGGAGTGTTGGATTGCCCCTGCCTGCCTGCGGGGCTCTGAGTCGCATTGATGATGTTGACTCTCTGATCCATCGCCGCGTTAGAGGAAGAATTGCGCGCGTATATTATTTTCGTCTCTTACTCCCCCGCCATGAAAGTTTGAACTATCAACGCCGCTGCTTCCAAGGTCAAATCCTTGGTCTCAATTAATTTGCGGAAAATTCCCGCATGACCGATGCCCTCGATAAAGAAGTCCCTAAGCATCTCCCCCCTGCAGGCGTCTGTGAACTTACAGAGGCTGGCCAAACGCCGGAGATCCGCTACAAAGTCCGATATGCTCTGTCCTTCACGACATCAGTGGGTACATCTGTGTCGGGCCATATGTATGCTACTCGCCGGTTTGAGGTGCTCCCCGATCAATTTGCTAAGTTCGTCAAAGGTTTTGTCCGTCGGCTTTTCGGGTGCTCTTAAGTCCTTCATGAGCGCGTAAGTCTTTGGTCCGCAGCTGGTCAAAAGATGAGCCCTTCGCTTGTCGGCCGCTGCATCCCCCAGCCATTCTTTCGTAACGAAGCGTTGCTGAAGCCTCTCGACAAAATCGTCCCAGTCTTCCGCAACACAGTACCGTTCCTCTGTGCTACCGGTGGCCATTCTCGTGGGTCGTGAATTCCCGTTTCTTGTCGCCAATGTAAAGGCCTTACTCTACAGTATGAAACCACACGAGGCACATTCTGGGGACAAGGTCACTCTGTGACCTTAACTCTTTATTCACGGGACTCCAAAGACAATGACTCTGCGTGGGACCTCCCTTTTTATACCTGTGTGATCAGGTAAGGAGTTCACCCCTTGTGGTCAAGGTGTGCATCTAGGTTGAGTGTATACAGTAATACAGTGGTGTTACATTGTGGTTACATACATGACAATGGCGATCGGGCGGGAAAGTGGGGTTGAGGTTGATGATCGGCCATGATCTTATTGAATGGCGGAGCAAGCTCGAGGGGCCATGGGGCCTACTCCTGCTCCTATTTCTTATAATATACAGGGACTGATGGTGCTGGTGGCACAAGACCTTGTCTGTCAGTTGTGCCTCTCAGTTGGTTCCTGTATTTGGAAAAAATAATATTTTATGGTATTGCTGCCATCAGGAAAAGCTCCCTTGCTGCAGACACAGTGATGCCTAGGTGCAGTGGGTTTGATCATATGAACATGTATCAAGCAGCTATCTTAGATGGGAAGATTATTTGGGGCAGAATATATATATCAGTAAGCACAATTGAGAAGGAGTGTGTACAATTCCAAATTTGCCACCTATGCAATGAGCAGAGAATGGAGATTCTCATCCTTGTATTTTGAACTGGATTTGAAGCCAGTTATTGGAATGAAAAATTGATGTGCCAAGCCCCGGGAACACAAAGCAGTACATCTTTTCTGAAGTAATTTTGAAAAATGTTTAAAGAATTGTTACTTTTTATCTGTTGATTTTAAAAATTCATTCTCTGGGCATGGGCATCGCTGACAAGGCCACCATTGATTGTCCATCCCTACTTGCCCTTGAGAAGATGGTGGTGGACCTTCCTGAACTGATGCAGTCCATGTGATGAAGGTCATATGCTCAGAATGCTGTTAGGTAGGGAGTTCCAGGATTTGGACCCAGCTCATTTATCATAGGCAGTCCCTCGAAATCGAGGAAGACTTGCTTCCACTCCAAAAGTGAGTTCTCAGGTGACTGTACAGTCCAATACGGGAATTACAGTCTCTGTCGCAGGTGGGACAGACAGTCATTGGAGGAAAGGGTGGGTGGGGAGTCTGGTTTGCCGCACGCTTCTTCCGCTGTCTGCGCTTGTTTTCTGCATGCTCTCGGCGGCGAGACTCGAGGTGCTCAGCCTTCCCGGATGCTCTTCCTCCACTTAGGCTACAATGAACTTGAGTATAAGACCACTTTTTAATGATATCACAAATAGATTCCAAAATCAACCCAGTCTTAAACAGCCCTTTAATACAAATTTAGAGTGTTTCTAATGTTACAGCTGTCTTGAATTAACTGGGTTGAATCCAGCGTCTCCTTTAACACTACACTTTAGATTCCAAGCAAAATATATGATACCATTTCTTGGTCCAATTTAATGTATAATAAACCCAAGTTTTCGGGTCACAAAGGTTTATTATTAGGCAATGTAAAATGAAAACTTTAGTAGATGTATGGCTAATATTAGGATAGAAATTGCTGGTGGCTATATTAGTGCATAAATATCTAATATATGACATTTCTCGATCCACTACTTTAAAGGAGGTGTCAACTCATTTATTTTAAAGTGCTTAACAGATCTGTAAAATAGCAGTCGGCGGAATGTCATATGACCACATTAACTGTTTGTCCGTTAATATTACAGCAGTAATTTCCAGATCATTGTCCCTTCATCTCTGGATCCTGGGTTGAAAATACTGCCCAAACTGGTGGGATGAAAGTTTTGCCTCACTGCTGGCTGTAGGGTTTTTAACCTGAAATGCATTTGGATATCATCATCATCATAGGCAGTCCCTCGGAATCGACGAAGACTTGCTTCCACTCTTAACATGTCCTTAGATGGCTGTACAGTCCAATAGGAGAACCACAGTCTCTGTCACAGGTGGGACAGATAATCGGTGAGGGAAGGGGTGGGTGGGACTGGTTTGCCGCACGCTCCTTCCGCTGCCTGCGCTTGATTTCTGCATGCTTTCGGCTATGAGACTCGAGGTGCCCAGCGCCCTCCCGGATGCGCTTCTTCCACTTAGGGCGGTCTTTGGCCAGTGACTCCCAGGTGTCAGTGGGGATGTTGCACTTTATCAGGGAGGCTTTGAGGGTGTCCTTGTAATGTTTCCGCTGCCCACCTTTGGCTCGTTTGCCGTGAAGGAGTTCTGAGTAGAGCGCTTGCTTTGGGAGTCTCATGTCTGGCATGCAAATGATGTGGCCTGCCCAGCAGAGCTGATCAAGTGTAGTCAGTGCTTCATTGCTGGAGATATTGGCCTGGTTGAAGACGCTAACGTTGGTGCGTTTGTCCTCCCAGGGGATTTGTAGGATCTTGCGGAGACTTCGTTGGTGGTATTTCTCCAGTGACTTGAGGTGTCTACTGTACATGGTCCATGTTTCTGAGCCATACAGGAAGGCGGATATTACTACAGCCCTGTAGACCATAAGCTTGGTGGCAGTTTTGAGGACCTGGTCTTCAAACATTCTTTTCCTAAGGCGGTCGAAGGCAGCACTGGTATACTGGAGGCAGTGTTGCATCTCGTCGTCAATGCCTGCTCTTGTTGATAGGAGATAAGGGAAGATAAGGGTATCATCGACCAATTCTTAACACATTTGGGCCACAACACAAACTGTCCATGTATTAGTACTTAATTGCCAATTCTTCTCGGAGACCATAAGAGTGGCTGGTGTGGAAAAAATGAAAAATTACACTGCTCTCTGAAATAAGGACTAAACACATCATTAGCCCAGAGTGGAGGGAGCTTGCTGTGTTTGATTTTGGCTTTGAGTGACAAAGGCATCATTTCCCAGCATTGATGTTCCTCGTCTTCATACCTGGTACTGCACCAGGCATGCCTATCTGCATTTCATATTGAACTAGGGTTGGATCCTGCATTAACAGTGATCAAGGCGTGAGGGTTATGCAAGGCCATGAAGTTACAGATTGTGGTGGTATACAATAATGCTGCTGATGATGGCCCACAACACCTTGTTTTGGGCTGCTAGAATGGTCCTCAGTCTGTCCGACTTAGCACGGTGGTAGTGTCACATTACTTTAATGGAAATAAAAATCGGGAGAAATGTAAATCAGGCTGCTAGTGCCTATCACCTGTTTTGCACTATTGCACAAATTCAAAATTACCCCCAATGTGCCCTTATTGCATGCTTTATTATTCATTACATTACAACATTACAACAGTGACTACACTTCAAAAGTACTTCATTGGCTGTAAAGCGCTTTGAGATGTCTGGTGGTCATGAAAGGTGATATATAAATGTAAGTCTTTCTTTCATGGAGATGATAATCATACAGGAAAGGATGCATTTATTTTATGCTCACTTATATTGGCATGTAGGGTCACAAAGGTCTGGCGCGATGTGACATTCTAGGAGTTGATGGGTTTATTATTTATTTAAAGAAGGGGAGAAGGAGTTATGATGGTGACAAAGGTAGACTGTGTTAAGCAGATGAGAACACCTCATTGATAAGTTCAATTCTGAAGATTTTTGCAGCTGTCAGTGAGGAGAACTCTGAGCAAAGAACCTTATGCTCCCCACCAAGCTCTTCTGCCTTCAAAACAGTGAGGGCCACTTCCCCAGAAATCTCCATGTCCAGGCCATTTTGGATACTGCAAGATACAACTATGCAGGATAAACACTAGCACAATGCAAAGCTCAGACACTGTGAGCTGATATACTGTGCATGACTATGCCTCAACACACTTTCTTATGTATTGCATTCAGCAGTATGATGTGATAGAAAATAAATACAAATACACATTCAAATCTATTTTCAGCATTTTTATGCCTTAGGTAAAATTCAGCAGCACACATGCTGTAACATTTCATCTCAGTGACAAAAATGAAAGGGTTTTCATTTCAAAAAAACAATGAACAGTTAGAAATGTTTTTGATCAATTTTACATTAGGTTTAAAATAAGTTTCAGTGTGCTGCCAATATATACACTCTGGGGAGTGTTCGTGGTACAATAGGTATAGGATGTGTTCACACTTTGGTGGTTCAGACTCCTCCTTTGTGGTTCATTGTGAGAGGGATATAATAAGGAACAGTTCTGCTTACTTTAATCTTGATCCTGGAGCACTGCATGAAGTAGATTGGTTACTACATGTGCAGGAGTTGTAGAAGTGAGCTGTGGTTCCTGAGTGCAAGCAGAAAATACATTGCAACATCTCTCCTTATAAATCATGGGGGATGAAACACACAGTGGCTTAGTACAAAGTTCTGTTACCTTCGGGACCCGAGTTCAAATCAACCCAGGTTGATGAGTTGAAAGATTGACCTCTCCGATAGCTATAATGGGCTTACGTGAATGAATTTGAATATGTTCATTCTGCAACCTGTTGGAAATGTGCCCATAACTCACTATTACTCATAATGAAGCAATAATTATCAATAAATTGGCAATTCACAAAGGAATACTACAGGCTAGTGTGGAGATCTGCAAAATGTCACACTGCTGCAGTACATAGCTGCCCTTCTGAGGCTTAGATAAAGATACATTGTTGGACAGAATAGAGGGAGTTTTATGGTGCATTTTACCCGTGCTACACCTAACCCGGAAGTGAAAAAAAATAAAGGGCTCAATTTCCCCCAGTGATTTACGCCGTTTTTTTGGAGCATGCAGCTTTTTTTGGCCTATTAAAAAAAACACAGTTTCCCCAATCAATTTGCACCAGCGTAACTCAAGTTTATTACGATTTTTTTAGGTACGTTTTTTTTCAGCCAAAGGGGGCTTAACCTCCCACCTGCGCCAATTCTGGCCATTTAGGCAAGTTTGGCCAGCTGAGAGTTACTCCAGTTCTGGTTAGGGCAGCGTAGTGGTCTCTGCTGAAAAACCTTCTGGAGAGTTAAAGAAATCGGCGCAGGTAAGGAAATCGGCGCAGGTAAGTGCAGCAAATGCCTGGACAGCAGCAGCAGGAAAGGTAAGAGAAAAGGGGAGAGAGAGGTGGGGGGGGGGGTGGTGGGGGGAAGAGAGAGGTGGGGGGGGCGGACAGAGAGGGTGTGGGGGGGAGAGAGAGGGTGGGGGGATGCCTTTCGGGTGTAGGTAGGTGCGGGGACCGGGAGGGAGGAGGCCATTCGACCAGGGCTAGGGACGGGGTAGCGGACCAGCAAGGCACTTGGCCAGGGCTAGGGGCGGGGGAACAGACTGGTAAGCCCTGAGACCAGGGCTAGGGACGGGGTAGCGGACCGGCAAGGCACTTGACCAGGGCTAGGGGCGGGGGAACAGACTGGCAAGGCACTTGACCAGGGCTAGGGGCGGGGGAACAGACTGGTAAGCCCTGAGACCAGGGCTAGCGGTGGGGGAGCGGACCAGCAAGGCACTTGGGGCCAGGGTCGGGCGGGGGAACGCAGCAGCAAGCCCTTTGGCCAGGTCAGGGGCGGGGGACCGGGACCAGCAAGGCACTCGGGGCTGGGGTTGTGGGGAGATGGGGGGAGCTGGAGCTGGACCGGCACCGGCAAGGGGCTGGGACGGGCTAGGCAAGCAGACCGGCAAGCCCTTCGGCCAGAGCGAAGGGCGGGGAGCAGGACCGGCTTTAATAATTGGAGGTAAATTGCTGCAATATATTTTACTGTTTTTAAGTTGATGATGCAATGTGCTTTAATATGTTTTAAGTTGATACAATGTATTTTAATGTGTTGGGAGCTGGCTGTATGTTTCACTTTGCAGCCTCAGCTCACATTGTGTCCCTGGTTACTGTGGCAACCCGATCTTTTTGACACAGATCAAGGCTCCACCCCCAAAACTAAAGGACAGGTTAGGCCACGGCAAAATGAAAAAATCCAACGGGGAAACTTGGAACATTTTTTTTGGCATACTTGGGCCACAAAAAAACAGGCGTAACTCTTCAAGTGTGCCAAAAAAAAGGTTTGGGGAAAATTGAGTCCAAGTCCCTAGCATTAACATTACTCATATTGATCAGCATATAATAAAAACATGTACTTTGATACAGAAAGAAACGGTTATTTTATCACAAAATCTGTTAACAAATTGGCTCAGAAAAAAAAGGAAAATTCTGAACAAGCTTTAAAACTCTTTAGTGTATGAAATTAAAACTTTATACAATGGTGTTCCATATTTTGTATTATATTCTGTGCTGTAAAATTAATTAAAATCTGTTTCATTCAAATACCATTCTTTATGACAAAAAGAATTGCTGCGTTTACACTTAAAACAATTTTATATATTTTTTTCAAACAATCATTTTATGAAATTGTAACCAAACTGTATACTTATTCTTGAAAGACTGAAGAAGGGTTGGGAAGTTATCCAAGCCTATCTGCAGCCCCATTTGAGGACAGCCCTTGTGTGCTTTGAGATCTATGATCCGGGACAGCCTGGAATAGAACCACCCAACAGGATAGGTGTATTGGTGAGGCTGAAGGATTTGGATGGTGACAGTGAGTCTGGCTTTGGGGGTGCCAAATAAAATTCATGGTTTAGTGCTTGCTCAATTTTCAATCAAGCTGCAGAGCATGACACTGGATGTCAAAGGCGACTTACTTGTGGTCCTCAATAAAGTTGAAATTGTTCTATAATTGTACTCTCCATATTGTGCTCTCAGAAGTCAAACTTCAGCTTCAGAGCTAGAGAACGCAAATTTTAGCCAAATTATGCCTTAAAGTTTGAATTTATTTAAAGATGGGCGTGACTCAACTCCGTTTCGCATCCCCGCCCTCTTTTAGTACTCATCAGAGGTATTTACAGCTAGAAATTCTATTCTCCTGAAAACAGGCATGGAGATCATTATGTGGGATTAACTAGCACGCTAACTTCGTGCTGCCTGCTGATTAGTACGATTGTGGCCTGCAGCTCAGCACTGAACGAACGTGTTGCTAAGTGGCTTTACACTCAGAAGGGGGTCCAATTTCGTGTGAGGCTAGCATCAATTGAAACTAGCCTGCACTTCTTAAAGGGAGGTACATTCTGCTTGCAGCAGGTGATTCAACTGGTTTGGGAATAGAGTCTGAGTAGGACAGCAGGGGAGAGAGAGCGTGTTCCAAGGTTCTCGGATGTAGCATTGGAGGCCTGGCTGCAGGAGGTGAACAGGAGGAGAGAGGTACTGTTTCATAGGGGGCCAGGATGCCCTCCAGGCAAATGCTGAAAAGGCAATGAGAGCAGATAGCCATCGTGATCAATACCAGCAGTGTAGCTCTGAGGACCTCACGCAGTGCAGGAAGAAGTTTAATGACCTCACACGAATAGTAAAGGTCAGTGAATTCATCGTCAAATGCCGTATCCCACCATCTGCAGCACTAGCCTCACACGCTGCTCAATGCACCACACACCCTATCATTTACCGACCAACAATCTGTACCAAACACAACTCTGACCTCACATTCATATCTTCATCTCACCCTCACATGCTTACCACTGCTGCAAGCCTCACATGTCACAGCTTGCACACACTATCAGCTAATCAACCATGACAGGCAGATCACCCAAATATATTGCACCACACTCACTGACAAACTGCCCTTTCTCTTGCAAGACAAACTGGCTCACAACTGGAGGAGCAGGTTGAAACTGGCAGGGGATAGGCAAGCCTGCAGAACCTTATCCTGATGGAGGAAATGGCGCTGACCATTATTGGGAGGGCCAGCAATGAGCTTGTGGCTGCAACAAGGCTGAAACGATACAAGATGATGGTATCTTCATACGTAATCCTTCTTCTCACATCCCACTTCCCCGTCATCTGACAATCTCTGTGGATTTACAAGCTGCACATGGTGTAAGCATGCACCTCTTTCTGCCTCCACAACCTTACCCATGTCCCTTTCTCCTTTCAGATAGTCAGGAGCTGCCACCTGGCCATGCACTGGTGGAAATAGAAGAGCACCAAGACACTGACGATGAAAACTCAGCACCATCACTTCATTTCACACTGGCAGCCGGCAGCTCAGATACTGACACTCCGCGTACTTTAGAGGGTAGATTGGAGGCGGGATCTGCACATGGTGAGACGCTGGGCACAAGTGGCCTGCAGTGAAAGGGTAGCGCAGGTGCCAGCTCCCTGGAGGGCGAGGTTGCACACAAGTTCTGCTGCCGAGAACTCGGATGAGGACTTTGATGGGGCGGCCTACAGAAGAATATGCACAATGAAATGCTTGGTGCATTGGCAGGCCTGCCAGAAGGCCTGAGTGCAATATCAAGGTGAATGGAGGAGTCCAGCACCAACCTTGCACAGGGCTTTGCACAGAGCTTGGAGCCCATGATTTTCAGCATGGAAGTGATGGGCAACTCCATTAGCGCACTTGTGGACCCAACCTTGTGGATCCAACCCAGCGTCAGATGGCCAAATGTCTCAGCTTCCATTCCAGCACAAGCAGAAGCCACCCAATGTCTGCAGTGGAAGCTCAGACTGCTGTTATGCAGGCTCAGCTTGCTGCCCACAAGCTCAGACTGCTGCCATCATGGCTGCATTTAGCAGTGTTCAAAAGGGCTTGCAGGGTGTCACTGCAGTCCAGCAATCTGTCCTCCAACAGATTACTAGGATTGCTGAGGCACCGCACCGGGGGAGTGGCAGTGGTTCCATGGAGCACGAACCCACTGTCCTCTCTCAGGATGACAGCATTCTTCCTCCCACCATTGCCACTCTGCCAGTGCCCATGCTGTTACCTGTCAGACAGCCAGCCAAGACTGCTGCCGCCCATGCTAAAGTGATGGAGTCTAAAGCTGTGCCTTCTAGGCCCAGAGCTGCTCGACGTCATCCTACAATGCCATCTGCAGTCTCCCCGACTGAAAGTCAGCAGCCTTCTAGCAGCCTTGCTGTAGCCACAGGGATAGCATTTTGTCGGAGTATGAGGACAGGCAAAGGCACATAGAAGATAGTCACTAAGGGAATGCACAAGGGTGATTAGTTGACTTTGTTATATATTAGATGGATTGATGTATAACATTGGTTTGGAATGATTCTTTTGCGGTAGGTTTTATTTCAGCAATGTGGCCAAGAGGACGCTGTGATGGTCTGGAACCGAGAGATGGTGAGGTGTGTGACTGTTGTACTTGGAGTCGTGTTCAGTGGAACCATAGTTGAGTGTGTCGATCACAGACAGCCCAGCTGGAGATGGGTTTAGATGGTTGCCTTCTCCCTTCCTCCTCCCCTCCCTCTGCAAGCAGCTAATCCTCTTCTTTGCTGCCTCTGTGCCATCTCCTTGTCATGCTGCAGGCCAAGGGGGATGGCAACTGGATCACCCATGACTGAGAGCAAGTGGTCTGACCACAACCCTTGAAATCCGAACCAAGTCTTTCTTTACTTGCACCACCACTCCTTGTCACCTCATCAACTTTAAACAATTCTGGAAAGCACCAAACACTTCTACAAACTTACATAGCCAGTAGAAGTTAATCAGCAACTAACCAGAGAGTGGTTGCTGATCCATTTAAATATCGCTGGTGGGGGGGTCCTCGAGGTTAAGATAGGGCAGTGGCTCCAACATGAGGGCAAAAATGGCAGTGCTGGCATCAAATCAGCATTGTACGCTGATTCAACATCACAAGCTGCCTACTCTACTTCCAACGCACGCTTCTAACGCCCGCTCTAACTAAAATGGCATCCGGTGCGGTCTGGAGCCGAATTTCTAGTCCATTAAATTCAGCTGTCAACACAAGCAAATTCAAATGATGGGGAATTCTTCTGAACTAAAGCACACATCTTTCTTGGCAGATGTTAACTACTTCACAGGATTGAGCTATCTGAACTGTTTACTTTGTAATCTAATTCTTATGCCTTTGTCACAGTTATAATGAAATTAAACCTTCGTCATCATCCATCATAGGCGGTCCCTCAAATGAGGATGACTTGCGTCCACACCAAAAGGAATGAGTTCACAGATGTTTCAATGAAGAACCTGATATTCCAGTTCTGAACTCCAGGGGTGGAAGATGGCTGCGCGTGGATTTTTTTTAACGTGTGGTGACCGTTGCACATCAGCCACCATACGGGCTTGACAGAGCTAGGCCTTTATCCAGTGGCAAGGGTTAACCAGGACGACTGGAGACCTGCTCTGCTGCACGGACCTAGTGCATGCACATATCGCAGTGTGGACTGGCCCTGGGCCCTCGGCTCTTCTGGGCCCCGTACCCTCATTTGTCGCACCTCCGCAACGACCTTCCCGCTCCTCCACTGTGCCTGGGCCCCGCCGAGGTTCCAGCCCGGGCTTTAACCGGCGACCTGGGCCTTGATTACGTCACCCAGTCGCCCACCTCAAAGTCATCGCACACTTGAAGCGGCTCATGCTGGAAGCTGTAGTGGCATGCTCCAACTCTTTTTATTCCCGACCTGCGGTGGTGTCCTCTCGCAGGTCGGTGTGGCCCACGAAACCTTCAAGTATAGCAAGCCTAATATACAATACAGGCCAAATCTTACTTATGTGCAAGAATAAAATGGTGAGGCTTTCAGCTGCTGCAGAATATTCCATGGATTCACAGCTGCCTTCCAGGAAACAAAGGCCAAGAATTTTGATAAAAGGCTAGAAAAAGGTTCAGCAAAGAAAAACTATAAGTAATTATAAATAATAGAGACAATCAGAGGAATCGAAAATGCAAAGAAAAAGAAAAATATAGCCATCTAGAAAGGGCTGCGAATGAAAAATAGCAACAAATAAAAAGGAAGTGATAAAACTGAGTAAAAGGAAAAGAGAGCTGGGAAAAAAATAACATAAATGGCATCCAGCACACAGAGATAAAATCAAAACTGAGAGATTGCCTAAATTTGGCATAGTGACTGTCCCTTTAAATCTAATCATAGAATCATAGAAATTTACAGCACGGAAGGAGGCCATTTTGACCCATCGTGTCCACGCCAGTTTACCACGAGCTGTCCGGCCTAATCCCACTTTCCATCTCTTGATCCGTAGCCTTGTAGTTTACGGCTCTTCAAGTGCACATCCAGGTACTTTTTAAATGTGATGAGGGTTTCTGCCTCTACCACCCTTTCAGGCAGTGAGTTCCACACCCCCACAACCCTCTGTGTGAAGAGATTCCCCCTCTAAACCTCCTGCCAATTATTTTAAATATATGTCCCCTGATTGTTGACCCCTCTGCCAAGGGAAATAGGTCCTTCCCATCCACTCTATCCAGGCACTTCATAATTTTATACATCTCAATAAAGTCTCCTCTCAGCCTCCTCTGTTCCAAAGAAAACAACCCCAGCCTATCCAATCTTTCCTCATAACTAATGTTCTCCAGTCCAGACAATATCCTCGTAAATCTCCTCTCTACCCTCTCCAGTGCAATTACATCTTTCCTGTAATGTGGTGACCAGAACTGCACGCAATACTCTACCTGTGGCCTAACTACTGTTTTATCCAGTTCAAGCATAACATCTGTTCAGGGATCTGTGCACCTGCACTCCAAGGTCCCTTTGATCCTCTACACTTCTCAGTGTCCTACCATTTAATGTGTACACTGTGTCATTAAAGGAATTACAATAAAGTTCAAATTCAAATTCAATATGAATGTTGTGAGGACGGTTCAAACTGGTTTTGAAACTATAGGCTTTGAGGGGAGAAACCAAACTACTTTTGAACAACTGTGTGAGTTGTTCAGTTAAATTTTTGAATCTGAGTGACAGTGCTGAAAATCCAAACAAGCCACGGTAATGGGTGAAGAGTATATAAGTTGAGTTATTTTTGTGGTGTTGGTTGAGGGATAAATGCTAACCATTACTCTAAGGGAATTCCCCTGCTCATCTTTGAATCGTGCCTGGGGATCTTTTAAGTCTACCAAAACGGGTGGACATGGCCTTTGTTTAATGTCTCATCTGAAAGATGGCACCGCTGAAAATGCAGCACTCCCTCAGCACTGTACTGGAGTGTGGCCGAAACCCGTGACTTCTTGACTCAGAAGCAAGCAAGTTATCACTCATCCAAGTTAACACTTAAATTGACTCATGGCAAAGCAATTGTGGAGAGGGAACTTCAAAGAGGTGTTGGGCACCTTATTTGCATATGTAAAGTGTCGAGCAGCTGCTTCAGGCGTGGGTAGAGGATACATCTTGTTTTTCCGGGCCGGAAAGTTACTGTCAGTGTTGTCAGTAATACCCTGCTCCTCCACAGGGTGTGCTGTTGCAGTCTTCGCCAATGGAATCTGCACAGAAATCACTGATATGGCGTGAACTTTAGGCTAAGTAACCACTATTCTCATTCGAAACAGCTGAAAATGTTAAACCTTGTACAATCAGTAGTAAGTGAGTTTTAATGGTGTAGTTAGTGATAATTACTGCTGAACACCTCTCTGGCCCTGGAAAATTAATGTTCCAAGTGAAGAATCTAATTCCCTCAGAAAAATATATAGGGCCCAAGTTTCCACATGATTCGCGCCTGATTTTTAGGAGCAACTGGTGGAGAACGGACTATTTTAGAAATCGCAATTCTCCACATTTTCTTTTCTGCAGTTCTAGTCAGGTAGAACAGTTCTAGTTTAGAACAGAATTTTTTCTTCAAAAGGGGGCGTGTCCGGCCACTGACGCCTGATTTGAAAGTTTCCACAGTGAAAATGTACTCCAAATTAAAGTATAATGGAGCCAGTGAAGATTTTTGTAGAACTGAAAAAACCTGTTCTACACATTAAAAAATCAGGCGCAGGTTACAAATTAGGCGTCCAGAGCGAGCTGGGGGGAGGGGAACTCATTAAATTCGACAATAAATCCTTATTTATACTTCTACAAATATTATACAAATAAATCCAACCTGAATAAACATTTATAAGCCAAGAAAAGATTAAATAAACCATCATACTACCTGTGTGAAAGTGCTTCAGCCAGGGAGAATTCTGCAGCCGTTCGTGTC
Source organism: Pristiophorus japonicus (assembly GCF_044704955.1). Taxonomy (NCBI): domain Eukaryota; kingdom Metazoa; phylum Chordata; class Chondrichthyes; family Pristiophoridae; genus Pristiophorus; species Pristiophorus japonicus. The sequence continues at coordinate 70,008,597 of NC_091987.1, read as the reverse complement.
GCTGAGCGGGAGGGGGAGAGAGAGAGAGAGAGAGAGAGAGAGAGGGGGAGAGAGAGAGAGAGAGGGGGGAGAGAGAGAGAGTGAGAGAGGGGAGGAGAGAGAGAGAGAGAGGGAGAGAGAGAGAGAGAGAGGGAGAGGGGGGGAGGGAGAGAGAGAGGGGGGGGGAGGGAGAGAGAGAGGGGGGGGGAGGGAGAGAGAGAGGGGGGGGGAGGGAGAGAGAGAGGGGGGGGAGGGAGAGAGAGAGGGGGGGGAGGGAGAGAGAGAGGGGGGGGGAGGGAGAGAGAG